>NW_026067984.1:1137763-1188219 GCF_014885135.2 Alexandromys fortis | reverse complement strand
AAGGTTGTTTCCTAATTTTCTGAGAAATCACCACACTGACATCCAAAGCAGCTGTACCAGCTTGCACTTTTACCAGCAATGCAGAAGTGTTTCCTTTACCCCACATCCTCTCCTGCATAAGTTGTCATCAGTGTTTTTGATCTTGGACATTCTTAAGAGTATAAAATGAAATCTCAGAGTGGCTTTAATTTTCATTTCTCTGATGGCTAAGGATGTTGAACATTTCCTTAAGTGTCTCTCAGTCATTTTAGATTCCTCTGTTGAGAGTTCTCTTTTTAGGTCTGTACTCCATTTTTTATTGGATTATTTGTTCTTTTGATGACCAATTTCTTGAGTTCTTTGTATATTTTAGAGATCAGCCCTCTGTTTGATGTGGGTTGGTGAAGATCTTATCCCATTCTGTAGGCTGCCATTTTGTCTTATTGACCATGTCCTTTGCTTTACAGAAGCTTCTCAGTTTCAGAGGGTCCCATTTATTAATTGATTGTCTCAGTGCTACTGGAATTCTATTTAGGAAGTGGTCTCCTGAGCCAGTGCTTTCAAGTGTACTTCCCACTTTCTCTTCTATGAGGTTCAGTGTGGTTGGTTTTATGTTGAGGTCTTTGATCCATTTGGACTTGAGTTTTGTACATGGTGATAGACATGAATCTCTTTGCATTCTTCTACATATTGATGTCCAGTTATGCCAGCACCGTTTCTCTCAAATATGCTTTCTTTTTTCCATTCTATACTTTTTGCTTCTCTGTCAAAAAATCAGGTGTTCAAAGATGTGTAGAATAATATCCAGGTCTTTGATTCAGTTCCATTGGTCCTCCTGTCTGTTTTTATGCCAATACCAGGCTGTTTTCAGTACTGTAGCTCTGTAGTAGAGTTTGAAGTCGGGGACTTTGATGCCTCCAGAAGTTCCTTTATTGTACAGGATTGTTTTGGCTATGCAGGGCAGCTCCGCTTGTTTCATAGGGAATAGTGTTACCCTCAGTATTTCAGATAAGTAGTTATTCGGCACAGTCAAGTATTTTTAAACCAAGAAACCTGCAGAGCTCATGTCTTTGAGGCACAATGGTATCAAAATTGAGAACAGGGTCTCTGAAGACTGAACCTAGGAACAATGTTCACTCACCAATTAGGCAAACTTTCAAGAACACTTCTTAACCACTGTGTGCCTTGGTTTGCTCATTTTGTAGAAAGGTTTGATGATGGTACCTACACTTAGACTTCGGAAAGATTAAGTATAAAGAATTAGGATAGTGCCAGGCATATGGCGGGGACTCACAGCACGTTAGAGACTGCTGTTTTACTTAATCCAGCTAGGGAGGAAATGGGAGAATCCTGAAAACAGAAGTATTCGCATGAGGCTGACTTGTTCCAACAAAACCCATCCTACGGCCTTACGAGGACAGTAAGTGAGGCTGTTGGCCACATAGGATATTTAGAAAAATAGCTAGCTTGCAGAGGGTATTTTTGTTCAAGTTTCTGAAACTTTAAAGTACAAATTTATCAAAACCACTTGAATGCCCTGAAGCTGGTTCACCGCAAAACAAATATGTTAATCAATATACAAGCTAGTAATATTCTCACTTATGGGAAAACATGAGGCTCTTTTTGGAAGGCGGAAACATACGTACAGTGCTAAGGCTGGATGCACTGTATAAGTGATAAGCCTGCAGGAGGCCTCGCTGCCTACTCTGGGCATTCCAGATTTGCAAAGCACCGCCCTAATGAATGAAACTTTTTTTACAAACAGAACCGAAAAGAGACAGTTTTAAAAACCTCCACTCTGAGTAAGCTTCACCCAGCTTTTATCATAGAGCCAGCACTTGGGCCTTGAGAAACAGGTCATTTCCTGTAAATGAATCTTATAATCACAAACAAACTCAAATCATCTTCCTAATAGGGTGTGATGTAACCATTTTCACCCAACTCCTGCATGTGGGAATCCCAGGGCAATAGCCAAGAACCGTAAAGTGCTGACAACGTCTTCAGTTTCACTGCCTGAGCCTCTTCTGGCCGAGCTTCTCACCTGGGCTAAGGTGCAGACATGCAAGCTGCAGTTTCTCTTTGACCACAAGCATCCCTGTGTCTGATCCCCTAGCCAAGCAGACAGAACTGAAGCTGTTCTGTTTAGGAAAGCAGTCCATCACTGAGCCACACCCTCCAGCCTCAGGCTTTTATGGTTTGTTTTGCTTGGCTTTGTTTTGCTTTGCTTTGTTTTGTTTTTGTTTGGTTTAACACCTTCCCCTGGTTGTATTTTCACAGCTTCTCCGTTAGGAACGCTCTCTCCCCACAGGGGGTAAACCAAGTGCAGACACTTAACTCAGGAGTGAAAGCTTCGCTTGCCTTTGAGTGAGAGGTCCGCAAACATTTCAAAGAAAAGCATTTGCTAAAATCACCGAAAATTGCAATGCAAATGCAACCCTGATCTGTACGCTGCCAGCCGCTTCCCTCGGCACCTGCTTGGTATTTGGATACAGTCCCAGGTGGCGTCCTGTCAGGCGGAATGGGTTCCAGGAGGCAGAAGCCGGGTAACTGTCTCAAGTTCACCAGTAAAAGTAGGTCTTCCACATAAAAGGAAACGCTAGCTTTAGTGGCAGTCTTAAAGAGACCATATTTAAAAATAAAAATAATAACAAGTCTCCGTCCTTGTGATAATAATCTTTAGTCTGGTGCATTCCTCAAGACTCCCCAGTCAGCGGCGCAAATACAGACAATAAGGCATTCAATACAGCTGGCTCAGCCTCCAAATTTTCTACTTCAGTGCTGGCCTGAAGGGTGGTAAATGACCCTTCTCTTTTCTTTAAAAAAAAAAAAAAAAAAAAAAGTGCCTATCGCTACAGGTCGGTAAAAGGATTGATTCAGTGAAGGCTGGAGACAGAGCTCAGCAGTCAAGAGCGCTTGCTACTCTACTGCTGCAGAGGATACTCAGCTGCCAGAACCATCTCTAACTCTAGCTCCAGAGGATGACTCCTTCCAAGGGCAGCACACACATTCTACAGAGAGTGGAAGGAGGATGTTGGGGATTAAATGAGATGCTATATGAGACGTGTTTAGCACGATGCTTTTGTGACACACACACCCCCAGTTCATGCATGAGAATCCTACCCTCTAACATGTTAAATCCTCGCTCTGATTAAACCTCTAACATGTCCAAGTATGTACTACTGCTGTCTGTCCTTGCCAGAGTGGGCTGGCGCGCTCAGGAGAGCCTGCAGAATTCCACCACCATCTGTAGAGTCAGGTGATTACAACTAGGAGCTTGTGTTTTTCTGCCTCTCGTTGTTCTGATTTCCCTGGCCAGCTGTGGCTTTTTATTTCTTCCCTTTATGGTATCTGGATAATTTATGCTCCCAAGGCTGCTCACTTTTAAGACATCCATATTTAAATTCTTGCTAATGCTAATTAAATTAAACCAGAAATACGGTCTTTTCAGAATATATAAACTTCATAAATATCTGGCAAAGCAATATTAGATATATTTCCAACTATGCAAAATGAAGTGTTTTAGCTTATATAGATGGAAAGAATTCATGATCATTTGTGATTAAAAGTATATTGTCGAATCAAATGTCCTTTTTTAGTGGAAGAGGACATTTTTCATTAATCAGAAAAAAATTCAAAGAAAAATTTAGAGTCCAACATTCAGGAGACAGAGGGAGCCAGTTCTTTGCAAGTTGGAGGCCTGTGTGGTCTATAATCTTTCTTTTCTTTTCTTTTCTTTTCTTTTCATTTATGAGACAGGACTCTGCAGCTTTGGAGTCTGTCCTGGAACTAGCTCTTGTAGATCAGGCTGGCTTCAAACTCACAGAGATCCGCCTGCCTCTGCCCCTCAAGTGCTGGGATTAAAGGCGTGCGCCACCACTGCCCAGTTTAAATCACTTTTATTAGATATTTTGTCATAGCAATGAACATTAAAGGTAACTGATTCAAAATTTGGAGAGATGGCTTAGCAATTAAAAGCAGTTGCTGCTCTTCCAGAGGACCACGGTTTGATCCTGGTACCTACATCAGGGGGCTGTCAACTGCTTGTTACTCCAGCTTTGAGAAATCTGACTCACCCTCTGGGAAGACAGACAGACAGACAGACACACACACACACACACACTATTTTTTTAAGCAACTAATACAGAAAACAGGTGCCAGGAAGTAGCATCTTTGTTGTGATAAACATGAACACGTGGTTTATAGGCTTTAAAAACTGGTCTGTGAAAGGAATGTGGAACAGTTTGCAGGTACAGGTCAAGGAAATCCTAGAACGCTGTGAGCCGAGATTAATGGGCCATTCTGATGAGAGTTTAGGAGACCAAAAGGCCAAGGGAAAGGCGAATAGTTGAGGCCCAGCTCCTGAGTTTTCAGGAAGAACGAGGCCAGAAGTCATTTTGGGAGAGATTCTGACTTCATTCTGTGTTGAAATAGGAGCGGCGGCAGGGCTGCGTCCCCGGCACCCAGCCGCCCGCATGGCTAGCTTATACCCAGAAATAATTACACGGAAACTGTATTCTTTCAAACACTGCCTGGCCCGGATAGTTCCAGTTCCTTATGGCTAGCTCTTACATATTGTTCTAACCCATTTCTAATATTCTGTGTAGCCCACGAGCTGGCTTACCAGGGAGGATCTTAACCTGCGTCTGTCTGGAGCGGGAGAACCATGGCGACTCCTCACACAGCTTCTTTTTCCCAGCATTCTCCTCTGTCTACTCCGCCTACCTAATTTTCTATCCAATAAAATGGGCCAAGGCAGTTTCTTTATTAATAAGAAATCACTCCCACATCATTTCCCCTTTTTCTGTTTAAACAAAAAAGAAAGGCTTTAACTTTAACATAGTAAAATTACATATAACAAAACAGTTATCAAGTAAGAATTACAGTTACAATATTTATATCTATTTTATCTCTTATCATAACTAAGGAAAACTATAACTAACCATTCTTCAACTCCATCAAAGACTCCAGAAGGATATAATATTACCTATCAAACAAGAAATAAGAAAACTCTAGAAATGACAGAGACATCTCGCTGCCTGGACAGTCACCCAAAGTTCCTCTGTACCGTTGGGGCATCCATCTTCGGCCTACAGGCCCATAGTATCCAGCAGACATTCTCATCAAGCAAGAAATTCCAAAGACAGTTCAGTCACTTTTTGCTGTGTCCTGCAGAATGTCTCACAGACTCTTTCATGAAGCAGGAACCCCAAAAGGTCATCTCACCTTTAGGCAAGTTCAGCAGTCCTCTCTCTGCGGGTTCTCTGTGTCCAGTTTATGCAACAGTCCAGGCAAGAGCAGTTTCTTGCCCAAATGGCTATCAAACTCCATAAGGATTCTCTTCGATGCCCATCTTCCTCTTGAAATAGATTGGTGCTGCCAGGAGCAAATGTGTCTCATTGTCATGAAAAACCCTAAGTTATTAAAATATCTTAAATGCCATATTCTGCAGCCTTTGAAAGATATGAAGAATGCCTATCTAACTAAAATATCTCTCTATATATCTAGAAAATCTAACTAACATGACTACAAGCTTAAGTATTAGCGATGATTATCCATTAACAACCTATATTTCCTAATTATACATTACATTTTTAAATGAACTACACAATCACAATACCTTAATCAAGATCAAAAATACATATACATATAACAAAATTGACCATAAAATCCATACCAATGCAAATTATTCATATCTATATCATATCCCCCTTTAAATGTAAAAGAACATTTATAAACAATATTTGGGAACATGGGCGTAGTTTTTTCTCTCCAAACTGCTTCCTGCTGAATAGGGGCGTCGTTAATTAGGTTGTTCATGATATAACCTGTGTGCTAGTTTCATCTCAGTTGGCAATTGAGCGAAGCAATTTTTTGAGGGTGTTCACAGCAACCTTTCAGGAGGGCGTGGTCTATCATACCAAATCGGAATAGATGCAATCCACAGGGTCTCATCCTCTGCAAAAACAAAAGAAGACCCTCTCCAAAGCATCATATCCTTAGACCCAAATTCTGAAATCATAATACCCTCATGAAATCCATTTTGGTTTAGCTTGGCAGCCCATATAATGAAATGTCTCTCTGTACTTAGCTCCTTCACAGTCAAAAATTTTAAAGAAAACACAATGTACATAATCCAGACTCTCTGTGAATTTTCCATTTTTACGTGGCTTATTTTTCTTTATTTCTCTTAATCTATAACTATCTGTACTTCTGTACTCTGTCTCTTTAAAGACTTTACCCTTTTTCTTTTTAAGACATTAACTTTATTCTTTATATTCTTTTTCTTCTCTTTCCCAAGCCTACGTACATTTATCCAACAGTGTCTGAATCTGTTTTATTGTGAATCTGTAATTTCTTTACTATACAGGAGCATTTCTTAAAATGTTAAGCATTTCTTAAAAACTTAAGTTGCACCATTTACAGGTAATACGGTACTGCCTGTGTCCTGCCCAGTCTAAACCTTAACTGCACGGTTTTAAGGTAATTACGGTAGTTCCTGCCTGAGATCAGCACAGTTCAGCATGGAGCAGCCGCTCCTGCCTCAGAGTCATTTGGTGCTTCTGAGCTGAGCACAGTTCCAGGCACACAGCAGTTCACATTGGAGCCGCAATCAGCAGTTTAATTCTGAGACTGAGTGTGCAGCACAGAAACTCTTTTCATCCAAGTTACAGCCAAATCTGACATGCAGAGAACTGCGCAGTCTGAAAACGCGTCTCTGTATGGCGGCAGGAATCCGCCATGCTCTTCCGCCTGCCTAAGCCTGATTCCGCCATCTGCCCAGGTGCAGGCAGGGAACGCTGAGCCATCGGCAGGTCTCAGAGCAATCTCCTCCGATCCCAAGTGGGAACAGAAACATCCAGTCCCATAAAAGCCTTGAAATGCTTTAAAGCCAGAGTTCACGCTGGCAGTACAGCACCAGGAAGCCGTGCTTTAAAATGACGCAGCTTTTTTTCTCTGCTGCTGTTGCTGAATCAGGAATCTCTCTACAGAACGCCACCAACAAAACAGCAAAAATCTGTGTTAAACTCTCTCTCCCTTATTTTTAAGCCTTCTCAGGTTTTTAAGTGGATTTAGCCATCACGTCTGGGCGCCATCTGTTGAAATAGGAGCGGCGGCAGGGCTGCGTCCCCGGCACCCGGCCGCCCGCATGGCTAGCTTATGCCCAGAAATAATTACACGGAAACTGTATTCTTTCAAACACTGCCTGGCCCGGATAGTTCCAGTTCCTTATGGCTAGCTCTTACATATTGTTCTAACCCATTTCTAATATTCTGTGTAGCCCACGAGCTGGCTTACCAGGGAGGATCTTAACCTGCGTCTGTCTGGAGCGGGAGAACCATGGCGACTCTTCCTCTAACCTTCTTTCTCCCAGAATTCTCTTCTGTATACTCCGCCTACCTAATTTTCTATCCAATAAAATGGGCCAAGGCAGTTTCTTTATTAGTAAGAAATCATTCCCACATCAATTCTGCCTGTGTCCTGATCTTAACTCTGGTCAAACCTCTACAATGTCCCGGGATGTGCTGTTGCTGTCTGTCTGTGCCAGAATCATCTGGAACACCCCGGAAGGAAAGCAGAATCGCCTATGAGTACAAACAGTGGAAGGTGTGGCTTCAGGGTGATACATTTGTGTGCCGGGCTTAGAAGAGGTAGACTTGTGATGGTTCACACAGATTATCAACTTAGGACCTAGAATTACAAAGGAGGAAAGTCTCTAGGTTTGCCTGTGAGGTAGTTTCTAGACTGAGTTCATTGCAGTAGGAAGGCCCACCCTTCCGATGTGGAGACCATTCCGTGGGCTGGGGGTCCCAAACTGAATAAAATGGAGAAAGCAAACTGAGCATATACCGCCATCTTCAGCAACCCTAAAAAGAGACTAGCGTAAGCAAGAGAATAACCATAAAAACGTTGAGTCACAGCATTCATCTCTGTATGCTTTCCGACTCTAAGGCAGTCAGCTGCCTGAAGCTTCTGCCCTGCCTTCTGTGCCATGAAGAGTTACACCCTTGAACTGTGAGACAAAGTAAACCCTTAATTCTTTAAGCTATTTTTGTGGTAGTTCATCCAAACAGAAAGAAATTAACACAATAACCAAGTATGAGGAATAAAATACCTAATACAAAAAACCATTAAAACATATTAAACCATTAAACATGTCCATGGGCATAATGCAAGAAAGAAATACTTAGAACCTTTCAATTGAATTCATGGGAATCCTTTTCTTTCTAAAAAGTAATATAGAGGCCACATATGTAATTTACTTAGATAGAAAAGTGAATTTCTCCAAGTTGTAGTATTTAACATATAATTTCTGTATTTTTTAATCATGTGTCACTAATACAGTTTTCATCTCTCCTGAGACTTTTCACGAACGCAGTCTGAGCACAAACCAAACAACACTCTGAAGTCATCAGAGCGGAAATTTGGTGTGTCCGTTGCCAAGCAGAGAGAGAGAAAAACCTTTCCTTTTTTGTGCCCGGGTAAACAGCGAGGGAATCTGATTACAAAATGCTGACAGTTCTCATTTAGAAATCACATGTGCTCATTTCGAACCGAATGCCAACTCGGTCGTGAAAGTGTAAAGTTAAAGTCTCATCAAATTCTTGGGTGAGGACCGGGGTTGGAACTCAGTGGAAAAGAGTGTTTGCCTGGCATGTGCAAGGCCTTGAGGTCATTTACCTTCCACAGCCAATGTGCGTGTGTGTGTGTGTGTGTGTGTGCGTGCGTGCGTGTGTGTGTGTGTGTGTGTGTGTGTGTGTGTACCTATCAGATCAACTCACCACACCCAGATTTCCACTTGAGAGAGCTCTGCATTTCTAACTTCTCTTCATGTTTTGTAAGTAGAGCCAGTACACAGAGTGACCCCTCTCACGTCAGCTACACCACCTCATTTGAAGCTATACTACTTGCCCTATTATGGAGTTCAAGACTTCTAAAGACCAAGTCATCATGCCTGTCCTTGCTAGACTTGCTCTTTGAACATCTCTCGCCTCCTCTACACCTCTACAGCGCCATGCACAGAAAAGGAATGAAGACATTTTTGACCGTTTCCACATTAGCCTTTCTGTAAGCCATAGAAGAAATGGCTTGAAACGTCTTCTATGACATTTGGAATGGTGTACAGTAGCGAGGAAATGTCCAGAAAGCTTTGTGTCCTCCTGGAACCTAAGAATGTGACCTTATTTAGAAGCAGAGTCTCTGCCAAGATGAGGATTAAGACCATGTTCTGACAGAATCGTTAGGATAGACCCCAAAGCCAATGACAGTGTCCTTGCAAGAAAGAGAAAACAGTTGCAGAGATGTAGTGTTCGTAGGCAGGCAGAGGCAAAGGCTAGACTTTTGCTGGCACACCAGAAGCAAGCAACAGCCCAGACAGGCAAGAAAAGATCTGGAGCCTTGTATGTAGCTCTGCTGACACCTTGAGTTTAGTTAGACTCTAGCCTCCAAAACCATGAGAGAATCCATTTCTATTGTTTCAAGCCACCAGATGGCGGTAATTTGTTAGAGGAGTCGAGGCAGGGGATGAGAAACAGAAAAGGGTAGCTCCTCTGTAGACCTGATCCCCAATCCAGATGAAAGCAATCTGGAGTTGGGTACATCACAGACAGCGTTTCCAATGCGGCGTCTTTGCACCTTACTGCGTGCGGCATAGACTCTCTAAAGATAAGTTCTCTTCTCAGATGGTTGTCCTTGAAAAACATCTTTTTTGGTGGATACTCTGATCAGTCATCCATAGTCACAAGGGAGGCACAGGAGGAGAATGGAGGAGCGTCACAGCGGCAGGAGACAGAGCTCTCCATACAGAGCACCCAGAAAGACATTAACGTGTTGAAAAGACAGACAGGAGGAAGGGAAGGTCTTTGACCAGAGTCTTTTTTGTGAGCTCCGTAGGAGAGGAAAAGCAAACTGAACAGGCCAAGCCTGAATAACTTCAAAGGGCTCCACGCTGTAGTGGTCATTGGCTGCCTCTCCTCCCCCTGTAGCTGGTTTTGGATGCTTCAGGAAGAGGAAGCTGTCTCCCGGGTCGATGGGCCAAATAGATGAACTCCTTTGGCTTCAGACTGATGATTTCATGTGTAATTGGGCTAAATGCATTGCTCATTATTAGATGGTCATGAGCCTTTCCCCCAGCTGTGTTCTTTGTTCCCTCTGAGAACTGTCTGGGCTGTGGAGAGCCAGCTGTCCTCGGCCAGGAAGGTTAGTGGCATAGCATTCCTGGGCACAGGCACACAAAAATCAGTGTGGAGTATATGAGGTCTTCATGAATTCAGCTGTACTAGCACGTCCTTGCCTTCCTCCTCACAAGCAGTTAGCAATAAACGGAAGGCAGCTTTGACTGCACTGAACACTGCACTGTGCTTCCCCGCAAAGATAAGAACGATCGCTCGCTTACAGAATTTATATCACAGCTGTGCGTTCACTTCCTGTCCCTGTAACAAATTCCTAAGAAAATCAATTAAGAAATCTACAAAGACGAGAGGTTCCTTGTGGCTCACAATTGGCTCACAGACCAGTTGGGCCATTTCAGCCCATGGGTTCTGGTACATGATTGATGGGCCTTGCCATGGCAGAGCCATGTACTTCATGTCTAGGAAGGAAAACAAAAATAGGAAGGGCTAACAGTCCTCTTTCTGGCTACGTGTCTGAGGATCTGTAGACTTCCAACTAGTCTACACACATAAAAATCCCATTGCCATCACTTTTAAAACCAAGCCTTTAAAACATGGACCTTTGGGAGATAGTCAACACTCAGACCTCAGCTTGAACTTTCCAGATTTTACTTTAACTGCTTCTCCTTTGCCCCTCCCTCTAGACATCAATTGTTAATGCTGTATTTTATTTGGAAAAGTCCCAAGGCACTGGAGAGCCCCTTTTTTCATCGCTTTCTTATGTTTTTCTTACCTTCTTCTTGGCAGTAGATGGTTTTATCTAACAGGAGTCATAACCAGATTGTCTTCTGTATTTGAGAATTCATGTGTGCAGTCACAATACAAGTCCCTCATATGCTGTCTTTCACCTCATCCTCACTGTAAATAAGTATGCTGTAAGATATGCATTCCATAAATATGGAAAATAAGTGCACAAAGATGGCGTTAGTCTCCTGCTAACAGGGTTAGTAAAATACCATCCCAGCTGTTTGGCTTGTGGGCCAGCTTCTCCTCACCCTAACAGTTTAGATAATCAACCTGGTAACAGGAATCAGATTATTTTGGTTCACAGTTGAGGAGGTTTTGGTTCATGATCAGTTTATCCCATGGCTTTAGCCTACAGCAAGGGAGTGCGCCATGATAGGGGTGTATGGGCAGAGAACTGCTCACAGTCAGAGGCCAAAGGGACTAGGGTCCCTTCAAGGACCATTCTAAGTAGCCTAAAGCCCCCACTTGGTCCCCAGTTCTTAAGAGCTCCGCCATCTCCCAGTAATGGCGTGGGCTAAGGACTTTGAGAGACAGTTATCAAAACACGAAAGCTTCCACATTCTATTTTTTCCTGGGTAGGAGAACAAGGCCCATGCCGTTAATTATTAGATGATTTTGCATTCAAACAAATGTCTTGTTGATAAAATTTAAATTGGATGGCACGTCCTCTGGCATGATATTTATAACATTTAGACTTCTTTTTAAAGGAAAGTATTTTTAAATTTTTTTCTTAGAAAAGTAGTGTATGAGAAATTAGAGATACCTCCAAATTTTAAATATCAAGTGTGGTGATGGGAGTAAGAGCTGATGTTTGTACGTTGTTACTAAATATATGATACGATTCTAAGTCTGTATTTTACCTCATTTAATCCTCATGACGGTCTTTGAGACAGGAACTGTTTCATTACCTTTAAACTGGGAAGTTAAAGCCCTGCACTGCACATGAACTGGAAATGTCAGCTCCCATTCCCAAATGAGTAATAGTCTTTACGTAAATCTTCCTCTGCGGCCAAAGGTTGTTGCTATTACAAGCTTCCATCCTTTCAATAGAGAAAAGCCGTTAAACGTCTCGTCTATTTCCTTTCTACTAGGATTTCTACAGCTGGGCTCATGTGTCTCTGTAGTGACAGGATACTATACGGGATCCACAGGGACAGAGGTCTGGCTCACCGTCTTGTGAAACCACATAATCCCCTGAGACATGCATGGATTATTCTGCTCCTTTGCCTTAAACACCTCTGAGTAGTCCCCAGCCTGTCACAGACACTCCACACCCAAGACATCTTTCTTGCCTCCATCCTCAGCACTCCGGGGCTTGAGGGTAACATTTCATTGTTCCTGAGTTAGCCGTGCCCCTAGAGAACTTCTGTGGTCCTGAGGCTCAGCTGCCTTAGCCATTCTAATCTCGTCCACTCTGCTGCTCCATTGTCAAGCCAGGCTCTGACTGTAACAATTGCCCCATGACTCCAGGTCGCCCTGCTCCAGAATCCAGTGAGAGAAATATGACCCATAACTAAGCCAGAAATGAAGTACGTCTCAGCTGTCTTTTTTCAGCCCAAGTCTCTTATCTCGTTTGTGAATCAAAAAGCCCAATGGTTCTCTTTAACAGGCTTGCAAACCTCTTGTCAAATGTCACTCTTAAGCATTTGAAAATAAAATTCCAGGAATTTAGCTCTTCTGTGAACCTTTGAATTTCTGTGCCATCTTTTTCAGATGATGCAAGTGTGAACGTCTACTTGCCTAAAGCAGGAAAGGGGTAGGGGCTGCAAGATATTTAAGAGAAGAGAAGCTGTTAACACCCAGGGGAGATTTTTCCGACACTGGCCTGGCATTGACTTTGAGAACAAGATAAGCGGTACCTATTTTGGGGTGTGATGGTGATGATATGTATTTTTAATAGGATTAGAAACCCGAAGCATATTCAAGGACTCTTTTAATGTTAATTTGTCCTGCATTTAAAATTCAAAAACATTAGATATTCTTTAACTTTTTAAGTAAGCTTCTTATGTTGTTCTCAGGAGGACGACCGTGCCCAGCAGAGTGATGCTGGAATCGGCTCCCATTTCAGAATACCCCGCTAAAGTCATTGATTGTCTTTTTAAAGTTAAAAACAGATGGGGAAAATGACATGGGCCATGACTCTTGTATTAATGTACAGTCATGATTTGGGTCTTTGTGTCTTTGGGGGGCTGAGAATTGATCCTTGAGACTGACATGGGACAGCATTCACACTGACCTGTGGCTTAGCCTTCTTTTTGCTTTTTTTTTAATTAATTTATTTATTTTTATTTATTTATTAAAGATTTCTGTCTCTTCCCCACCGCCGCCTCCCCTTTCCTTCCCCCTCCCCCAATCAAGTCCCCCTCCCTCGTCAGCCCAAAGAGCAATCAGGGTTCTCTGCCCTGTGGGAAGTCCAAGGACCACCCACCTCCATCCAGGTCTAGTAAGGTGAGCATCCACGAAACTGCCTAGGCTCCCACAAAGTCAATACGTGCAGTAGGATCAAAAACCCATTGCCATTGTTCTTGAGGTCTCAGTAGTCCTCATTGTCCGCTATGTTCAGCGAGACCAGTTTTAACCCAGGCATTTTCAGACCCAGGCCAGCTGGCCTTGGTGAGTTCCCGATAGAACATCCCCATTGTCTCAGTGTGTGGGTGCACCCTTCACGGTCCTGAGTTCCTTGCTCGTGCTCTCTCTCCTTCTGCTCCTGATTTGGACCTTGAGATTGCAGTCCGGTGCTCCAATGTGGGTCTCTGTCTCTGTCTCCTTTCATCGCCTGATGAAGGTTAATATTCAGGAGGATGCCTATATGTTTTTCTTTGGGTTCTCCTTCTTATTTAGCTTCTCTAAGAACCCGAATTATAGGCTCAATGTCCTTTATTTATGGCTAGAAACCAAATATGAGTGAGTACATCCCATGTTCCTCTTTTTGGGTCTGGCTTACCTCACTCAGGATAGTGTTTTCTATTTCCATCCATTTGCCTGCAAACTTCAAGAAGTCCTTGTTTTTTACTGCTGAGTAGTACTCTAATATGTATATATTCCATACTTTCTTCATCCATTCTTCAATTGAAGGGCATCTAGGTTGTTTCCAGGTTCTGGCTATTACAAACAATGCTGCTATGAACATAGTAGAGCATATACTTTTGTTGTGTGATAAGGCCTCTCTTGGGTATATTCCCAAGAGTGGTATTGCTGGGTCCATGGGTAGGTTGATCCCAAATTTCCTGAGAAACCTCCACACTGCTTTCCAGAGTGGTTGCACAAGTTTGCATTCCCACCAGCAATGGATGAGTGTACCCCTTTCTCCACAACCTCTCCAGCAAAGGCTATCATTGGTGTTTTTGATTTTCGCCATTCTGACAGGTGTAAGATGGTATCTTAAAGTTGTCTTGATTTGCATTTCCCTGATCGCTAAGGAAGTTGAGCATGACCTTAGGTGTCTTTTGGCCATTTGAACTTCTTCTGTTGAGAGATCTCTGTTCAACTCAGTGCCCCATTTTATAATTGGGTTGATTAGCCTTTTACGGTCTAGTTTCTTGAGTTCTTTATATATTTTGGAGATCAGACCTTTGTCAGTTGTGGGGTTGGTGAAGATCTTCTCCCAGTCAGTGGGTTGCCTTTCTGTCTTAGCGACAGTGTCCTTTGCTTTACAGAAGCTTCTCAGTCTCAGGAGGTCCCATTTATTCAATGAGGCCCTTACTGTCTGTGCTGCTGGGGTTATACGTAGGAAGTGGTCTCCTGTGCCCACGTGTTCTAGAGTACTTCCCACTTTCTCTTCAATCAGGTTCAGTGTGTTTGGACTGATATTGAGGTCTTTCACCCACTTGGACTTGAGTTTTGTGCATGGTGATAGATATGGGTCTATTTTCATTCTTCTACAGATTGACATCCAGTTTTGCCAGCACAATTTGTTGAAGATGCTCTCTTTTTTCCATTGTATACTTTTAGCTCCTTTATCGAAAATCAGGTGTTCATATGTTTGTGGGTTAAAGTCAGGGTCTTCTATTCGATTCCATTGGTCGACTTCTCTGTTTTTATGCCAATACCAAGCTGTTTTCAATACTGTAGCTCTGTAATAGAGTTTGAAGTCAGGGATGGTAATGCCTCCAGACGTTCCTTTATTGTATAAGATTGTTTTGGCTATCCTGGGTTTTTTGTTTTTCCATATAAAGTTGATTATTGTCTTCTCCAGATCTGTGAAGAATTTTGATGGGATTTTGATGGGGATTGCATTGAATCTATAGATTGCTTTTGGTAGAATTGCCATTTTTACTATGTTGATCCTCCCAATCCAAGAGCAAGGGAGATCCTTCCATTTTCTGGTGTCCTCTTCTATTTCTTTCTTCAAAGACTTGAAGTTCTTGTCAAATAGATCTTTCACTTCCTTGGTCAGGGTTACCCCAAGATATTTTATGCTCTTTGTGGCTATCGTGAAAGGTGATGCTTCTGTGATTTCCCTCTCTGTTTCCTTATCCTTAGTGTATAGGAAGGCAACTGATTTTTTGGAGTTGATCTTGTATCCAGCCACGCTACTAAAGGTGTTTATCAGCTGTAGGAGTTCTTTGGTAGAATTTTTGGGGTCGCTTATGTATACTATCATGTCATCTGCAAATAACGAAAGCTTAACTTCTTCCTTTCCAATACGAATCCCCTTGATCCCCTTATGTTGTCTTATTGCTATTGCTAGAACTTCAAGCACTATATTGAAGAGGTATGGAGAGAGTGGACATCCTTGTCTTGTTCCTGATTTTAGTGGGATGGCTTTGAGTTTTTCTCCATTTAATTTAATGTTAGCTGTCGGTTTGCTGTAGATAGCTTTTATTATATTTAGGTATGACCCTTGTATCCCTATTCTCTCCAAGACCTTTATCATAAAGGGGTGTTGAATTTTGTCGAATGCTTTTTCCGCATCTAATGAAATGATCATATGGTTTTTTTCTTTCAGTCTATTTATATGGTGGATTACATTGATAGATTTGCGTATGTTGAACCAGCCCTGCATCTCTGGGATGAAGCCTACTTGATCATAATGGATAATTTTTCTAATGTGTTCTTGAATTCGGTTTGCCAGTATTTTATTAAGAATTTTTGCGTCGATATTCATGAGTGAGATAGGCCTGTAGTTCTCTTTCTTGGTTGGGTCTTTGTGTGGTTTTGGTATCAGGGTAACTGTAGCTTCATAAAAGGAATTTGGCAATGACTTTTCTGTTTCTATATTGTGAAATACATTAAGGAGTATAGGTATTAGCTCTTCTTGGAAGTTCTGGTAGAATTCTGCATTGAATCCATCTGGTCCTGGGCTTTTTGTAGAGGGGAGATTTTTCTTCTTTTTGCTTTTGTCTTGAGATATGACCCCAGACTGGCCAGAAACTCACGCTGCAGCCTAAGCAGTCCTTAAACTTTGTCCCTTCTAGATTGACTTTCCAAGTAGCTGCACCATCAAGACCATCTTATAATCATGTATTTGGTGTTCAAAACTAATTGGTTTTATATTTAGTAGTCTCAAAAATATAAGAAGAACCCTTGGCCCTTCTAAAATTACCAGACTGATTTTAATTTCCAATATATTTGGAAATGAAGTGTTTATCCAACAATGTTCAGGGTTAGGCACAGTGGCACCCAGCTATTGTCTCAAAGAGGATATCTTGAACCCAGGCATTTGAAGCCAGTGTAGACAACAGAATGAGACCTATATCAAGGGAAACTACCTAAAAGTAATACATAAGGCATGTTTGAATTATCATCTTGATTTTCTTCTCAGAACACAGCTTACTAGATAAGGAGTGAGGGGCAGCATTTCCTTTTTGTGGGCATAATTTTTGTTAAAAGATGCCCAGGGTTTAGACACACTCTTTGAATTCTTCAAATGGTTGCCTCTACTGACTAAGACCACAGACAGAGGCATGAGCATTCCGTACAGCAAACCACCATTGCCCTTAAAATTCAAAGAGACTCCATTCCATGTAGCTGTTTTGACAAACCACTGGACTCATCCACACCGCACCCCCAGATCCACTCGAGCTCTTCAGGGCCTCTCTCTTTTTAATCACTTTATAAGCAAAAGATGCTCCACTCTTTTCCAAGAATGGGTGCTAAATGTTGAATGTGAACACCAAGAATGCTCTGGTTTGCATGAATCTGGACCTTACAAATGAACCCCTACTTGTTCATCCACCAACGGGATGTTTGCTTTGTAGAGTGCCAGATCCTTTCCTTCTTTCCAAAGCTTTGCAGACTGTCAGGTGTACTCCTTCATCCTAATTTTGCGTGAGGACGGACCATCTCAACCAGCCATCTTGAAACTGTCCTGAACAGTTTCTAGTCCAAAGACAACCTTTAGGCGATAATTATTGGCTTAGTGGTATTATTAAAATCCAAGTAGAATCATCGTTGTGGGGTTCATCATCCTTTTGGAGACTTCAGAGAGCTGTTAGGAATCTAAACATATTAAATGTCATAAGCTGTAAATCTTAGGGAAGTTAAGGGACCATTTTCTATTAAGTATATCCAGGGTATCCAGGTTTAATAATAAATAGCTCTTTAAACTTAAGCCTGAAATCACATGCAAGAAGCTACATGAAACCTAAGGCTAGAATTAGTTAGTACTTTTTGATATCATTAATATTAAAAAGAAATTGTAAAGTTCAAGATAGTACTTATACCCTAAGAAAAAAATTTTAAAGAGTCAAAATAAATTCAAGGGGTATGAGCTTTGTGACAATAATAGTCCTAGATTTCTATTTTATTCTGTCCCATACCAGGTGGCTCTTCTGAAAGGAGACAGAGACTTTGAATTTTCTTTTAACAACATGCTTGGGTTTAGAAAAGGAGAGAGTCGCACTCCAACTGCAAAGTCAGCTTTAACTTTTAATTGAGTCGGGACTACATAAAGACTACCTGTTTAGCATGTCTGTAGAATCCAGCAAAAACCAACATTTCATAAACAAAAAGGTTTATGAAACTTTACCTTGTAGAAGCATTTTACATCATTAAGCCAATTACTCCTTTTCTTGGTATTTTTTTTTTCTGGATGGTTCTCCCTTCTTTTCTCAATGTTTGATTTGTCCAAAGATCTTTAGAGTCCTCAGTTGGATGTTTTTATTTTCCTGGAAATGCAAAGACAAAACTCTGCCCTGACCCTAATTTTGTGAGTTTTTTCTTTCAACAGATTGAATTGCTACATTGGTTGATGAACCATAACAGAGTTATTATTGAGAAATATGTGCCATTTATTGTCACTTTGCAGTGTTTGATGCATTCCAAGTCTTCTTCTGCTCAACCACCATTCTGGCGTGGTTTATTCTTCGCTGTAACCTTGTGGGTGATGTGTTTGTCTTCCCATTCAGTCTGAAGTATTCTTCAAATATTGTCTGTGCAGTTCGCTTAGTGGCCAACTTTTTCTTTTGCATTCCTTTACAATAGCTAGTTTTTCTGGGTATAATATTCTGAATTGGCTGTTGTCATTTAGAGTTTGAAATAACATCCCTCAAGGTCCTCCTTACTTTAAAAGTTTTATTTTGTTTTGCTTTGTCTTGATTTGTTTTGTTTGAGAAATTTGCTGCTTTTAAGATGGATCTGTCTTTATATTTGGCTGTGTTTCCGTCTTTCCAGTTCCAACATACTTTATTTTGGATATTTAGTCCTTGATGAGGAAATTCTTTTCTAGTCTCATTTCAGTGGGGTTCTAAATGCCTCCTGTATCTGGATAGGTATTCTTTCCTTAAATTTGGGGAGTTTTCAGCTGTGATTTCATTGAAACTATTTTCTATTTCTTTGAAGACAAATTCTTATCCTGCTTCTATGCCCGTGATTCAAATATTTGTTCTTTTCTTAATGTTCTAAAGATTGGACCCCCTTGAACTGGGCTTGTCAACAGTTTGTAAGTCACTTAACTACAAATCAAGCTCAGATTCTCTGGAAGAGCAGCACCCACTCTCGGCCACTGAGCCATGTCTCCATTTCTGGTGAGGCTTTTTTTTGAGTACTGTTGTCGTTGTTGTTATTGTTGTTGTTGTTTGGCTTGGCTCCTTGAATTTTACATTTCTAGAATTTCAGGTTAGTTTTTCTTCAGTATTTGTGTCTCTTGATTGACTCATACTTCCATGCCCTATGTTGACTTCTTTTGGGGAATTCTCTGGGAATTCGCTCAAGAGTTTGTGTCCTCTGTCATCTCTTTGTACAGTTTGTGCTCATTCTTTCTCATTCTTTTTATGGGATTCTGTCCCCTTCCCCCTCGTGGAAGGTGAAGTCCTGGATTCTTATGCTTCTTGTTTGCTGCATTTAGAATTACTGAAGCAGTTAGGCCATTGGTTGGATTTAAAAAAAAAAAAAAAAACCCCTCCTTCATTCAGGAGAAGTATTTGCAAATTTCAAGGAAGACTAGGCTGTAGTAGCATTGAAGTGTCATTTTCCTCTCCTGGACTGTTGTGCAAGGCAACAAGCTCACTCCCCGTTGCTGCCCTGTGAGAAGAATGCTATCTTCAAAACAATCATTTTAGAAGGGTTGTCCTTCTATGAAAATACAGTAATAGCAAACAGTTCCCCTGAGGACTTGCACTAAGATTCCCCAGGATACATAAAATGCAGTTATCCAGCCCCATAGTGGCAAAACCCAGATCCCATACTGTCAAAATTGACAAGAACTGGAACAAAAGAGTCTATGTTCTTGGTAGTGCCTTAATTTGCAAGTTCTACTAGAGCAAAGGAGACTGAGTTCTCTTTCACTGGTGTATCTTTAAGTACTCCGCCCATTCAGCGGATATCCCCAGTCTTCTTTCAACGTAAAATACTCTGCAGATTACCCGAGATCACCTCCAAAAAAAGCAGAGATCTAAATTCCCACAGTAGTTACTAATGTATGAAAAACTGTGTATCCTTAAAATACCAAGCGTATATGAGTTAAAATATAGAAACACATAATACTAAAAAGCTGTTCTCTTAAAAATGCTAACTCCGACTTTGCAATTCTGGCTACATGTCTCTTGTGCTGTGTGCCTGCCTTCTGCTGGAGGAAGCAAAGGCTAGGAAGAAGAAAACGCCTTGGCAAGCAGAAAGGAGGTAAAAAAAAAAAAACTCATTACCAAATGCTTGTACTATTTAAAAAGAAATTTCTACAAAATACAGACCTCCGAACTCAAGAAGGATGAGCAGGTCTGTTCTGTTTCTGCTAGTTAGAAATCCCTCATTGCCATTCCGATTTTTCTTATTCCCCCCTTTTCTGTTTCCCCACTGCTCTCTGTATGTGTGGGGGGGTGGAAAGGAGTGAAGTAAGAATGAGAAAGAGAAGGACCAGCAGGGATGCTTGTGGCTCCACTCTGACCTCACACGTGCACTCAGTGTGCCAAGGACGCTGTCCCAGACACAGCAGTTGGAACAAAGTCACAATTGTTTATCATGAGCAGCAGCTTAGCTACAACAGTCAGTGGAAATGACAGGAAGAAATTAAAAAAAAAAACCAGCAGGGGTGCAGGGGCCCCCTCCAGAATGATCCATGTTGCCCAGCACCGGCGTGACAGTCACTCGTGCTGAAGGGGCTGCTGGCACTTGGTCAGCTACTGTACCTCAGCGATGGTGTGCTGCAAGAGCCGCCTGTCTACAGCCAGGTCTCCCATCGCTACTTGGGCCTCAGGCTTTCCCATCGCTGATATCCACAGACCCTTGCCCCTCTTCCCTTACCGTTCATGTCAACCACAAGAGTAATGGATGGCATTGTCATCCCTTCCCCAACAGCCAGCTCTGCACGCAGCTTGTCCCTGCTGAAGGAGCTTTGGACCCCAAGGTTCCAAAAATACGTATGACAAGGGTGTAAATATTTATGATTTTTTAATACCTGTTATGAGACAGATGCAGTCCACGCGGTGGGGTTTGTGGTGATACATACATTGTGGTAACACCTGCTAGATACAGGGTCCATATTAGCTGTGAAGCCACCCTTGTCTGTAACAGTCCACCTGATCCCAGACAGTGTCCCAGGGAAAGCCATTTTATAACAGAAAAGAAAGGAGAAAGAGCGAGCAACGACAAGACCTAAGCAACTACACCGTTTGAACTTGATTGATAGAATTGTTGCCACAGTGACGGCCAAGGCTAATTGTCAACTGGGCAAAATCCAGAATTACCTGATAAACGGGCCACTGGGCATGTCTGTGGGGAGGGGCGGTATTGTGACTGGGTTAACCGAGAAATGGCACCAATCCCTGGGCAAGGTTTCCTGGAGTTGGCGAGGGTAAAGAAGGGGAACTGGGTAGTAAGCGGCATAGACGAATTCAGTGCAGGGTGACCAGCTGCCAAGTTCCTATGTGACTGTAATGTCCCCAAAGCAATGGACGGTAACCTCGGAGCTAAAATAAACTCTCGCCTTAACTAGCTTTTGTCAGAGGATTTTATCACAGAAACCGTACGGAAGCTAAGATATCCACGCATAGCGCATGCCTTAAAATAGCAGAAAGGTCGGAGAGCACTCATGAGAGACAAATAACCAGGAAGGGCATCAAAGCCGGTGGTGTCAAGTCACTGTACTGTGTATGACAAAGATGTGACAACTCAAAATAGTCCGCTTTACAAAAGCTCTGAGTTAAATATAGGACCTGCTAAAGGAGCACTGAGAAAAGCAACAAAGCGTCAGTCACTGGCACGTCTGTCAGTTTCAGCAGCAAGGAAATACCACCTGCAAAACAGCCCGGTGTCTCGGGAGAGATGCCGGGAGTCAGTTTCCCCACACTGCTTCGGAATAGAGGTGTAGCCAAATGAGCCTCGGCTGCCGGGTCCACAATTTCACAAGCCACCCTGCAGCCTACAAGGTCAAGACCGCTCTCTAGGCTCTGAGACAAAGAACAGTCTTGGTTGTAGGAATGAAAAAAATTGGGAGTGTTACCTCAGTAGTAGGGCGCTTGCCTGGTATGTACGAGTCCCTGAGTTAGATCTATAGCATCACAGCAAAAGAAGAAAGAGAAGAGAGAGGGAGTACGAGGGAGGGGAGGGTGGAAAAATGGGAGAGAGGGAGGCAGAAACAGTAGCCCCCTCAACATTACCAGAGACCAGCTTTGATGAATAAATATGTGTCTATATACACCGGGGATTAGTTTCCGTTCATGAAGGCCGTCTAGGAAACTAAAAACGATGTGGAGAATGGTGGATCACGTTTCGGCATTTCTGCCACTGGCTCATGGGTGGTCCATATGACTTGCAGGAAGCTACGACATTATTTGATGAGCAGGGAGAGTTGGGCCACCCCAGACCTCCCACTGGGGACAGAAACGCACCCCTGCAGGAAGTCCTTGGTCGTAATTACCGAACCACCTTGGAGATAAACTGGCTTGTTTAGAGGGATTATCTGTGCCGAGATAGTGAAGTCTATCTGCTCGTTTTCCCTTTTGACTCTCTCGCTCTCGGATTTTTTTTTCTTTTCAGGAGACAACAATGGCTGGTCTCTACAATTCGACAAGTACTTTTCTAATATCTCCAAACTGACTCCACAACCCCCTTCTGCATGCTGTAAGTAGCCACACAGCAGATGAGTTCATGGTAAGATGCCAAGCTATTCCGTTTTGGATACAGCAAAATTTCTGAAAGTCAATTAGAGTGTTCTAGTTGCAAATGTTTTAAGAAAGGAGGCCTTGGTTTGGAATCCCATCTTCAAGTGCACCTGGAATCAATCAAAGCAGGTATCGAAAAAAAAAAAAAAATTAGTGTCTGCGGTCAGGGTTGCTGTTTTCTAGAATGCCCTCTTTCGCCCACCGCCATAAACTCTGCAGCAAAGGAAAGCAAGGAGATGGAGGAGGGGAGCCGCTGCTTGGGTCCTAACGTCTGTAAATGGAGAATGCTTGCTTCTGCTGTTGAAACCACAGATTTTTGGAAGCCAGAGTCACTGCACCTGGCTATGCAGTCACCTGCTGGTCACTTGCAGACACTGCACAGGGTACAGAAGGGAGAAGCCTAAGCAGCAGCTTTGTCAGGTTTCAGATCAGAAATACTTGCTAAAATAATGCCTTTTAAGTGCCCTTTGTCAGTTAATAAATTATTGGACCTGTAATGTCAAAGCTCTCCTCACAAGCCGAGGGCTGGAGGGCAGGAGGACTCTTTGGCTGTATTGTTTTCCACAATTTAAAGTTTAGCTTTTCAAATTGCTAGTACTTTTGATCTTCACTCCTCAAATAGGATTGGCAGGCTCCCAACAATCCACAATATAAAGGCCTGCACATTTCCCCCACCCACCCATGAATCTCAGGGGCACCCACCAAGTTAGGGCGGCACCACACCTGCCTCTCAAAAGAGGGGAGCCAAATAATTGGATCCTTAGAAAGCTAAAAGTCCAGGGGCGATGCAGCTCCTGTAGGACCCTTGCTTAGTGTTTGTGGGGCCCCAGGTTCAATCTCTAATACTGCTGAAAGAAAAAATGTGAGCTAAAACCTTTTTGAAGAAAACAATTTAAAAGGTATAGCACTGCTATTAATATAATAGAAATATGAACTAGATGTATTATCTTAAAATGTAATTTCATTTTCCATTTTATATATTAATTTCCATTTCTTACATTTTAATTGAATTTTATATCTCACACTATTTAAAAATTGAACTGAATCTTCTATTTTACTACATTCCAAAAAATTTTATCGATTTAATGTTAAGGTATAGGTATTAACAGAATGAAATCAATAACATATTAACAAGTTATAAGAGGCAGAAATTGAATGGCAAATGAAAAGGTAATGGCTCAAAAAAATATTCTCTAAGAAAATGCTTGGTAACGGTGCACATATGTCAACCAGGACAAACCCGATGTGCAATGTTGTCATGATAGCACCAGAACCCTGGGTAGTAGGATCTGGCATCCAAGGCCATCCTGGGCCATGCAGTGGGAACCTGTCTCCAAAAACACTGGAAAGAAAAAGGGGGAAGGGGGGCAGAAGGGAAGAAGGAGACAAGATGGAAGAGGAAAGGAGGAAAAATAAGAGAGGAGATAGAAAGAGAGCTGGAAAGCTCTTGCTGAGGAGAGTTCAGCGACCACATCCAAAGCTCAGGTCACTAAGGTCAAGGAGAGGAACCAACAGCTTACCTAACTCATAGTTTGTAAAGCAACAATAATGGGGAAAAAGCAGACTGAGTTGGTCAGAAAGCCCTGTTTAGCCCACTCCATCAACATGGAAGAGATTTGTCATAGGTATAATTACTCAAGGGTTGTGGCACCACACAATAAACGAGGATCAAGATCAGCACAGAGGTAATTTTTTATCAATACCTAGAAGACATACAAAGCTCGATTTTTAGTTAGATTTCTTTAGAGAGAGTGGGGATTAAAATTGCTAAATTAAACCTCTTTTTCAAGCAGTACATGAAAATACAAGTACAGGATAAAAATCTTGGGGTGAAACTTAAATTAAGGTTCCTATTTTGCAGCACTGTTCTCCTATCAGATTCCTGGTGGAAATTCCCTAAGAACAGCTCAAAAACGTTTTCGGGTGCTTGAAAGGATGTGAGCGGTTCACATTGTAAAGTCTGCCCCTCGGAGGAAGGTCGTGGAAAGCATCATACACAGGAAAGCCAATGCATGACCAAAGTTTAACTTTGAAGGATTTGAGGAAGAAATTGTTTACTCAGTGTCCACAAGCACTAACTGGCTAGCGCTTTCATCTTCTTTTTAACCCAGCTGAAATTCTTACACGAACAATTTTTAATATGATTTTATATTAGCAGGGTGGCTTTGAACCCACAGCCCTTCTACCTCTGCCTCCCAAGTGCTGGATCACAGGTGTGTGCCACCACGGTCTGCAGAACAGGTACAACTTGATTGGGATGTGATGGGATTCAGTTCTTCAAAGGCTAGTGTACAACATCATTTCTCGTCATACATAGGGTGATTCATGCCTAAAACTGCACTTAGGGGGTGAAGCTTTGCTGGGCATTCCAAGGTCACTGACATCGGGTGGTGGGAAGACGCAGAATGGGATGGGCAGATGCTTTTAGCCATCATGCAGGGCTGGAGTATCTTAAAGATGAGATTCGGCACATCTAGAATCCCCTGGAGACCTGCAGTGCACACAGCTAAGCAGTTCGTTGGTATGTGTATCCCGTGTAACTTACACAGTATGGTTTCTGCTCGCTGTGGATTGACACTCCCAAGACAGTGAGGGTTGCCCTCCGCATTTACTCCTCCCTGGTGCTGGGAGCTTCACAGCTGCAGCTATGGCTGCCAACACTTACTGCCCCGGTGAACAAGGGAAACCACTTCCAAAAGTTGTCAATCAGGAACATGTGTAGCCATGTCTACCAACTTCTTCAAAGCAGCTAAAATTACAGTGCTTTCAATATAATTGCTTATTTTTAAGACAGTTATAGCTCATTTAAAATGCTGCGTGGACAAGCAGAAGCTCCTGCAGGGTTTCTGCCCTCTCAGTCCTCTGCCCTGAGCTACCCAGGAAAACCCTTCTGAAAGGATGAAGCCTCACCATTCAGTGCTTAGGTCTCCTTTCTTGCTTTTGGTTCAAACGATTTAGTCTTCCAGCAAAGGCTTTATTTGTTACTTCCGATCCTCATTCTCAAGCAGAAGCTTGCAAGTGGACATTAAGACACACACACACACACACACACACACACATGCACACACATGCACACACACTACCGCTTCTCCAGCTGGAGACAGAAGCAGATTTCATTCATTTTGTGGCAAATGAAGGTCAATCCGATTATTTAAAATGAATAGGTGGAGCTGGGAAGATGGTTCTGCTTTCCCGTCCATCCCACTGTGTGTGATTCCTTTCCTTATCTCTTAGGTCTAGAGAACTTAGAAGATCCTAAGGAACTTTGTTCAGGAAACTCTTTTTTCCCTAACTCCAAGTTAGCCAGATTTCCATTAACATAACAGAGATGTGAGTTGTCAAGAACATTTTCTTCTCTTGAGACCTAGAGTTTGGTTCTAGGTGTCCACCACCTCCCACCTCTCCCATTCCCATCCTCCCATCCCCACCCTCACCAGCAGATACTCAGAATCACCTGTGACCACCAGTGGCAAGAGATCTATCTACTGCCCTCTGGGCACCCAGGAACACACACACACATGATCAAACACATGTGCTCAGGACCACACACACATATACACTTGCACAGACACACAAAAATCAATCTTAAAAAAAAAGGAAGGAAGGAAGGAAGGAAGGAAGGAAGGAAGGAAGGAAGGAAGGAAGGAAGGAAGAAGGAAAATGGATGGGCTCCTCAATGCATGTGTTTCCTAATGTTAATGCTAGACCAGTCTGGTCTTGAAGTTAAATTCAGAGCAAACTGTGGAACCTTAATTTAAAGCCTTCCCCCAAGCGCTTGGGTAAAGAAAGCATGGTAGACTTTTATACTCGTCAATATTCTCATGGCTTTGCATTTCTTTCTCTTCGTCCCCTCCTCTCCCTGGCCCCTCACTTCATCATTCCTCCCCGCTTCCTCTCTGTTCAGTGGTTGGCTCTGTGCCCAAGCACTGTATGTGCCGAGATCTAGAGCTTGACTGTGATGGAGCCAATTTACGAGCTGTCCCGTCAGTTTCTGCCAATGTGACTGTAATGTAAGTAGCAAAGATTGGCTCGTCCTTAAGGCTGGATAGAACAACAGGGAGACTGCCCGGACTGACACCACTCCTGACGAGGCATTTGTGTTCAAAGACCACTTCATCTGTCCTTCAGTTATAACGAACTTTTCACACATAGTTCTAAACACTTTTAAATACTAGGCCTCACCTCAAGTTACTCCATAAACAATTCTGTGAGGTGTTGACTACTCACTGTATTTTATCCAAGCAGAAGATGCTGTCCATTTTGACTGTTACTGGGGGTGGGGGAACTAAAGAAAGGACGATCCCCAGCTTTCCCCATTACACAGAAATTTTATTGGATGCTTACTGCAACAGCTGGTTTAGAGTTTATTATACAGGAAGACACTTTCATGTATTCTTGAGTACAAGTAAACTTAATTTACTTGAGGAACAAGTAAAATAAATTGGATAAATTATTCCCAGAACTTCACATTTAAATTAACTTCTAAATCACCTTGACATTGTGGTCTTTTCCTATGAAATTCAAACTTACATACAGAAGACAAAAGGAGTCTATTAGGAGTAATAGTGTCTTGTTGGGCTCAGTGTTTGTGGTGCTAATTTCTAGTTCTGGTTATTTGAACTCAACCAGATGTGAGCAGCACACAAACACATAGTTTTTTGGTCCAGATATTTTTTCCAAGAATTCGATGAAAAGTCAAAGTCTCGATATATTTTTTATTCACCCGGTTGGGGTTGGGGTTTTGTTTGTGTGGGCTCTTCCTCCATGTGTTTTAATATCTTGTGACTCTGGCTTTCTGGTTCATGCAGACACAGTAAGAGTAACCCTTGAGTATACAGGTGTTGGCAAGTCTTGCCTTTCTCAAACAACCTACCAGACAACCCAGATGCTTGGCACACAGGTAAAGGAGCTGCAGCAGAGTCCCATCAAGTTGGCAGAGTCTGGGTACTGCCCCATGGATCTCAGTCTGGGAACATAAACAGAGAACATAGGAAAAATTATTTACACAAACTTGCTTTCTGAAGGAAGCGGCATTTCCTGAACAAAGAGGAAGTATCTGCTAGTGTTCCTCCTTCCTCACCTCCCGTGACTTATCATAGCAATTAGTCCTGCTAGAGGAAAAGTAATGATTTCCCTCCAAGGAAACTGAAGGAGGTCCCAGGAAGGGTTTCTATAAATTCCTCAGTGAGAGAAATAATTATCACCCCCACTGATTACATCGAGTTGCTGGAAAATCCAAATGAAAAAAACTGGTGCAGCCAACCTGACTTTTCATTTGCCCACAAGTAATATTGGAATCCATTTGCCAACAAGCCAACTAACCCTTGTGAAAAAAAAAAAAAGGAACAGAGAAAGAACGCTAGAGGGAGGGAGATCCGGGGGAACAGGGTAAATAGTTAAATTATGATTCGATTTTAAAAAAGAAATGTTCTGACCACATATGTATAGTATACATACATAAATAGATATGTATCAGTCAACTTTAACCTAGGGAAAAAGGAAGGAAGGAAGGAAGGAAGGAAGGAAGGAAGGAAGGAAGGAAGGAAGGAAGGCAAAGGCAGGAGGGAAGAAGAGACGGAGAGGGAGGGATGGAGAGGAAACACTAAAGCTAAGATCATACCCTGCTAGAGGACAAGTGGAGGCCGTGGATGAAGTGACTTCAGGGCGCCTACTCTGGAGTACAGATGGATGGAGGAATGAAGAGGCTAGGTCCCAGTAAGTGTGAATGACCAAGACTTCAATGATAGATTTCTTATTTCAGCTTAACATTAGCAAGTCATTTGGTGATAGTCAACAGGCATTTATAGATATAGGTTTAATGCTCAGAGGTCTAAGTCTACAATATTTGACTATTTGTGATTTTTTTAAAAAGCATTATTAGACTTGGGGTATAGCTCAGTAGTATTGCCCTTGCTTAAAATACATGAGGCCCCTGAATTCATCATCAGGACTGTAAACACACACACGCATGCATGCACACACAAACTGAGTGTCTGTATACCAATAAATATAGCTATACAGCATTGTCCCATACTTTTGATTAAACCACTTGTTTCTATAGACTCTTCTCTGCAGATCTTGGCTCAATTTCATAACTTGTTCCACTCTGTTTGCTCTGTTCAAGAAGGAGAAAATATCTCTAGACTTCAGTGTACATGTATTGAAGACTAAATATCATATTCCATTACTGAGTTCCTCCAGATTTTGAGTTGCAACTATTATAGAAAAACTTCAGGAAAGGCTTAACTCACATGTAAGAAAAGTATCTCAGAGGCCAATCAGCCAATGAGTATTTACTGAAGTTGAGACTTTGGGGAAATGTTTTAAATAAATGCTAAAGAGATGGGCAAACACAGGTAGCTATGAATATTTATGCATTGTTCTTGCTCAATAAATGTTAACTTCAAGAGTTGACTTTTAGATCCCCGAATGCAACCACTGAAAAGTGAAGCTCTGGCCTGCCCTTCGCTCTCTGTGACAAACACATGCTATATATGAGTGTGTGTATGCATGTGATTTAGTGAGGAGCCAAACAGAATACCAGATTTTAAAATATGAAGTTATCTTATTGATAAAAGTGTTTGGATATTTTCATAATCAATGTAACTAATATCTACCCTTTTAATATGAGAATATTTTAAAAATATAAATGAAGCTATTTCTTAAAATATTTTATATCATTTAGAAAGAATGATATTTGTCTATAAACCCTAGGGATGTGTTAATAAGGATCCAGCTTGTCAAGAATGATTTCTTGGAAACCCTTGAAGAAGCCTACCTCCCTATATGGCAATCCACTCCACTGGAGGATGGTTAACCCCTGCTTTAGGGGTTCTCATAGAATCATACTTGGCCCTCTCTTTAAGAATATTAAGTGCTTCCATGCATAGTCTTTAGGGTCCCAATCTTCTCTTACAAGAGGGGGAGAGACCATCATCTCCATAGTTTTTCTAGATATCTTTCAAAATTTTGGTGTATAAACACCGAAAGACTGTAAGGCAGAGTTTGGTTCAGAAGCTCAGTCAGAGCACTGGTTAGGGAGGATGTAGGGTAAGCTAAGATAAAGAGGAGAGAAGGTTCAGCGGTGGCCCAGCCGCGCAGAGGGGCTTGGAGAAAGCCCCTAGTTCGGCTTTGCCAGTCACTCCCCAACACATCATGAAGCCAGTGCATCCAGCTCAGGCTCCAGCTCAAGATCGTGGGGTAGATATCATTAGAAGTAAGACATTCAAGTGAAAAATCTGCTCAGCAAGACCCGACTATGTGTGTGTTTCAGGTCCCTGCGGCGGAACTTCATAAGAACGCTCCCTCCCAACGGCTTCAGGAAGTACCGTGAGCTCCAAAAGCTGTAAGGAAAACTCTAATGCTGGGCTTGCGATGACCCTGCGGTCTTGGGCGCTTGTTTCCTGTTCCTTCTGTGGAGAATAGCATCATAGCATTCATTAAGTCTAATAATCCCATCTGGAGAAATTATGTGCCCCTTATCTGGAAACGTGTAGGCAAAACTTCTGAGTGTTTCTAGGAGACATTCTAGTAAAAAGGTCAGATAGCAATTCCTAAACCAATGGGAACCCATAGGCTGTGGCTCCTCCACCATGCCCCACAGAATGGAAATAAGTATTTCTGCCTCCTCCTGTCATGAATCAACTCAATGCTCATCTCAGAGAAAGTGTGCTGAGCTTGGGGCCAGCAAGACGGCTCAGTGTGTAAAAGCACTCCGGAAACCTCCATGGTGGCTGGAGGTCACCCTGTGAGCCTGTATTTTTATCTTGGCGTTCCGATCTAACTCATGATCTTCCAGTCTTGATTTTTTTTTTCTTTCCACGTCACTCTTTGGCCATTTAAACCCCTTGTAAGTTGTCTCATGTGCTTTTGTGAACAAGGATTAGGGTGTCAGATTAATCAAGCTAAATTTGATTTACTAAGTTTCGGTATTGTTGTGCAATATAGTTTGTGGCATAACATGGCACAAACATTTTTTGGGGGGGCTGGGTTTTTATGAGTACTTACAAATCCAGATAAATGTAGCAGGAAAGTTTTAAGCCTGGCTTTCAAGCTTTCCTCTGCATTCGTTCTTGTCTAGAAAATTCTAGATGGTAACCTTGGCCCCTATCTGTGTACCTTTACAGCTTCAAATGATTTTTCATACTTTATTGTTTTTAATTGAGCTATACATTTTCCCAACTCCCCTTCCTTCCTCCCTTATCCCCTTCCAACCACCTTAACTGCCACACTCCCAGTTTACTCAAGAGATCTTGTCTTTTTTCTCCTTCCTAGGAGGATTCATGTCTTTCCCTCCTAGGGTCTTCCATGTTGTCTAGGTTCTCTGGGTTTGGGAGCTGTAGGCTGGTTTTTCTTAGTTTTATGTCTAAAAAGCCACTTACGAGTGAGTACTTATTACATTTGTCTTTCTGGGTTACCTCACTCAGGATGTTTTTTATCTAGTTCCATCCATTTGCCTACAAATTTCAAGATGTTGTTATTTTTTTTGTTGATGTGCAGTACTCTGTTGTGTTCATGTACCACATGTTCCTTATCCATCCTTCAGTTGAGGGGCATCTAGGTTGTTTCCAGGTTCTGGCTATTATGAACATGGTTGCACAAATGCTTCAAATTTTTATAATAGTTCTACTGATTGCAAATTTCATACAATGTATTTTTTATCACATTCATCCCACACTCCCCCCAGGTTCGCCTCCCCACCTTCCCTACATCCCCACCCCTCCCAGCTGTGTGTTTTCTTTCTGTGTGTGTTTTTCAATGACCACTAAGTCCAGTTTGTGTTGCCCATATACTCACAGAGGGGTGCCATCCCCTGGAACCTAGTCAACCTACCAGGGCTCATACTCTTAAAGAAACCTGTCTCTCCCTCCTCCTAGAAGTCAGTAACCATCAACAGCTCCTCAGTTAGGGGTGGAGGCTCATGATGCCCTCCCATCCCTTGCTAAAGTGTCTACTGACTTGACCTTGTGCGAGGCAACATCTATTGTGAGCTCATGAATGGAACAGTCGGGTCACATCCAGAACACATTGTCTCACGCCTGTCCTCCAGACCTCTGGTTCTTACAAACTTCGTACGTCCTTCACAACGGTCCCCGCACCTAGGGCAGGGGTGTGATGCAGATGTCCCCGTTTGCCGAGCATCCCACGACACATGAACTCTGCACTTTGACCCGTTTTTAGCATCCGCCACATGGAACCGTCTCTGAGGAAGTCCAGAGCTGAGTAGACACACACTTAGAGGGCAGTTTGATACTGTTTGCATTTACACCTTCCACTTGTAAATAAAAACTGGCAAAAAAAAAAAAAAAAACTGGCCCAAGCTGGCACAAATTTGGCAACAAAATACCAGTTTCAACCAGTTGATCTACCGTGTCCCCTTTCCCCTCAAGTCAATTTCTAATTTCAGTAAAAAGACTCTCAGTAAAATGCGCTTATCTCGGCTGACAGAGGCCATCCGCACATGCGCGTGCCGCTGCCAATGCAGGCTCTTCCATTCTGCAAAGCTGATGTTTTCCTGTTTTCTCTTTGCCTGCTCCTGCTCACAGGTGCCTGCAAAACAATAAGATTCGCTTCGTGTCCGTCTCGGCTTTCAGAGGACTGCGCAGCCTCACCAAACTGTAAGCACAGATGGGGGGACTGAAGGGAGGTTAAACGGTTCCCTGGACCGACAGCATCCTGTCAGGCTAACCCATTCCAGCCCAAACCAGTTCTCCTGCTCGAGGATGGTGCCAAGGGTCTGCAAGTAGTGCAGAAGGGACAGTCATTGTGGTTGAGGCACCACAAGCCGGTGGGAACTCGTGGTGAGCACTCACCCACCTCATGGCTGGGAGGTAAGGAAGAGAAAGACATCCTTCAAGTGCACCACAGAAAAGAGCATCCCCAATGACCTGAGGATTCCCACAGGGACTCCCGAAAGGTCCTCAGCTCCTCCCAACAGTGCCCCCTGGGAACCAAGCCTTTGACCCACAGAAAGCTATCCAGCAGAGTAGGTCATTGAAACATAGGCCAATTCTTTAGCCAACTATGGGAAATGAAAGGCGAGAAACAACACCGTCGGAGGCAAGGGCCCTTAGACGTCCAAGCGGGAAGCGGCAGGAAGAGCGTGCTCTAGGAGGGGACTCCGGAAGGGTGATGACAGTCGCCACCGTCCTTCTGGGGGGGGGGGGGACATCGAAAAGAATAAACTCGTTGCGGTTGTGTCTTCTTCCCAGGTATCTCAGCCATAACAGAATAACCTTCCTGAAGCCGGGAGTGTTTGAAGAGCTGCACAGGCTGGAATGGCTGTACGTCTCATTTGTGTGGCATTTCCTTGTATTAGTTCTGATGTGCCGAAAATACATATGTCACTCTGCTCTCTTCCCGCTGACAGGATAATCGAAGACAATCACCTCAGCCGAATCTCCCCACTCACATTTTATGGACTGAATTCTCTCATTCTCTTGTAAGTACTCAAAACAAGCAGGGGGGCCAGATGGCTCAGTGAGTGAGATGGTTCATGCCAGCCTGGTCCAATTTCCTGGACCTAAGGGGTAGAAAGACCAACTGCAGCTGACTATCAACTCTACATAAAGACTGGCGCACACACACACACACATACACACACACACACATGCACAAACAGCAATAAATAAGTAAATCAATGTAGCAAAAAAAATTTAAACTATTCCAATTGAAAAAAAGAGACAGAAATAAAAGAATTAAGGCATTAAGCATAGTAGCATTAAATTTGCAATTATTAAATCCTAAAGGAAGCTTTCTTGACTAAGACCTACCTGCCTATAATGTCTAAGGCTACTGGTCTGAGCATTTTGTAACAAAGTCCTGCTGGACCAGTCTGAGCACAGACTCCCAGTTGTGCGGCCCACAAGTACTCCTAAGCACCGCCCGTCCTACCCAGTAACTCCCCCACAAAGGAAAAGCCTCACACACTGCCATTGTACAGCCCACTGCTGATGGGCGCAGGCTTCGTCCAAAGACTGGCATTGCTGCTCCCTGCTTGAGACCTGGCGTGTATAGAAATGCTCTTACTACCAAAGCACTTCAGTACTTTGGGGTGTGTAGAAAGAAGGTGGCGGAGAGACTTGCAGCTCAAGAGTCTAGCAGTTTCCGAATAGTAACAATAACTGTGTTTGCCTAGAGATAGAAAAGAACCAGAAAATGTGATGTTGGTGGTCTCTTTCCTTTCTAGAGTGCTGATGGATAATGTCCTCACCCGTTTGCCTGACAAACCCCTCTGTCAGTACATGCCCCGGCTACACTGGCTGTAAGTCGGTCTCTCTTTCTCTCTCTCTCCCTGTATCTCTCTCTCTCACACACACACATGTATATGTATATGTATGCATATATATTTACTTATATATGTACATTTTACATATTCTGAATTTGACTACTTAAGACACCAGGGGTCTTCTGTGCCAGGTGCTTAGTGTATCAAGTTCCTTGCATTATTTTATTGTATTTTCATATTAAACATACTCAGTGGCTAATTTCTATAAATGTTCACCAAAATGCAATATCTGGAAGAGAAAAAAAGTATTTTGGAGCCGGAAAGAAGGAAGACAGAAAGGGGGTCACGTGGTTGGCATCGCACTTCCTTTTCCGGCTGCCAAATCACTCACCTATTAAGTTGGCACAGAAAGCTAAATCGTTTTAATGTTCTCCCTAAATTCTGAGCAGTGAGAATGTGTTGCTTAGCACTAACCATGAGAGAATGGGGCTGTGGGATGTTTTCAGACAGTCCCTTACCAGTTCTGTGTAGTTTTTTTTTTGGCACAGTGGCTTTACCTGGTAACAAATATCACTATCACTCCACTAGGGAGAGGTCAGTCAGCAGTAATTTGTTTATTTAGAATATAGGTTTGGTCAGGTGTGGTGGCTCACCTGTAATCTCAGGAGGTTAAAACAAGAGGCCAAGGAAGGAGAAGCACCATAAGTTCAAAGGGAGCCAGGTGTATGGAGTGAGGCCATAGAAAAAAACAATAGACTAAAGGGGTTTGTTCTGTTTTAAATTAAGAAATAACCAAAATTATTACTTAAAAGTTCAATCCACAAACTGCCTACCAGAATCAGGAAAACCTTCTACATCTTGTTTTATAAGAAATATTCAAATGTTGATGGTTTGGTATCTAAGTTCACAGCAAACTAAAGGTCTTAAATTACAAGGACAGGAAGATAATGAGAAACATGGTGTTTGTGAGTAGTCAACAGCTGTCAACCCGATTGTAACACAAGAGAAAGGGATCAGGTAAACAACAAAGCAGCTTTGGCCTGTGCTCACTTAGAATCCCTCCGGGGAAGTAAGCATTTCACACGCATTTCTAAGGTCAGAGGCATTTTGGTGCAACAGCCCAGCTCTTTCTGTACGTGGACAACAAGCGGAAGCCAGAACGAAAAGGAAACATTGAATCCGGGACCTTCTTCGTAAGTGAAGCCTGATTCAAAAGGGCTCCCTAACCGCCGTTTTAATTAGTGATGAAAGGCAGCTGAGCAGTACTTGCACAAGCAATCAACAGTTAAAACGGTGGACCTTGTGAAACCAGAGCGGGAGCTCAATGGTTGAGAGTTTACTCAGTGCGCAGCATCCTGGGTTGAATCCCAAGCGCGCGCGCGCACACACACACACACACACACACACACACACACACACACACACACACACAAATGTGAATTAAGACTATTTTTTTTTTCGTAAAAACAAGGTTTCATTATGTAGCCCAGGCTGGCCTTGAACTCACTCACGGGTATCCTCCTGCCCCAGTCTCCGCCGTGCTGAGATTATAGAGAGCTGCAGCAGGCCAACACTTTGAGTATTTTTTAGAGAGCACTGCCACCTGGTGGTAGGTTCATGATTAACCCTTGGCAATAAAATAAAAGGAATTTTAAAAAATAAAAATTTTAAAAGTTAAAAATAAAATAAATAGAAATAAAAATACACATTTGATTTAAAAACCAACAAAAGGCCTACACCAGGTCGAGACTCTAAGCATTAGCAGCCAGAGGGTCAGTCGGCTGTTGGTTCTACAGCCTGACTTCAAATGCATTTCTCTTAGAATACTCTCCATCCTCACTACACCTTCATCTTCAACGGACTCGATTTTTCGATCCATTAATTCCCAATCCCCCCACTCTTTCACTCGGTCGGTGTCAGCCTCGGTGCAGTTCCCAGAGCAAGGCTGGCGGTCCCCCGAAGCTGGCGGACACTGGCTTTTCTCTAGAGCTTTCCGACTTCTCCTTAGCGGTTTCGGGAGCTCTTCCACACGTGTACCGTGCATGAATCACTGTCGTTTCTGAGTAACTCCATGCCATCTGGCGACCATTACACACAAAAGTGTGTGATGCCCTTAGACCCAGGGGCAGTGTCCAAGGCAATCTATCACCCCCTTCGGCTCTGCCAGCTTCTACCACACACCTAGTGATGGGTCAAAGAAGAGGGGCCGTGTGAGAACAAGCTGGGGACACAACTCAGTGGTAGGGCACTAACATCTTATATGCAAAGCCTTCCACTTGATGCTCCGTGCACAAAGAAAAAAAGGTACCTTTCAATGCTGCAACTAGAGTTCTTGAGATGACAGCCCCACACAGTGCGAGCACCCAAAGGGGTCTACGGTTTAATTTGATTGTGTTTTATTTTTATGTTCTAGGGACTTTGAAGGCAACCATATCCATAATATAAGAAATTTGACTTTTATCTCCTGCAATAATTTAACTGTTTTGTAAGTACTATTTTTTTTTTTAAAGTAATATCGACTCCCCTTACAAACCACACGAATCTCGTCTATGGGCAGAACCTGGCCTGAGTGTGTGCAGAGGCAGGAAGGTGTGTCGTCTTTGTCTGTGCGTGTGAAATAAGCCAGACTCAAAGGCAAACACTGCACGTTTTCTCTCATAAATGGAATCGAATTTGTATTTGTGTGTGTGTGCGTGTGTGTGTGTGTGTGTGCGCGCGCGCGCGTGCGCGCACACATGCGTGTGCTCGCATGTTATGAAAGTAGAAAGGGGACCATGAGGAGAAGGAAGAGATCTTAAGGAGCTGGAGAGGAGAGTAAAGACACCAATAGTGCATATATCACATCAAAGCAAACTGAAGGACCATTTGGGGAGAGGAAGGGAACAAGCAAGAGTAAGGCAGGTGAGACTGAGGGCAACAGAGGGGTCACGGTATGAATAAAAATGAGGTATTATGGCATATATATATATATGAATCCCATTATTTTATAAACTAAGTTTAAAAGTTTTTAAATAAAAGAGTAGGAAGCCCTTTGAAATTTCCCAAATTAGCCATTTATGCTGGTAGCTAACAGAAATCGTGAAGAAAGGACAGGGACAGGGTGTGGAGCTAAAGTACAGCAAGTGCGAAGCATGTGTGAGGTCCTAGATTCAAACAACCCCCCCTCTCCTATCTGTCTCTTTCTCTGTCACTTTCTGTCTCTCTCTCACTCACACTCACACACACGCACACTCACGCGCGATCAAGAACAAGCACTACAGTCTGACTCATGTTTCCAAACTAAAGAGACATTGAACTGGTCCATTCAGACAACTTTCTCTCAAGCATTTCAATCCTAATTCTATGCTCTAGCAAACAAGAGCTCTGTGGTGCATGGAGCCTTTTGTTAGACAGACACACTTGGCAGATTGAGGAGGTAAGTCTAAAACAATTCCCAAGCTCATAGCTGCAAAACGCTCAGTTCTTGTTAAGGAGAGGTGAGGTTTCCCTATTCCTTTCAAAGCCCTTCTTCATTTCTAATTACAAATTTAAATTACATTTCATATGGTCCCTGTTAAAAAGACTCAGGAAATTTAAGAAGAAAATTGAACTGAAGCTGGGTGTGGCGGCACACACCTGTAATTGCAACTCCCAAGAGACTGGTGCAGAAAGGCCATGAGTTTTAGGCCAGCCAGGACTGCATAGTTGAGACTGTTTTTGAAATAAATAATATCATACTAATCAAAATATCCTGACATGAGAATGCACTCTATCTCGGTCTGTTTGAGGGGCCCCTGGCAGTGGGATCAGGATCTATCCCTCATGCATGAGCTTTTTGGATCCCATTCCCTATGGTGAGAAGCCTTGCTCAGCCTTGATGTGGGGGAGGGGGGTGGAGGACGCTTGGTCCTGCCTCAACTTAATGTGCCAGGCTTTGTTGACTTACTCCACAGAGGCGGTGAACGGAGAGTGGTTGAGCAGGAGGTGCGGGGAGAAGAAGGAGGGGAGGAAGAACTGTGGTTGATATATAAACTGTATAAAAATTTTAAATTAAAAAATGCACTCTAGGGCTGGAGAGATGGCTCAGTGGTTAAGAGCATTGCCTGCTCTTCCAAAGGTCCTGAGTTCAATTTCCAGCAACCACATGGTGGCTCACAACCATCTGTAATGGGGTCTGGTGCCCTCTTCTGGTCTGCAGGCATACACACAGACAGAATATTGTATACATAATAAATTAATAAATTTAAAAAAATGCACTCTATATTCATTATCTTTGTAGCAGTTATATTTAGTAATCCATGTGATCATTATGTTAACATGTTAATGCTTACTTTTCCTTTTACTTTCAGGGTAATGAGGAAAAACAAAATTAATCACTTAAGTGAACATGCATTTACACACCTCCAGAAACTAGATGAATTGTAAGTTTAACTAAATATGTATTAAGAATGCTTTTGTCCATTTTGCTTTGTATTACTTATGCATATAATATTCATATATTTCAGAAATATTAAATTTCTCTTTCCAAACAGTATTTATATGTAACATGGATCACAAAACAATTCAGATAGCTTACAAAAGTAAACATAAAATAAAATATGAAATAAATAGTTGAAGTAAGTTCGGTCAGGGCTTGAGATACGGTCGTTGGTTAAGAGCATGCACTGCCCTTGCCGAGGACCCCAGTTCAGTAGCCAGGACCCTGTCGGTGGCTTACAAGGACGGTAACACCATCTCTCCAGAGATCTGATACTCTTCATCCCTCAAGCTCTTCCACGCTGTTCACCTAGCCACACACAGACACATACAAAATTTTTTAAATAATAAAAAAAAAAAACTAAAAATAAATCATTCTGCCCTTCAGAGTTGATTAGCCAATTGGCATAGGCAACATAAGCCCAGCTTTTCTCCTGTCTGTCCCCCGGAGGTGCGTGGGGGAAGTTACATTTTCTGCTTGAATTTAGTCACCTAATTCAAGCTCACCGAGACGTCTTCTTGTTTCAAAGAAGCTGCAGTCTTTCTCATGAAATCTGTCGCTGGAGAAATGTCACCGCTTCTGCTGCTGAAAGCCCTTGTAGCTCCGAGGTGACGTCATGTTGGGCACCCCCTCTGCACATGGGCATCCTGCCCAGGAGAGTAGAAGCCTGTGCGTCTCTCTGAAAGAAATTTGAACCTTAAATGGCATGCTTTGAGGTCATCATAATGAACCCGGGCAAAAGAAAAACCAGGGCCTCAAGTCATGTTCTCAAACAGAGAAGGAGAAAGGGAAGAGAGAGGCAGAAGGGACATCATACAGTCCATAAATGAAATTAATATGTCCGAGCCACGTTAAATACCATCAGTGATCTGTCTCCAAGGAAACATGAAATGGAGGAAGAGCTTTGGTAGCCCATGCTGGCCTTGCGCACACTCAGTCATAATTGAGAATGTCCAGGAACTTCTGATCCTCCTGCCTCTGCTTCCCCAATGCTGGGATTATAGGTGTGTACTACCATGCCTGGCTCAGGATAAAATGTTCTGTGCCCCTATTCCACTCCCTCTGTGAAGCCTCTCAACTTCCAGGACCTGGAGTGGTAGGGCACATGCTGATAAGGAGAGAGGCTGTGACTCCATTGCACACAAAAAGGAGACACTTACTTCTTGGTATTTAAAACAAGTAACGGATGGAGCTGTTGGAAAGTTGCAAATGGTTTTCTAATAAATTTTCTACCAATGAATGAAGTCTTCAGAAAACAATAATATGATTTGCTTGCAATTGTTTCTCTAGGGACTTGGGAAGCAATCGGATTGAAAACCTTCCACCAAACATCTTTAAGGATCTGAAGGAGCTGACACAATTGTAAGACGTTAACTTAACCACTTCCTTTCTTTATCTTACTTTTCAATTGTGGTTAAATATACATAGAACTGAGTCCTCCATCTGTTTCTGTACCACTGGATTACATCAAGATCTTCCATATCATTGTTCAGCTCTCACCAACATCCACCCTCCTAGCTTCCCACTGAGTACAGAGCTGACACCCTGTAGCCATCCAGCAGTAACACCATGTTCATCCCGCCACAGTCCTGGCAAGCCCCACCGTGCTCGCTCTCTCTGTGTCGTAGTTGCCATCTTGTGGCTGGCTTATTTCTCTTTACCAGACCAACATGGTGCATCCGCGTGGTGGTCTGTGTCAGAATTCCCTTTGCTCTGAAAGCTGAAACAGCACCTCGTACTCTGTATACAGCCATCTGCCAACGCGTGGGCTCTTAGGTTGCTTCCACCTGTGTGCAAGCTCGTGTCTGGATGCCCACACTCATTCATTTGGGTTCTGTGCGCCTTCTCAGCTCACAGCAAACTTAAATACACCCAATGAGGGCATCATAAATTAGAACTGTTATTTTTAAAGTTCATTTAATGCACCTACCCTATCAACTACGGTCACTTAGGAACCAGTTCACCGTAGAGTATCAGTTTTGTACTCCTGTGTTTTCATGGCTGGCTGGGAGCTGCAGTACACATTATATCATAACACACACTGCTATCCCAAGGAAAGACCAAATAGGATCTTTTCCCTTACCCCGTCCTCCCTTCCTTCCTCAGTATTGCTGTGCTGGAATTCAGGGATGCGAGTACTATACCACTAACCACCTCCCTTAAAGCACAGCTTCCGCTAAAGGTTGTTTTTCACTGTTGTAAAGTGAGAACATAATGGACCAGAAACCACCTCTACACCCCTCGACGTTGGGTGGGGGCTGGGTCACACGGCAGTTCTACCTTTGTTCTGTTTAATCCTACTTCCTATCAGAGCTGTGCCATCCTTCATCTCTACCATCAGGGCACAGGGTTCTCATTTCTGCAGTCCCAACACCTGCTGCTTTCATTTTTCTGGCTCACAGCAGTCTCAACTGCGCATCCTGGAGGATCTGATTTTCAGTCGCTCTGATATCAGTGATGTTGAGCATCTTTCCCACGTGTTTGGTCACCTGTCTGTCTTCTTGGCGGAAGAAAACTACTCAAGTTCTTCATTCGTTTCCACGTGAGCTGCTTTTGCACTTGCTGAGCTCTCATCTCCATCCTTCCTGGGGCTCAGCCCCAGACTCGTATTTTCCCGCTATTGTGGGTGGCCGGTCCCTCTGATGCAGTGTTCTTTCATTTTAATACACTGTCACTTTTTAATCCTTTGCTTTATTGTCTTTACTTCAAGTTTCACAATAAATACATGACACTGCCAAATCCACACAGTGGCGTTTTCTTCCTATATTTTCTTCTAGTGTGATAGCTTTCTTTTTAAGCATGTGAACATGGTACGGAAGGGTCCGTTTCTATTCAATTTTCCCATCACTGTTAGAAAGATTGTCCTTTCCCTGTTGAATGCCTTTGGCACACGTGTCAAACGTTATCTGATTATGTCTGAGTGGGGTTGTTGCTGGGCTCTGTAGTCAGTCCCTTTGGTCTGCGCAGCTGTGGGTGACTGTGCAAACCCTGACTTCCTTGTTCTTTTTTTTTTTTTTTTCAAGATCGCTTTTGCTGTTTGGGCTTCTTTGATGTCTTACGTGAATTCATAAACTTTAATATGGACTGAGTCTTCCAATGCCATGCACAAGAATATCTTCTTCACTGGTGTTGATCTGGTCCATTTTCTGTTAGTGTAGGAGGCTACCACAGCCTGGCTAATTTATAAACAATAGAATTAATTTTGTGTGGCTCGCTGTTCTTGAAGTTCAGGAGTTCAAAAGTCAAGGTCAGATCTTGTGGGATGTAATTCATCCTCAGCCATATGTTGTCTCTAATAAATAAGTTAGCATTTTCTAACAAAGTGCTTCATATATCTGTTGGCTGCTTGTGCGTCTTCCTTGGAGAAATGTCAGCTCAGAGGCTTACTCTTTTTCTTAATCGGATTACTTGTCTCTTTACTATTGATTTGAGTTCCTTATATCTTTGTAGATTTTACTCCATCCCCTGAGATACGCTTGCAGGTAGCTCAGTGGTAGAGTGTGTACTTGTGGTCCCTGGAAAAGAATAAAGCCGTGGAGGAAAGAGAGACGGCTTTGCGAATCATGTCTTCCATGCTGTGGTCTTCTCTGATGGTGGGAAGAAGCTTTTGGCCTTAATGTGATCCTCTTTATCTCTTGTTGCTGTTACTGTCTGCATTTTGGAAATCACATCCCGGTTTTTACTGTCTGAGTTCTAGAAGTCACTGCCAGGCCAGTGTCAGGGAGGTCCTTCTCTACAGTCTCAGGTCTTACGTTTAAATCTTCAAGACACTTTGAACTATACTATACTTTTTTGGTAAGTGTTTTAAATTCACTCAAAGTCAACAAATATATTCTCTTGGCCCAAGCAAATTTTAGGAATGATGTTGCTTTTTTTTTTAAACAGGAATATTTCCTATAATCCAATCCAGAAAATTCAAGTAAATCAATTTGATGATCTTTCCAAACTCAAGTCTCTGTAAGTATAGCCATATACAGTTTTGCTTCAATACTAATAGCACACATGCTCTTATGTCTTTAATTATGTTTTATTTCCAGCTCCACAAAAATATATGAATCATTGATTGACTATAGACAGCTATTACTTCTGCCTCAATGTTAATAAACTAAAAATTAAGCGATAATGAATCCCTACATCTCTGCCCCCAGAAATACTGAATTGTGCATTTATATCTCTCGTGTATGGGGCATAGTCATGGCCCCGTTAGTTCTGAGTACTTGAGATTTTCTATGGGTGTATGTCCTAATTTGTGTCTCCATTTCTGTAATAAAACACTCACCAAAAACAACATGAGCAGGGTTTATTTGGCTTATAGGTTACAGTCCATCATTGAGGAAAACCAGAGAGGAACTCAGGGCTTAAAGCAGAAACCATGGAGGAATGCTACTTACTGGCTTGCTTCCCTAGCTCTCACTGCAGACTTTGTTACACAACCCAGAGTCAACTTCCTAGGGATGGTACTGCCCACAGTGGGCTGGGCCCTCCCTCCCTATCAACCATTAATCAAGAAAATATGATATGCCCACAGATATGCCCACTGGCCAAAATGATGGAGGCAGTTTCCTCGACTGAGGTTCCCTCTTCTTAAGCATGTCAAGTTAAACACCAAGATTAGCATCCCTATCCTAAAATAGAGTTTTCTAGACTATGTGAATCATGCCTCCCACAACACAAAAAGGACAAAATTCTATTAATGCTAAGAAGGGTCTTTAGAAGATAAGTCTTAGCTCATCTCATTTAACTAGTCTACAGGAAAATAGCACTTCACTGGGGAAAAGTAAGACTTAAAAGGTATTAGGAAAATTTATAGGTGTCCAGAATATAATGTGCATGCCCCTACTCTACAAATATTTATTGAGCAGCTGGCATGCATTAGGCAGTATATTGTGAACTGGGAATATTTTTAAAATAGGCTGTCCATGTCTATAACCTGGGGGAAGTTCAGGCAGGCTGAGTGTGAGCATTTCGCTTAGAGTGATGCTAACCTAAAGCATTTGACTGCATTGCCCTTCACCTGTGGATAACCTATGTTCTCTTGACCACTACTTGGTATTTTCAGCAGCCTAGAGGGAATTGAGATCACGAATATCCAGCAGAGCATGTTCAGGCCTCTCGTGAATCTCTCTCACATGTAAGTAGATGCTTGCTTGTCGTTCACCATCATTTTAATCTGTGTCCCCACATGTCTTATGATAATACCCCCATACTAAATGCAAATAAAATGTGAATAATTTCTACTAATTTGCCTCTGTATGCTTAGTATTTAAGCCCCTCTTCCAAACTGTATGTTACAATGCTAATGTCAGAGTGTGATCAGAGGAAGTGCAAGGATGAAATGATAGCCTTTGTAAATTCCATGCAGTGTGTCTTGTTTTGCACTGATTATAACTTTTCTAAATATTTTAAGTGAAGCTCATAGCAAGTGCTCGAAGCTGATAGAAGTACTAGATTGCTCTTCACACTGGCAATTTTCAATGACTTAGAAGTACCTTGTCAGCCACACTGCAATCTTCCTGGCACTGTAAGTCTAACGTAGGACATCGTTTATGTTCCCGTGATTTCTCAGAAACAAGGCTTTTATAAGTTTCTTTGCTTGCCTACAACAAAACAGTCTGACCCAGAAAAACTGAGTTGATTGGAAGAAACTGGTGTAGCTTGTAAAACTGAGAAATAACTAAAAGGGGAACGAGTTGAGCAGGTATTGTGGAAACAAGAGTTTCCACACAGTGATGAAATTAGCCGCTCACACGGCAGCACTAGGCTCAGGATTCCTTATAGGGTATTTGCCTACCCTGGACTAGGGGAGGGTCTCCACTGTACGTCCTCTGAGGGTCCTGGGACTAGAGAATGACTTCCCTCAGAAGAAATCAAGACACTGTTGCTAAAAGTTGAGTCTATGCTATGCAGCTAAACTAGCAATCAAGTATCTGCTGAAGTTCTTTCCATGAAAGCAGTTCACTCCAAGACACTTAAGAAGAAGCATCACATCCTCCCTTATACTCTGCTCCACCCCATCACAGCTCACAGAGAAATAAAACAAGCAAATGGACACACCAGCAACTGACCTTGCCTTCTGCAAGCCACAAAATAACCATCTGCCTTGTACCATTTACTACTGCAACTTTTTATACTGCAGAGATAATTTCTAAGGTTTTTGCTACCCCTCTTTGCCTATGAGGCAGACTGGCACAGTCTGAATTCTAATATCTACAATTACTAGAATAAATGTTTCTCCATCTCCTATTATGGCGGTGCTACTACTGATCTGATGGAATTCATTTATTTCTGATGTCTAAAAGATGCCCTAGAAGTGGTGTTTGTGTTGCTGCTGACACACAGTGATTCTTGTTTATCCAGATGCTGTCTTTATCAAAGTGGGTATCTATAGAAGAAAACATTTTAATTCTTCATTGTGTTTCAGAATCTAGTGCGAGTGTTAGATATGTTTAGCAGTTATTGATAATAAGTTGATGTAATGTTATGTTATAACTTCTATGACAAAAAGCTATGGAAGCAGCAAGGAGAAAGCTTTTGATTTTTTTACCCAAGAGCCTAGCAGTAAGATCAGCTGTGGCAAAGTTATGGCTATAAAAACTCCATAACCGTGTTTTATAAGGACCAAATTCTGAAAACAGTCACTGAAAGCGTCTTTGGATAAATTGCTTCTCATGTTCACAAGCTAACCAATTATGCACATGCTAAGCCATGTCTAACGTGTATTCATTACACCCGCTTTCAGTTCTTATCCACACATTCTTTTACTGTAAAGCCAAGTGACTAAGAATTAAATTTTGAACTTCAGAATCATGAGGAATCAGTAAGGAATGTTTCCTATTCCACGAAATCTTATTTGAACACATTTTCGACTGAGAAAATGTTGAAAACAAGTATCAGTGATGTTTAACTTAATGTTAAACATACGCTCTAATTTTGTCTTCTCTTTATACGTCAGCTATTTTAAGAGATTTCAGTACTGTGGCTATGCCCCACACGTGCGCAGCTGTAAGCCCAACACGGATGGAATTTCGTCTCTGGAGAACCTCTTGGCAAACATCATTCAGAGAGTCTTTGTCTGGGTTGTGTCTGCAGTTACCTGCTTTGGAAACATTTTTGTCATTTGTATGCGACCCTACATCAGGTCTGAGAACAAGCTGCATGCCTTGTCCATCATTTCTCTCTGCTGTGAGTATCTCCCGGTTAAAGAGGAGCTCGGTGCAAAACTGTTGCTACTAGAAAATAAATTCTGTGGAACTGAAGAGATGGCTCAGTGGTGATGAGCACACACAGCTCCTTCAGAAGACCCAAACTGGGTTCCCAGCCCCCGTACACGGTGGCTTGTAACTTCAGCTCCAAGGACTTCAACATCTCTGGTCTCCAGGGGTGAATACAAGCATGTGCACATACCCACATGCAAACACAGATGTACCCATGCATGATAAAAATAAAATCTTGTAAAAGAGAGAAAGGGGCCAAAGAGGCCAGAGAGATTAAGAGAGTAAAATGTGTCTCTTCTTAATACAGAAGAAACTGGATCGTTTAAAAAAATGTTTCGTGTAAAGATAAGCATACTTTGTGTTTCTCTGAACCTGTAAACTTTGGACTCTCATAGGTGCTGACTGCCTAATGGGAGTATATTTATTCGTGATTGGAGCCTTTGACCTCAAGTTTCGGGGCGAATATAACCAACACGCCCAGCCGTGGATGGAGAGCGCTCATTGTCAGCTTATGGGGTCTTTGGCCATTCTATCCACAGAAGTATCCGTTCTGCTTTTAACATTCCTAACGTTGGAAAAATACATCTGCATCGTGTATCCTTTTCGGTGTCTCAGGCCTCGGAAATGCAGAACAATCACGGTTCTGACTTTCATTTGGATTGTTGGATTCATAGTGGCTTTTGCTCCACTCAGCAATAAGGAATTCTTCAGAAACTACTACGGCACGAACGGAGTGTGCTTTCCACTCCACTCAGAGGACTCGGGAAGTACCGGAGCCCAGATCTATTCCGTGGTGATTTTTCTTGGTAAGAATCCCAGCATTTGGGAGGCAGAGGCAGGCGGATCTCTGGGAGTTCGAGGCCAGCCAGGTCTACAAGAGCTAGTTCCAGGACAGGCACCAAAGCTACAGAGCAACCCTGTCTCGAAAAACCAAAAAAAAAAAAAAGAAAGAAAGAAAGAAAGAAAGAAAGAAAGAAAGAAAGAAAGAAAGAAAAAGAAGAAACCCTGCATTGCCAGCCTTTGTGTGTTTCAGCTCTAGCTAGAGTCATTCACAGCGGGAGACTCATTTATTTACGCCTTCTATTATTACAAAGTTCTGTCCTTCCAACCTGCGGCTGGAGGGGTGAATGCAACAGAATCAGAATACCAAGGGAGAATTCTTTTCCCCTCAAATGACACTTTTATCAGCTAAATTCCAATCTGATGTATCCAATAAAAAACATTAAGCGATTACATTTCACATATTTACCCCAATAATATAAACATAATGATATTTGCTATTTTTCAAATTCCTATGTACAGGCATGCATAACTTTGGCTGCAGCATATATGTGAAAACTGTTCTAAACCAAAAAATGAAAATATTCTCAAAGTAGAGCGCAAGGTTTTTAAATTGTGAGAAAGTATCATTAATATTAGAGAGCAAATGGTCCGTGATATTTGTCAAATTTATTTAATATGCTAAGTTAAAATTAAACATACCATCCTTCATTACTTCAACAATATTTGAGTCAAAAGGATTCATGACTTCTGTGTACGAAGTGATTCTGAGAAGCAAACAAAAAATAAGAATAAAAGACTTATTAAAAGTTAAGCATGGGCTGGAGAGATAGCTGAGCAGTTAAGAGCACTGCCTGCTCTTCCAAAGGTCCTGAGTTCAATTCCCAGCACATCCTTACCAGCATGACTTGTCATGTGTTTTATGGATCTTGGTTATTGCAACTGGTGTCAGAGGAAATTTCAAATGAGTTTTGATTCGCATTGCCCTGATGACTAAGGCTGGTGAACGCTCCTCTAAATGTTCCTGAGCCATTTGTGTCTCCTCTTTTAGAACTGTCTTTTTAAGTCTGTACCCCACTTTTTCATTGGTTTATTTTACTGATGTCCAGTTCTTTTTTTCTTTTTACATCTTTATATATGTTAGATACTGAATGTGTCACTAATTAAAATCTTTTCCCATTCTGCGGCCCACTGCTTTTTCTGAACGGTGGTGTCCTTTGCCATACAGAAGCTTGTCAGTTTCATGAGGTCACGTTTATTAATTGTTGTTGGAAGTGCCCGTTGAAACAATCTTTTTCTATGATAAAACTATTTCCCACTTTCTCTTCTATCAGATTGAGTATATTCAACATATGTTGAGGTCTTTGATCCACTTTAACTTGAGTTTTGTTCAGGATAATAAATATGGATCTATGGATCTATTTGGGTTTTGGGGTTTTTTTTTTTTTGGTTTTTTGGTTTTTTGTTTTTGTTTTGTTTTGTTTTGTTTTTTGCACTGGCAAATGGGTTTGTGTTAACAGAAGTTTCTGTCCTGTCTGGTCTTGCAGCCCTTCATTCCCAAAGAAATACACAGAGGTCTACATTAATTATAAACTGGTTAACATATTAGCTCAGGCTTCTTATTAACTAATTCTTACATCTTAAATTAGCCCATTATTCTTGTCTATATTAGCCACGTGGCTTGGTACCTTTATCAGTGAGGCATTCTCGTCTTGCTTCCTCTGCATCTGGGTGATGACTGCAGACTGAACCTTTTTCTCTTTTCAGAATTCTCCTATTCTGGTTACCCCACCTATACTTCCTGCTTGGCTACTGGCCAATCAGCGTTTTATTAAAATAATACAAATGACAGAATACAAGACCATTACCCCACAGCAGGTTTGGAATCAGTATGAGTTAGGTGCTGACGTCAGGTCTTGTCTTTGATAGGTTGAATGTTCTTGCTTCTGTTATCCTCTCTGGATCTTCGGAGAGTATGGTAGCTGTGGGTTGCCTGGGAGGGAGTGCTTTTGAGTCCCTGTCAGGTGTGGCTACTGGGAGTTCCAGATTGAATGTATTTCTAGGTATTGGGAGCTGACATAAAGGAATGGGGGTGGGCGGTAAGAGAGGTGGGACCACCAGAGTCTACAAGAGGGAGGAGAGCTGGGTCTGTTGGAAGGTTTGAGGTAGTGTCCAAAGAGTGCAATCAGAGAGGAAGGACAGGCGCTTGTCGGTGGTCTGCCACAGAGCTGCCGTGAGACTGGGGTGAGGACTAGGGAACTGGAATTGAAGGACAGGAAGGAGAGTGAGAGAATCAGTGCCTACCTGATTCCCAGTGGCCAGCACGTTCCCAGGTAGAGCGTGTCTCTGGGTATGGGTGGCTGACACAGAGGGATGGGGTATGGGAGGAAGGCTGGGTCCAGAGGATCTGCAGAGTCCCTGGGGAACACAGGAAGACCTGGAAGTAGTCCGTGACAGCAATGGGGATGAGACTGTAGAAGTGGAAACGGAGGTCAGGAAGGAGACCTGGTACACATTTGTAATCTGCAGCAGGACTGTGAGCTGGCGTCTAGCCTAGGCTACCTGGTCAAGCTGAAGGCTAGCCTGAACTCCACAGTAAGGCCCTGTCACCAAAATGAAGTGCGTAAATAATTAAGTACCACTTTAAGGGCTCCGCGGTCTTTAACAGTGCCGTCTACGGCCTGCTTTGTCTGTTCTTCCTAGGAGAGCGCTAACACGCTCTACTGCTCTTCTTGTTGTCTGCACAGGTATCAACCTGGTGGCGTTCATCATCATCGTGTTCTCCTACGGCAGCATGTTTTACAGCGTCCACCAGAGCACCATCACAGCGACCGAGATCCAGAAGCAGGTGAAGCGGGAGGTGGTCCTCGCCAAGCGCTTCTTCCTCATCGTCTTTACTGACGCGCTCTGCTGGATCCCCATCTTCATCCTGAAATTTCTTTCACTGCTTCAGGTGGAAATCCCAGGTACAAGCTTTTGCTGGAAAGGATAATTCCGTGCGGGGCTAACGACCAACACGCTTAATACTAACTCACTTCAAGAATTCCCAGTCAGGGCCTGGATGGCTCAGCAGTTGAGAGCACTGACTGCTCTTCCAGAGGACCCAGGTTCAACTCCCAGCACCCACATGGCAGCTCACGCCTGTCTGTATCTCCAGTTCCAGGGGATCCAGCACCCTCACACAGACATGCAGGCAAAACACTGATGCACATAAAATAAAAATAAAGTTTTGTCTTATTTTTTTTAATTACCAGTCAGAGTAATGTGGACTCTGGTTCCACCATCAGGGAAATGTTTACTGATGGGGACTGTTCGGTCCTTTCCAGAAACGCTAAGTGCCACTAAAACAAAATACCATGACCAAACAAAGTGGTTTGCAGGGCTGGAACTGGTTGCCTGCTTAAGATAACCATGAAGAAAAACAAGCTGAAGGAGTTACCACATCATGAATTCATTTTTTAAATATTTATTTATTATGTATACAATATTCTATCTGTGTGTATGCCTGCAGGCCAGAAGAAGGCACCAGACCCCATTACAGACAACTGTGAGCCACCATGTGGTTGCTGGGAATTGAACTCAGGACCTTTGGAAGAGAAGGCAAAGCTCTTAACCACTGAGCCATCTCTCCAGTCCCATGAATTCATTTTTTAAGAACATAATGGATGCTCCTCCCTACCTCCTATGCTAGGGAACACCACACTGGAACATGACATATTAGAGAACAAAACAAGGTTTTAAAATAATGTACATTGCATGCGTCACGGTGACTGCTATGTTCAGAGAGGGAAAATATGGATATGAATATGAATATGTTGGCAAGAAGAAAAGTGACACTTTGTGCACTGATCGCGAAATCGGAACACAGTGTAGCTACAGAGGAAGGTGTGCTGGCAACCGCCAAATTTCAGATATAGGATTGCCAGACAACCCAGCCATTCCACTTCTTGATAAGTGTCCAAGAGAATTGAAAGCCAACACTAAAATAGATATCTGCACACCTATGTTCATGGCAGCGCTAGTCACAACAGCCAAGAGAGAGCAGCAGCAGAGTGTCTACAGATACATGGATGTATCCAAAATGCACACAGATCATTCATTACTCATGTGTATACAGGAAGGAACTTTTATTTTTTTACATTTATGTATTTTGCCCTGGGTCTCACATACTTCCTATTAATCAAAACATTTGCAACAACCAGGCCATGGTGGCACATGCCTTTAATTCCAGCACTTAGGAGGCAGAGGCAGGTGGAACTCTGTGAGTTCAAGGCCAGCCTGGTCAACAGTGAATTCCAGACCAGCCGGAGCCATTACAGAGAGGAACCCTGTCTCAAGAAATTATAT
>NW_026067984.1:1092195-1137717 GCF_014885135.2 Alexandromys fortis | reverse complement strand
CCACCAAAGGTGTGTGTGTGTGTGTGTGTGTGTGTGTGTGTGTGTGTGTGTGTATCAAAGGGTGATAAATGGTAAAAAACATGGTTTTTCTTTAAATGGATTCATAATGATATGTCGTGACTTCATGTAAACACTCCAATAGAGCTCTTTTGATGGCACTTCAATGTAGTCAGGAAAAAACACGCAGAAAGAACCCCATGCCTTCACAGCACTGGCGTTCATTCCTTTAACACTGACACTCCAGAAAGACATCCCGAAAATACCAGAGACTTGGTCTTCAAAAAAGGAAAGGGGGGGGGGGGCTGAAGATGGGAGACACAAGAGATGCCTGTGCCATCTATGAACACTCCGATTTTTCCACTTTTTCTCTTCCAGACACTATCACCTCTTGGGTGGTGATCTTTATTCTGCCCATCAACAGTGCTTTGAACCCAATCATCTACACTTTGACCACCAGACCTTTCAAGGAAATGATCTATCAGCTCTGGTACAATTACAGACAAAGAAGGTCTGTGGACAGAAAGGAGACTCCAAAGGCATTCGCTCCCTCATTCATCTGGGTGGAAATGTGGCCCGTGCAAGAGATGCCCGCTGAATTCATGAAGCCAGCGGTTTTCACAGACCCCTGCAATCTGTCACTGGTTTCTCAGTCATCTAGACTCAATTCTTATTCATAACTGGTTCTGGGAACCCTTTCTTCTCAGAGAATACTGTGAAGTGCGTCTGGAAGGACTTGCTGATATGAAGTAAAATGCCATAAAATGTATAACTTATGGTTAAGACAAGTTCGCTAACAGTGACGCAAGGCAGGGAAAGGTAACTGGTGTTCATACAAAGAGAAGCAGCTTACTGACAACGTGTGCATGGATACTCGTATACATTTGCATAGGAAACGAAGGGGACTCTTTTTCTAGCATGCGTTTATGCACACTGCATGGAGGTAAAGTGCTGGACACACACAATATAAAGCCTCTTTAATCTACGTATTGTGTTTAACTGCTAACTACACAAATCCTACCCACAGCTCCTAGATTTCTCTGCTGTGCGTATCAGCAAGCGTGAAGCCCATAGACATTTTAAAACTGAGGACAAAAGCTTTATGGTACTCAGAAATTATAGCATCAGATACAATGTGTGGAGCCACGGAGGCGCTCAGGGGATAAAAGTGATTACTTTACAAACGTGCTGACCTGAGCTCAATATCCGGATCCCATGTCAAGCTGGAAGGAGAGATAGACTCTGAAAAATTGACCTCTAAGCTCCACCTGTGTGACATAGCATGTGTGTGCACATGTGCACATCACGTACACGCAAATTATTAATACGGTTGTATGCAAAGCAGAAACATTCTATCTAAAAATCCTCTGTATCGTTCGTTCTCTGAGTCTCCATGCTTGAGAGTCAACACAATGTATTTATTCAAAGGAAGCTTTGCTGCCAGGTGTGGTGGACAAACCCGTGATCCTCACGGTAGAGAGGAGGAGCACAAGTTCAAGGCCAGCCTCAGAAGCCTAGAAAGACCCTGCCTCTGACGTGCAAAAGTAGAGCCTGGGAGAGGGCTCAATCGCTAACGTGCTTGCTGCACACACACGGGGACCTGAGTTTGAATGTGGTAGAGCATACCTAAAATCCCAGTGCTGGGGAGGCAGGATCCCCAAGGCTTGTTGATCAGCTATTGGGAAGACACCTAATGTCCGCCTGACTTCCACACAAGTGTGCTCGCCCATATGCACATACATACAGACACCACAGATGTACCCAGAGATAAAGGAGCCAGGCAAGCTTTGTTATCAATTCAGAACCAGCAGTTTTGTCTCTCCCTAGCCACTTTTCTTTTGGCTTTTCTTTACGTGAGCACCATAGTGAAGAAACAGGACAGTAGGTGGGAATATTGTAGAGGGGTGAGGCAGAAAAGGGAAAATGAGGCGTTTAAATCAATGAGACCCAATTCCGAGTCCAGGAGTAAACCTTCATGTTTCCATCAACTGATTGTTTAAAAGGGTAACAAGTATAACCAAAATAAATTAAATCAGGAAGATATAAGCAACTCACATACACAGCCAGCCAACAACACTCTAAAGAAAAGCTCCTCAACTGTTCCTCAGACAGGAAGTGAAGGCACACCAGCAAACTCACTCCAGGAGCCCAGCACAGCCCTGCCCCAAACCAGAGAAAAGCACAACAAATAAAAACTACCTGGCAAACATAGACACAAAGATTCTCAGTAAACACCCGCAAGTCAAAGCCAAGAACAGACTGGGGAAAATCATGCACCTTCACCAAGTTTGTTTGATCCAAGGATGCAAGTTTGTTGGTCCAATACACACAAATCAATAAATCTACTATAACACACAAGCAGAAAAGGGCAGATCTCACATGATTATTTCAAGATATGCATAAAAAAAGGCCTTTGACAAAATTCAACACCCTTCGTGATAAAAACCCTATAGAAACTAAGAGTAGAGGAATAAATGCCAATGTAATAAAGGTTATAGAAAACAAAGCTTTAGCTGACTAAATTAAGTGGGAAATGAATGAAAGAATTTCCTTGGGGCTGGAGAGATGGATCAGAGGTTAAGAGCATTGCCTGCTCTTCCAAAGGTTCTGAGTTCAGTTCCCAGCAACCACATGGTGGCTCACAACCATCTGTAATGGGGTCTGGTGCCCTCTTCTGGCCTGCAGGCATACACACAGACAGAATATTGTATACATAATAAATAAATAAATATTTAAAAAGAAAAGAATTTCCTCTACAGCAGGGAATGAGATAAGAGTGTCTATCAGGGACCATACAAGTGTCATGGATGGCAGGAAAACCACCTGCCTGAGGTAAAGAGGGAAACTCGAGGCAGCACCAATTTTTCAGGCACTGGAACAAAACTTCCAGAGTATACCTTGTGGTTTATTTTTTTTACACACTTAGGCACAGTAAAACTTTGGAAAGAGGTTTCCATGTGACGATTATCACAATAAAGCTAGAGGCACAGGTTCATAGACTACCTAGCAAAGTGGGAAACACCTGTGACCTTTGCAATGTGTTCTATTGACTGGTAAAGAGTGCTGAGGCTAGGGCCTGAGGAGGAAGCACTTCTCATGAGCATAAGCAATAATCTAATGGTTTCTATTGGAGGAGGATACAAAGTACATAGGCCCTGTTCTAGTCACTGAGACACAAAGCTCAGGATTAAAACCTAAACAATGCCCAGGATTTGGAGGGATTCAGGTAGACTGACTCCACAGAATAGCAAAAATATCGCCAGGTAGTCAAGACAACATCCACTCCAGCCGTCCAGGTGACCAAGTGCCAATCATGTTCTTCCTTTGAAGAAAACAGGCCCGTGTGTTTAACAGTTCTGGTTCCTCCAATGCGTTCTGTAAGCTGTGCTTCCTACAAGTGCCCGCTTACATAATTCTTACTCAAGACACTGTTCAAAATCTTAGCTTGAGAAAGAATAAAAAGAAACACAATGAACACAAACATGTGATCTACATGTTATTGTAGATAACATAAAGCTACACTTTAAAGACCCTAAAAAGATTGCACCAGAAAGCTCCTGGATCTCAACATTTTCTATATAGTGTTTCTAATAGAAATACCATGTGACCTAGCTAATCAGTTTATGGGTGTACACCCTCTGTGTTAACAGACCCCTGAGACGCCTATTTATTGTTAATTCTGTTCACAAAAAAAAGGAAAGAAAAAAGAGAAAGAGCCTTGATGTTCATTGTAAAAAAAAAAAAAGAGAATTTACGTACTAAAAAATTTAGTAGCCTTCCTATATATCAATAAGAAACTTTATTTGAATTGAAGCAAGTTCATCGTGGGTACATAGAAATACTTCTGGTTTGGGATTCATTTTGCATTCTATCTGTTAGCGTGGAAATCTCCAGTTACGTCCAATTTTCTGAAAATGCCATTTTCTTTTTCTTGATGACTGAATAAAGTTCCATTATGTGTATGTTAAATGAAATAAGCCAGACTCAAATGGTAAATAGTATGTTTCTCTCACATGAGTGTGCATGTGTGTGTGTGTGTGTGGATACGTATGTGAAATGAAATTACAAAAGGAACCGCGAGAGGGAAGACATATTGAGTAAGGGACAGGGAAGAGAGTTGGGGAAGAAGGAGTAGGATTTTGTGGAGTTAGGGGCACAAAGGCTCGCAGTGTGGGGAAGAAATGAGGACAAGTGTACGTGTGTGTGAAGATGCCATCTATACTCATTATTTGGCATGGGAACCTTAAAGTAACTTCCAAAGCTCTTAGAAGAAAACACAGTGTAATTCTCTGAGATTTTTGGATTGTGTAATGGATTCTGAATGATGCAAAAAAAAAAAAAATGAAAACAACAAAAGAAGAGAAACGGCTTTATTGCAGTTCAGACTTTGGACACAAGGAGGTGAACTGGTTGGGAGAACACTGAACCCTTGCTACTTTTCCCGAGGACCCAAATTTCACTCCAGGTACTCTCATTGGTCCAGAGGATTTGATCTTATGGCTTCCTTGGACATGGCACTCATGTGAGCAATCTCTCTCTCTCTCTCTCTCTCTCTCTCTCTCTCTCTCTCTCTCTCAATAAAAAAATGCATTGCAGCTGGATCTTAATGGAGGTGTTTTCTCAACCGAGGTTCCCTCCTTTCATGGGGACACAGCCTAGCCAGCACATAGGGAAAATATAAAAACACAAAGCATCCAGAAGGCCCTCAGTTCTCAGAATGACATGGGGTAGCAGGGGATACAAGTAAGCAATTATTTAAATCATATAATCACAAAGTAACAAACAATGAACACTTCTAAGGCTGTGGCTGTAGGAAGAAAGACAAGGGGATGGGTATATGAGGTAGCAAAACACATTTCCAGTGGTTCTAACATTGGGGAGGAGGGAGTGGGGGGGGTACTGAAAAAAATGCAAATATTATCTCTGCATGGTAGGAATGCATGGAAATTATTTAAATCATTCACCTTTTCTGAATGGCTGAGCTACCTCAGAAAGTTTTAAATAAATGACCAAGGAAACAGAAATTTACTTGTAACTCATTTATTTTTATACATTTTTAAACTGCAATTTTCAGATTACAATTCGTATTTCTCTTATACGGGAACAAGCATCTCTTTGGTACAGAAATCACACCATACGTGTTGTGTGATCTTAACTAAAAGACAAACAAACAAAAAAATTAACTATGACTGTGTCAAAACTAGTCTTTGCCCATCCGTTTGTCCCCTACCACAGCTCACTGTGAGACTTTAGAATACAGTTCTGTTCACATAGACATATCTACAGAGACACCACATAAAAGATACTTAAAGCTCCTATGCATCAAGGTGTACACGGCTTGAAGAAAGACGGCACGAATTACATAAAATACAGTACAGGTAAATTCAAACCCAACAGCAAGGGCAACTGATCTGAAATGCATTGAAACAGTTAAATGGATACACTGGAAACAAACTAACTTTAAAATAATGCAAATAACTTGCAAAGCTCTATTAATAGCACACGGCCATAAATTTGGTAGCGTATTTCAAAGATAACCATCAGACATATAGAACACTAATAATAAGAAAGATATTAGCTATAAAAGCAGCTGACTATAAAAATAAATAGACCAAAGTATGTAGTCTATTAAAAAGTTTTCATTTTATGAAGTAAAAGCTTTTTAAAAATAGGATCATAGAATGGGAAAATATTTTTAAAATATCTTTAAAAGTCATCATCAAGACTCAGCCCCCCCAGTCAGGGTATGGGGCTGCCTACAGGACTCCTGCCTGCCGTTGAAGAGCCTGAGACAGAAGCCTGGTCTCAAGACAGAAGAGCACTCAGATTCCCACAAAATAGACAGAATTTTTTCTTCAAGCCAATAAGTTTAGACTCAGGTGGTTTTCATAGAGAAACAATTAGTCTTCAACCTAGAAATCAGGAGCAAAAGCGCTTCTGGTGACACTCATCGAGTCTCAGTCCCAGGCACTGAGGGCTGTGTGATGTGGCTTTGGGTACTGACAAGGAAAGAAGGCGCCATCACTGGTCCCATGGAGCTGGACCACCACCTGAAGTCTTCATCGGCTGCCTTCGGGGACAAAACGACTCCAAACTCAGTCATTTTGGGAATCTTCTCGAAAAACAAATAATGGCCTGGTTGCACTGGGGCACTAAGACAGCCAACTATTTACTGATGAAATTAGCTTTCATAAAGGAGTCTACAAAAGCTTAGAGGGCAGAAAGTATTTAAGGTAAACACTGTCATAAGAGAGAAAACAAACAAAATGGCCTTCAGTATTCTGCTTTCTCAAAGTCAAGAATCCCAAGAAAACTCTCCATCTCGGCATGTCTGGAGACTGGCAGCCTCATAAACGTGGTCCATGTGCAAATATCTTACGGGTGAGTCATTCGTTACCCGACCGCATCTGCAAGTCAGTTGTCGGGTTTCAAGGAATCATAGCCTTCTTTCAGGAGGTCCCGCCACGTTTTCAGGAAACGTGCATTTTCTGTACACTTCAAGGCAAGCTCCTCCACCTGGGCTGATACCGCAGATGTGGCTTCGAGAAGTTTCGTTAATGAAAATGCCGCCTGCAATTTAAAGAAAGGAAAGTCAAGCGGGTTTGTTTGTGGTCCCGGGGACAAAGCAAGCTCAGCTCCACCACTGGGCTACACCCCAAACCCCACACGTGCTTATTTTTTAGATTCTCATCTAACGTCACAGTTTAAAAATAGCTTAAGTCAGCCAATCAAATGACGTGTTCTTCTTTTAAAAACAAAACAAAACGAATTTTCAAATAAAAACACCGCTTCTTTCTTGAACCCAAAGCGTCAGGGCACAGTAGGCACAAAGCTCTACCCCTGAGCTACACTACTTGGAAACCCCTTGGCATCTAAAGGACTTGCCCATAAGCCACTCCCGCTAATAATTAGGTAACAAAAGCACTGTCCCACTGATCTGTGAACACTTTTTTTTTTTGGACTACACAAAGAAAAGTGTGAAATCAAAGACTGACATTCTGAAAACATCTAAAATCACACACACACACAGCTATGAAAAACTCCCTTTTAAAACAAATGTTTTCTCCACCAGAGATACAAAATAGCACTTTTTTTTTTTTTGGATATGACTTCGGTACTTAGTCTACACATTTACTTGTAACCAGTATTGTTTAGCAAAAAAGAAATAAATCCTGGACCAGCACTTCAGTCATCTATGAAAAAGGAAGGTTATCGGCCACATACTTCATTCTGCTCTACCTCTCCAGAGTCCCTAGAAAGTGAAACTGACACCCTCCAACCCCCTCAGCGCCGTGCCTGTTGAGGTCAGGTGGTGATGTCTGGGAATTCGGGACCGAACAAAAACTTTCCAACATGTTTGCATTACAGGAATCGGTGAAGCATCCTGCCAATGGTCTCCGCGGAGCCCTGATCCGCTCAACTCCAGCACAGAACCAGCCTGCGACACACAATAACATCACCAGCTGGCACTGGGCTGGTGGCCAACGAGAAGAGCAAGAGATTACCACTGGGCAGGCAGGGAGGCTAGGGGCGCCCAAAAAGCACTCCGAGAGCTGCGAGGAGGAGAGCGGATCCCGGTGGTGGGGACCACAGCAGGAGGGGAAGGGGAAGCCAAGGTGCGCGGGCGGGAGCACCCTGGCAGCTTTGCTAGCAGCTCCCGGGGCGGGCAACACTCACGTCCCCGATCTGCAGCTCCACTTGCTCCAGGGGGTCCACCGCTGCGGCGTGGCTCCGGCTCGGACTCCGCCAGCCCAAACGCACTGGCATGCTGAGGGACGACGAAGAGGCGCCTGAAGACGGAGACGAGGGAGGCGGCGGCGGCGGCGAAGCCCGAATCTCCTCGGGGTCAGCCATGGGGCCGGCCGGGGCCGCACCGAGCAACCGAACCCGCACCAACCGCCTTTCAACAGCTCGCGCCCAAAGCCCGCAGGCTCCGCCTCCTCCCCCTCGGGGTCCCGCCCCATCTTCGCTTAGGTCTCCACCCGGGACCACACCACGGGCGGGCTCACAGGACGCTGGGGCCGAACACTACAACTCCCAGAAGGCCGAGCGACTCATTCCCGGCTTTGTTGTCGCTGCGCCTGCGCGCAGCGGGGAAGAGGGTGGGGCTTGTGGGCCTCTTCCGCAGACTCGGTTCCTGCATGAGGAGGATGGCTGGGAGATGGAGTCTTCTGCCTTTTCCCTGCTTGTGCGGGACCCAGAAACCTTATTGGCCGTCGGGTCCTCGTAGCGCCGGCGCAAAGCAGAAGAGGGGCGGGCACGCCGCGGAGCACGGGCGCTCGGCACAGCCCACAGAGGCTGACTTCAGCGAGGCAGTCGGGGCTTCCTGGCAGGTGATGGCGCCCCCCGTGGCCTAGAAGTCCAGCGCCCTCGGCCCGCCGCCGCAGACAGGCCTCTCTCTCCGTTGTGTCTTGGGCAAGTCTCCGGGCTCCTTGGAACATGTTGGTGCGGCTAGCCAAGCTGTCGTGCCCTGGTGAGACAGAATTCCTGGTGGGGACAGGTGGAGCAAGGTGGATAAGTTGGGGCGAAGGAGACGGGGCCATACCTGGGGTGCTGCGAGCGCCTCTCTCCTTTTCTTAGGCTAAACTAGGGCAAAGGTCAATGCTTTCAGCGCCTTTTGGTGGACCCTGACTTCCGACCTTGACGTTGCCCCAGTTGGCAGAATTAACAACTGGGCTAAAAGTCATGAGCGGAGGAGACTTGTCAACACAACTCCCACGGTCCTAATCTTTATCCCAGGGCTCAGGTGTTATCTGCTGCCTTATTAGGCATGGGGGAAAAAAAGGAAGCAAAACTTGTGTGGGATTTCTCCTTGACTCTGACCAGACTTTCGTCTTCGTAGCCATTCTGGTCCGGTCTTCGTGTGAAGTCTGAGCTGTCATATCGTGTTATGTGCTGCCCCTGTCACCGATTATGTCTGGAGCCTCAACATTTTCTGCGTGCTCAGTTAACTCCAGACGCTCTGTGATGGGTGCTTCTTAAACCAGTTGGATGATATTTTTAAAGTTTTACCTTAAAACAACCCCTAATGAAAACTGAAGTTTAGAGGATCGTGAATTCTGATGTAACTGACTTAATAGAAAGCTTTACTGAAGTTACGATTTGGCTGCGGAATTTGTAAACAAGTATGCATGTTGTAAATTCAAACCAAGTATCTCTTACACACAGGGTATGTTCCGTTTTGGGAGCCATCGTTGTATCAGATCTTGTCCCCCTTTACAGCCTAGTTTAGCTACCATCAGTCTTGAGTTCAGTCAGTGTCTTTTCTTTGGATGCTAATTTGTTAGGTTATCATAACCCAGCGTGAGCTCTAGTGACGTGAGTGTGCAATGTGTATGGCTGTGTTGTTCAGTGGACTCTGTGACTTTGTTTCCCCACCGTAACTCAGCCTCTATGTTCTATGTCCACATGCCTCATGAGAGAGGCCAGGCTCGTCTGAGCAAAGGAGTAAAGGTTATGCCTTTTTTAAATTCCCTGGTGGAAATCAGAGGTCATGCATGGTTCCAGCTGTTCTCAAGCAAATCAGTAGCTGAACAAATAACAGAATTAAAGTCTGTCATATTCCACTCAGCTTGCAGAAGTAAATGAGAACTTGTATATGCTACACTCCAGTGTATAGTACCCTTTTTAAATGGTAGTATGTTTGAGCTCAACCTAAATTCGTATATAATATTTATAGTTTTCTTGCTTTTAAGATTTGGAGTACGTGAAGATTTAATCTTGGTCTTAATAAAGTATTCCCAATATAGATTTTATACTTACTTATTTATTTTGGCTTTTTGAAACAACATTTGTCTACTTGTTCTGCAGACCAGCCTGGCCTCAGAGTCACAGAAATCCACCTGCCTCTGCCTTCCAAGTGCTATGATTGAAGGCGTGTGTCACCACCACCCAGTAATGTTGTGACTTTTAGTGTGCATCACAAGTAGAGAAAATGGGTTTCCCTGCCACTTGAAAGTTATCAGAAGCCAATGTATAGACAGCACTTAAAAGACGTTAGGCTTCTGCTCCAAATGCTTTCTCCCCCTCCATCCACCGTAACGTTTAGCCACATACTACTTTAATAACTACTTTGTTGAAAAATATTAAAATATATTAACCATGCAGTTGTTACTAAAAAATAAAATTAGCTTATGTCAAGTTGATTTTGTTTAAACAGGCCTTTTTTTTCTATTTAATTAGAAGAAAAGAAAAATTGACCACAGCCTCAGGTTCCATTACTTCAGAGATCAATTACTAGTCTCAGAGTTGGACGGTTATTGGAAAAGACTATCTGGATTTCTCCCTGTCTGCCTTAAATAGGGATTGTAGCTACTCCACATATCTCAGGAAGTTCTGAGGGATAAGATCTGATGGGTTTGTTTTGTTCGGAGTGGGTTCTCCTGTATTACAGGCTGGTTATGATCTCATTACGTAGCCGAGGATGACCTTGAATTTCTGGTCCTCCCAGCGAGCATCACCACTCCTAGTTCACGTAGTGCCGGAGATGCTCTCTCTCCTGAGTCACAGCCAGCCAAGACGTAGTGTTTAAATGGAAAGTTCTTAACCATTCATTGTGTCCTAGAAAGTATAAACTGTGTACTCAAAATTAAATTCTTTGTCTTTACTGTTTACTTTTTATAGTCCATATATAAAAGTTTCTTCATTTGACATAGTCCAAGGTAGAAAGGGCCAGAATTTACTATTTTGCCAGAAATTAAACAGACCTTCATAGGCTTCTAAATATCCAACCGTTGAAATTGTTCCTAGGAAGGTCCTGATCCAGTGAGCACACAGGTATTCCTTGTTTTTTGAAATGGAGTCTATGGTCAACCAAAACTCTCTCTGTGTAGACCAGCAGGCCTGGTAGTCACAGAGATCGGCCTGCCTCTGCCTCCAAATCCTGGGATTAAAGACATGTGCCACCAAACCCATCTAAATAGTTGTAGCTCTTGTATCTACTTCCGTTCTCACTCTATTCTTTATTTAAGTTTTTACTTTGAACCTGGTTTCGGCTTTCAGAAGAACTGTAGAGCCAATATAGAGTTCCCGTGCGCCTTTTCCTGAGACTAACAGCTTACATAATCATGGTGATTACCGAGACGAAGAAGTTAACATTGATGAAATGTTACTACATGACAACGTTATTCCGATCCCCGTTTTTCTGGTCCAGGATCTAGTTCCCGTTGCTTTTAGTTAGCATACCTTCATCTGTTTAAATGAGACAGTTCCTCTGCTTGTCTTTCGTGACCTTGATTTTTTTAATGTATATTTGTCAAGCATTTTATTGAATGCCTCTCAGTCTAAAGTTTCTTGGTGGTTTCTCATGATTTCCTGACTAGATGGAGGTGTAAGGACTGTGAGGGTGTGTACCGTACAGGTAAAGACTCTCTCATTATATCCTATCAATGGCATGTGCTATCTGCGTGTGGCTGTAACATTTAAATGATGTTTGGTCACATAATTCAAATTATATTTACTGACGTTTTTTCTACTATAAAGTTTTTTTTCTCTCTTCTAGTTTACTATTTACTAGAAACTAGTTAAATCCAGTCCACACTCATGGGAAAGAATCAAAAAATGTAGGGTATATTCTCACAGTCTTTTTAGTACTTTGAGTTTCTCTCTAAAACAGTGTTTGATTAAAGCTTAGTATAGTGCTGTTCACCTTTAACCCCAGCCCTTGGGAGGCAGGTGGACCTTTGTAGTTCAAACCCAGCGTCATCTATATAACAATTCCACATAAGCCCGGGCTGTAGAATGAGACCGTTTCTCAAAAACAAGCGTGCACACACACAGACAAAACATTTACTGAATCGAATTCGTTTTGACATAAAGAAGAGGGTATGTGTTTTTTCCAAATGTTTTTCTGTCTGTTTTTGTGCCATTTGATGGGTAACCATCTCCCCTGTATGTATTCAGTCTCTGGGTCATTCATTTTATTACACTATTTCTTACTTGTTTTAAAAGATTTGAGAATGTTGCATCATGACCAAAAGCTAGCTGTGTAATTCACCTGAGAAAGAGCATGCTCCATTTCCATGTGTGTCATTCATTAGGAACAGCTGTTCTGCTTAGAGTCCTTTTCATTCTATGACAGGTGAAGACTAATTTTAAAGAAGATATTGTTCATAATTTTTATGCAGTGTACCAGTGCTTTCATGCCTTAAAAATTAAGAAAAAGTGCCTACCTCTCTGTGCTACAAGATGGTCTTCAACGTCTGTCGTGCCTCAGATTACCACCCACTACACTGTTCACCCCCGGGAGAAAGACAAACGGTGGGAAGGTATGTGACGACTTTCATAGAGTTCTCGAGGCTTTCCCACATACTTTGTATTAGCTTGTTGCTCTGAATATTTTAGTTTTCATGATAATTTAAAAGCATTCACTATATCTCATGGCTTCATCAAATGTATTACGTATTACTAGTTAGATAAATAAAAAACTTGGTTTTGCTCATTTGTTTCTTTCTAAGAAAGGTGCTTCATGTAGTGGTCTGGCCTTGAGCTCCTGGTTCTCCTGCTCTTACCTTCCAAGTATTGAGATTATGAGTGTGCACCACCATGCCTTACAAATTTATTTTTAAAATAAATATTTTTTATGTGCATTGGTATTTTGCCATGGGTGTCTGGTCCCCTGGAACTGAAGTTAAAGACAGTTGTGAGCTGCCATGTGGGTGCTGGAAATTGAACCCAGGTCCTCTGGAAGAGCAATCAGTGCTCTTAACCCGCTGAGCCATCTCTCCAGCTCATAAATTTATAAGAATGGATTTCAAAGCCAAAACTTGGTTTATGGGAACCAGAGTAAGATAGACACTGAAATAGAACCTAAGAGAACGTGAAATTCATCAAATAATATGTTTACTATAATTATTATGCATAGCCCAGAGAGAATATCTCTATAAATTATACTCTGAAGCATTGTAGCATACTAAAATACATATTCAAGTATCCAGTACCAGCATACGACTTATGTGGTTATCAGGTCGTATTAATCCAAGAATTGTTGTTCGTTTTTAACATGTTTCCTCCAGGAGTGAACATGGAGAGGTTTGCGGAGGAAGCAGATGTGGTAATAGTTGGCGCCGGCCCTGCAGGGCTCTCTGCGGCTATCCGTCTGAAGCAGCTGGCTGCTGAGCATGGGAAGGACATCCGTGTGTGCCTGGTGGAGAAGGCCGCTCAGATAGGAGCGCATACGCTCTCGGGGGCCTGCCTTGATCCAGTTGCTTTCAACGAGCTCTTCCCAGACTGGAAGGAGAAGGGGGTAGGACAAGTTGATCTTACACAAGGTCTAATCTTTCCTGTCCTCTGTAAGAGCAACAAGTGCTCTTAACCACTGAGCCACCTTCCAACACCTGATAATCTAATTTTCTAAAGAAATAATTAAACTCAGCAGAAAATGCTATAGGTGTGATATGCAGAGGACTCAGTGCTAAGTTCCATTGCTCTCAAAATTAGTTTAAAACTGATTAAAATCTTACATTCAACGTTTTCTTTTATAGGATGTTATAAATGTTCTGCTTCCAAAGTTAGACTATTTGTGAATATTCTTTTTTTTTTAATGTGCATTAGTGTTTGGCCTATATGTATGTCTGTGCGAGGGTATCAGATCCCCTGGAACTGGAGTTACAGACAGTTGTGAGCTGCCATGTGGGAACTGGGAATTGAAACAGTGTCCTCTGGAAGAGCAGCCAGTGCTCTTAACTGCTGAGCCATCTCTCCACCCTTGAGAATACTCTTTTGGTTTTTTTGTTGTTGGTGGTCTTTGTTTGTTTGGTTTTTTGAGACAGGGTTTCTCTGTAGCTTTGGAGCCTGTCCTGGAACTAGCTCTGTAGATCAGGCCGTCCTCGAACTCACAGAGATCCATCTGCCTCTGCCTCCCAAGTGCTGGAATTAAAGGCATGCGCCACCACCATCCACCCAGTGAATACTCTCAATAAAGGTAAAATAAGTATATGAATATCATTTGTACTCATTTTTTATGGAATAAGCTAAAATCTGAAACTTTCCTTTGTGTTCTCTTTCCCAAAACACACACAAACACACACACACAAAAGTATTTTAACACAAAAACACTTTAAAGGAATTAATTCTCTTCAGTATATCAGAAACCAGGTATCATTGAATTGGTACAGTGTCAGTTCTATTGTCAAAGCTACACACACACACACACACACACACACACACACACACACACACACGGTGTCAGTGATCTGTCAGTAAACATGTTAATTGTCTGTATCACCCAGAAGGATAACTTTTCTATTCTGTTTTTCAACAAGGCAGGCAGTTTCAGTTGGAGCCGGGCAAGCAGGCTGTGCTCCACAGAGACAGGGAACGTGGTGGTGGCACAGCTCACACAGGTCTCCGGAGCGTCCAGGAATAGTCGCTAGGACAAAACTAGCAAGAGGTGTGGGTTGGCTTTCAGGGTTTCTGTCTCAAGGCTGGAGAGATGGCTCAGCACCTTAGAGCACTGCTTGCTTTTCCAGAGGATCAAGATTCAGTTCCCAACACCCAGTGTGGCAGCTTACAGCTGCCTGTAACTCCAGTTCCAGGAGCTCCAAAGCCACCTTCTGGCCTCTGTGGGCTCTCGGCACACAAATGGCACACAGCCTTACATATAGGCAAAACACCCACACACTAAAAAAAGAAAAAAGATTTCTGTTTCAAAGGGACATAAAAAGAAGATTTGATCACTTAAGACTGAAAAAAGGAAAGAGGAAGACAGGAGTCCCTTTCCCCTTCTCTCTTTAAGGAGCTTTTAAAAATGTGTGCGTTCACCCGCACAAACATAACTAAACACTTCCTTCCTCTTTTCATCTGTTCCTAGGCTCCACTTAACACTCCTGTAACGGAAGACAGATTTGCCATTTTGACAGAGAAACACAGAATCCCCGTGCCCATCCTTCCAGGTAGAGTACGGCAGCCACGGAGCAGGGACTTGCTCAGCTGAGAGCAGCCGCACCTCAGTGGGGAAGTGGAGCCCAGAGAGAGTGAGTAAGGAGACAGCCAGACTAGGAGCAGGTCTGTGTCGTCTAGTCTAGAAGAGCCTTGTAAGCCAGCCAGGAAGTTTAATTCTAGGCTTTACTACTCATTTTATCTTAATAGACTACAACTTTCAACCAAATAAATAACATGTATTAAATAACATGTTGCTGTGACCATAAAGATAATGCAGCAGTACACACTGGTTAGATTTTTTAATTAATTATATTATTTAGATACCTTAGCAATTAATTGTCAGGTTCTAAATTACATAAATATTTGCAGGTCTTCCGATGAACAATCATGGCAATTACATTGTACGCCTAGGACATCTAGTGAGCTGGATGGGGGAGCAGGCAGAGGCTCTTGGAGTTGAAGTGTACCCTGGATATGCTGCTGCTGAGGTCTGTATAATTTTGTTTTTAATATTTATAGAAGCAATATCTTCTTATTTTAAAAGTTAAGTAATAATTTTATGGAAGTAATTTTTTTAAAAAAATTATAAGATTTTAGAATTTCAGGATTGGGGAAAATAACTAAAATGTTATAATCCAAAGAGGAGTTGAATTTCTTACATTGCCCTCATCATGTGATTGAACACCACGGGGATAGGACTCCCTCAGTGTGGAGTCTTGGTCATCTTACTTACTCAGTGAAATAATCTGCTCTGTGTGTGTTACAGGATAAGTCTGTGCCCTCTCCCAAGGGCACCCTTGTGTTTCTGCTCTTCTTCCCACCTTACTCACCAGGAGGTTTCTGTTTGCAAGGCTATGGAATCTGATTACCTTCAAAGTGCTGCTGCCCTCTAATACACACATTCCTGTCCACCCTTTTTAATACCTGTAGTGGTACTGTGTGTGTACACGTGCATGTATACATACACACCCCTATGAGGAATAAGCTCGTTCAAGCCTTGTGTAGATTACTCTTCATTCTGGAAACGTCTTCTGTTAGTTCTCACAAAGCAACACTTTTGGGTAACCATTTCAAACTTTGACCCCCATCAATAAAATTTGAAAACCCAGAAGAATCTTCATAACTTGTAAAAAATGACTTAGATCAATTTAGTATTGAATGAGCATTAAATCAAGAACACTGCTGTTGTCACAGGCATCTGGGCATGATGGTGCATGCTCTTAATCCCAGCACTCAGGAAGCAGAGAAAAGCACATCTCTGCGAATTTGAGGCTAGCCTGGTCTATACAGCAAGTTTAAAGCTAACCAAGGCTACATAATGAGACCCTGCTTCAAAAACAGAAAGGAGGGGACTGAAAAAAGAGGGTGGCTCATAGGCAGTTTGGATGCTCACCTTACTAGACCTGGAAGGAGGTGGGAGGTCCTTGGACTTCCCACAGGGCAGGGAACCCTGACTGCTCTTCGGGCTGATGAGGGAGGGGAATTTGATTGGGGGAGGGGGAGGGAAATTGTGGGCGGTGGCGGGGAGGAGACAGAAATCTTTAATAAATAATTAATAAAATAAAATAAAGAGGGTGGCTCAGCAGTTAAAAGCACTGGCTGATCTCCAGAAGATCGAGGTATAGATCCAAGCACCTACATGCTAGCACACACAACTGTCTGTAACTTTAGTCCAGGACATCTGCCACCCTCTTCTGACTTGGCTATCCAGAGAGCATTTTCCTCTACAGGAAACAGAATTAGGAGGTAAGAATTGTATAGTTTCTTGTCTTCACGATTGTACTTTTTACCTCCCGGCTGCCTTCTTGCTTCAAAAATAAACTGCAGTCACCATCATTTCGAATATGTCCAAGTGTGAATACTGAGGTGATAGTAATTTTCTTTAATCATTTTTAGGTCCTTTATCATGAAGATGGGAGTGTAAAAGGAATTGCCACTAATGATGTAGGAATACAAAAGGATGGCGCACCAAAGGTATACCTTTTAATAGTCACATACTTAAAAAGAAGAAGCAGGGGGGCTGGAGAGGTGGACCAGCAGTTAGGGACACTGGCTGCTCTTCCAGACACCCAGGTTCAATTCCCAGCACCCACATGGCAGCTCACACTTGTCTGTTAACTCCAGTTCCAGGAGATCTGACACCATCAACCAGACTTACATGCAAGCAAAACAGCAGCACACATAAAATAAAAAATAAAGTTAAAGAAAAGAACAGGGCAGGGTGGTATATTTGCAGTTCTCAGCTTGAGAGGCTGAGGCTGAAGGTCAAGACCCTTTCTCAGAAAACAAAACAACAACAGCAAAAAAACCACCAACCAACTCAAACTCAATATTTAGGTTTTCTTATAAACAACACAACATGTGGAGTTTAAATATAATTCATTATAGTGGGTTTTTTGTAGTTGATAAAAAATAGAAGCAAGTCAGTTCAACACAAATATGCCATGTTTAAGGGTAATTTCTACTTCTAATAGTTCTGTTAGTTTTCTTTCTGGTATATAAGTCTACTATGTCTTGTGTACCTAAACCATTATTTAACTTTTTTAATGCATCAAAATATTGTTACTTTAATGTATTTTTGCTTTTCAGACAACATTTGAGAGGGGACTAGAACTACATGCCAAAGTCACAGTCTTTGCAGAGGGTTGCCATGGACACCTAGCCAAGCAGCTCTATAAGAAGTTTGACCTGAGGGCCAGCTGTGAACCCCAGACTTATGGAATTGGTTTGAAGGAGGTATCCTGGTTTGCTTGTACACTTTTAATTTTTTTGAAGATTTATTTATTTATTATATATACAGTGTTCTGTCTGCATGTATGCCTGCAGGCTGGAAGAGGGCAGTGCTAGGGATTAAACTCAGGGCCTTGAATATGTTAAGTAAACATTCTACATTCTACTGCTGAGCTATATCCCAAGCTAATTTAAGAATTTAAGCCAGGCATGGAGGTATAGATCTGTACTTAGTACTTGGAAGGATGGGGCAGAAGGATTGAAAAGCTTCAGATATATAGCAAAGCTCAGTCTAAATAAGTAAGTAAAAAATTTGTGTGTGTGTGTGTGTGTGTGTGTGTGTGTGTGTGTGTGTGTGTGTCCAGACAAGGTCTCACTATGTAGTTGGGCTGGCCTGGAACTAGCTATGTAGACCAATAGACCCAACTGATCTTGAATTTATAGAAATCTGCCTCCCTCCCAAATGCTGGGATTAAAGGCTTGCACCACACCCAGCATATGCATGCATTTGTAAGGGGCTAGAAATGTCATAGGGCGCTCACCTAACACGTAAATGAGCCTGTTCAAGTTCAGTCTCCAGCACTGCAAACATGAAATACCCTGCATTATTCTGTGCCATAAGCATCTGCAGTGGCCAGTTTCATTGCATGGCCACTGCAGTGGGACAGACAGACAGATCTGAACTGAGTACTCTCTTCTTGTCCTCTCAGCAGTGGGCACACCCAAGTAGCCGGTACTCAGAGATGGCTTCTTCACTATCTTTTCTGTAATCCCACAAAAGAAATTCTTAATTTGAGGTTCTAATGTCTTGAACTGTTCATAACTTTTACGACCCAGTTCTTTGTCCTGGATTAACATGTTACCATTTGATTGTAATTTTCCTTGATGTACAAAATCATTTTTTCCTGCTTTCATGTAATGCCGTCAGACTTGTTGGGTTTGTTTTTGCTTTTAGTTATGGATTATTGATGAGAAGAAGTGGAAACCTGGCAGAGTAGACCACACTGTCGGCTGGCCCTTGGACAGACACACTTACGGAGGCTCTTTCCTTTATCATTTAAATGAAGGTGAACCTCTAGTAGCTCTTGGTCTTGTGGTAAGTTTTCTCCTTACTGCAAAAGATTTTGCCAGAGTTAGAGTGACTTGTGTGCACCAGGGTTTTAAACCTGGAAAATACTTTTCCATTAAAAAGCTGACTTTTTAATTTATCTGCATGTAAAATGTCTATGGCTACTGTAGACATGCAACTTACTCAACTAAAATACTAGTAGCTACTACACTCTGGGCACTGTTCTAGAAGCCATCCTGTGCTATGAAATAGATCCTTATGCCAGTAAGAAAATCAAAATCTGAGCAAATTAAACTAGTTTACCCAAAGGCCACAGTAGCACCTGCCTCATTATTGTCTATTACTGTGAAGAGACACCACGACCAAGGCAACTCTTACTAAAGAAAGCATCTCATTGGGGGCTTGCTCACAGTTTCAGAGGGCTAACCATGTTCATCAGTGGTGCTGGAGCAGTAGCTGAGAGCTTTACATCCTGATCCAAGCCAGAGAGAGACAGACTGGGTCTAGTCTGGGCCTTTAACCACACCAAGACCATCCCCAGGGGCACACCTCCTCCAACAAGACCACACCTCGTAATCCTTCCCAGATAGTTCAACTAACTGGTGAAGCAAGCATTCAATACCTGAACCTATGGAGGGTCATTCTCATTCAGTCCAGCACAGTGACGGAGACAGGATTCATGCCTGATGCTGACTTTAAAACCCACTCCCATTACGACATGCTGCCACGGAAAATAAAATTGGCCCTCGTGAACCTACTACTTTAAGAGTAATCACAGGAGTTTCCTCTTCCATTACTATAGCAGTAAGTTATATCTTGAACATTCTGAAAAATGCGAACTAGACAGTTTCTCCACCTTGTAGCTGAGAGCAGCATGGTGCACTGCCATGACCCTACTTCCACTGACACATGACTAGATTAATGCACTCTCAGTGCTCGGTCCTCAGGTCTCAGTGTCACTCTGTGAGACCCTGTACCTCATCCTGCTGTATTTCTGAATACAAGCTACATCCCTTCTCTTCAGTTTTGCCCTAGTAATAGTGTAACGTAATTACAGTCTTGACAAGTTGGTATTGTTCTATTACCAGTAATAAGTAATCACAACTCCATTTGTGGACACTTATTTAAAATGGGTTTTTTTTCTCCTTAATACGAACTTGGATTTCCAGAGTACAATGGTTTGTTAATGTCATCTTAACTGTTAATGTTTTGCTGCTTAGGAACAATTATCTTTTTGTTCACTTTCTTTTCCTCAGTTTTAGAGTTTACCTGTTTGCATTTTGGTTTTGGTTTAAGGTGGGTCTCGACTATCAGAATCCATATCTGAGTCCATTCAGAGAGTTCCAGAGGTGGAAGCACCACCCCAGCATCCAGCCCACACTGGAAGGTGGGAAGAGGATCGCCTATGGAGCCCGGGCACTCAATGAAGGTGGCTTGCAGGTAGATCCCAGCACTTACTTGTATTTTGTAAATTACTTAGCCAGTTAAAAACAATATTTATTTTATAGGATGAAAATTTATTTAAGGAATTTAACAAAATACTGTTTATAAAATTATGTGTGAACACACTAATTAAATTACACCATGAATTTAGTTTCAAGAATGTTGAGAGGCTAGGCGGTGGTGGCGCACACCTTTAATCCCAGCACTTGGGAGGCAGAAGCAGGTAGATCTTTGTGAGTTCGAGACCAACCTGGTCTACAAGAGCTAGTTCTAGGACAGGCTCCAAAGCTACAGAGAAACCCTGTCTCAGAAAAAAAAAAAAAAAAAAAGAACATTTGTTCTAGCTGAGGACTCAGGCTCAGTGCTCGGTACCCACATGACAGCTCACAGTGTCCCCAACTCCAGTTCCAGGGCATCTGGCACCCTCTTCTGACCTCAGACACAGAAAAAGAAAAGAACATATTGACTTCATTGCGTGTAGTGGTACATGCCTTTAACCTCAGCACTTGGTTAGTGTTGTAGATGAGCTTCAACAAACTTACCAGGGTAGGTGCATGGGATTAGAAAAGCTAGTCAAGAGTACAAAGACACAGTGAAAACAATGAAACAGAAAACATAGGATAGTACTGGATTTTGAGGAGTTACCAAGCTTGACAGCCAGCTTTATCCACTCAGCAATCTGGGCATGGTCCTTCTGATTCCCTCTGCCCTCCCTCAGGTTTTGCTTCTTGCTTTAGGATTGTACCATTGGTGGGAACTGTGGCCACAGACCGTTCCCCAGGTCTCCTTTACAGCTGATGCCAAGCTTTGTGAGGCAGTCAGCACATCAAACTCTTACCACTCCACCACCTTGCCAACAAAGGCTGTCTAAGGCTGATTTAGAAAGCCCCTAAAGAAACACTGCAAATGAAGAACCACCTGCATTGGCTTACTTCCTTTTCAAACTAGAGCATATGTTCCCATGCAGTCTTTTTTTTTTTTTTTTTTTGGCTCCTATTCCTTAGACAATATACTTTTATTGGCTAAATTGAAAAAATATGATACTTTTATTACACTGGTGATTTTATCAGAAATTGAAAGTTCAGTTTGTTAAGCTAATAAAACTTGTTTGGTTATTGTAATATCATTAGAGCATGTCAGAATAAATAAAAATAGGTGGAATTTTTTCCAAAATATATGTAAAGGAAGTTATAATTTGTCAACCAAATTTAGAAAATCTTTTAACTGTGACAGATACATATAAATAAAAACATGTCATTTCGAATATATTTTGATAATTCTGTCCCGTAGGAATAAAAATGAGATAGGAAAAAAAGTAGAAAAATGGCCCTAGTCCTAATCCTACACTGCCCTGGCTGTCTCCTTCCTCGTACATTCCTTTTCATGCCGTGCTCACTGGTCTTTCTCCTGCAGCTTTAGGTCTGGGATGTGTGTTGGTTTTGCCTCATTTGAACTGACATGTGTTTTGGATCTTCTTTTCAGTCTATTCCAAAACTCACTTTTCCCGGTGGCTTACTAATTGGTTGTAGCCCTGGCTTCATGAATGTTCCCAAGATCAAAGGTACCCACACAGCAATGAAAAGTGGAAGTTTGGCAGCAGAATCAATTTTTAATCAACTAAATAGTGAAAATCTCCAATCAAAGACAGCAGGTGAGGAACTCTTCCCATAGTGAAGAAACACTACTACAGTCAGAATTTTATAACTGTCATTTTTATTCACATCAGAGGTACAGGACCAATGATTGTCTCTTCAGATCCGTTGCTACTACATCTGCACTGCATATATGGAATGACTCAAAAGATGTCACACAAACATCAGTAGGCTAGAAACAGAGCATCACTAAACAGGGCAAAATCAGCCACCCATCCTTAGCAAACCTGCAAGCATAATCACATGACTCTGTTGTGGCAGAGAACAGACATTACCACCACCATAAATCACTAAGAGGCCATCTAACTAGGCATCCATCAATCAAAGGAGAGACAGGCAGATTCCGATGAGTTCCAGGCCAACCAAAGCTATGCTGTGAGACCCTATTTCTAAATCAGTTAATTAAAAAAAAAAAAGTCTCTTGTTCGGAAATCTAATTTTCCCTTTCATTTTATTTCCTTTTTTAAAAAAAAATATTTAATATATATACAATGTTCCTCCTCCATTATCCCTAAGGCCAGAAGAGGGCACCAGACCTCATTACAGATGGTTATGAGTCATCATGTGGTTGCTGGGAATTGAACTCAGGACCTATGAAGAGCAGCCAGTGCACTTAACGTCTGAGCCATCTCTCTAGCCCCCCCCTTCTTTTTGTTTGTAAATTATTGTGTGTGCGTGTGTGTGTGTGTGCTACTGTACATATGTGGAGGTCAGAGAACTTAATTTTTTTTTTTTTTTTTACTATTGTTTACTTGTATGTGTAAGTATATTCACATGAGTGCAAGTTCCTGCAGAGGCTAGAGGAGTCAGACCCTTCTGGAGCCGGGAGTACAAGCAGTTGTGAGCCACCTGATGTGCATGCTGGGAATTGCACTTAGGTCCCCTATCTTCCTAACTGCACATCATCTCTCTAGCTCACTGTCAGAAGACTTGGGGAAGTCAGTTCTTACACGTCTATGTAGGTTCCAGGACTTGAACTCCAGTCCTTATGCTTGTTTGGCAAGTGCTTTTACTGACTGAGCCATCTTACTGTTGTCAAAGAAGCCTCCCAAGGAACTGTGATCACATGAAGTATTGCCAGTGGAGCAGCTCCATGTGGTCAGCTGGAGGGTTTGTTGTTCTACCACTAAGCTGCTGACTTCATGTCTACAGCCCCGTGTTCCAGCCACTGTCTCATGGCAGTTCCTGACCATGCCGTGCACGCTCTCATCTTCACATGGTTTCTGCCTGTTCACGTAGCACTCTCAGAGAGCTTCTCTAAGTCTAACAATTGGATACACATACACACAGCCCTGCTACCCTGAACTGCCCATCATCATGTGCCATCATTGACACATTATATATTTGGCTTATCTACTGCCCCAAAAGAAATTTTTTTGTATCTACTGTCTCCTGTCAAAAACTCCAACAAAGACTTTTGTTCATTTTTAGTTCTAACACTTGGCATATGGTAGCAACCCAACAAGTATTTCATAAATAAACCTAGTCCTTAGAATCACAGATAACCAATGTTCCTTTACTAAGAAATAGCAACTCAGAGACTCAGGGTGTGGCTCAAATGGTTGAGGGAGTGCCTGGCATAAACAAGACCCTAGGTTTTATTGGTCCCTAGCACTGAAAAAAAACAAAGTACAACTTGGTTATGCCTTCAGGTATCTAAGAATAAAGGTCTAGCACATGGGCTTGGTAAGCAGTGAGACCGCAAAAGGCAAGAGAACAGGTGAGATGGAATGCAGCAGGCGGCAGAACTTTCTCTTAATTTTCTCCAAGTGCTGTTCCTTGTGGAACCACCAGCCATACTCTCCAGCTGTTGTCTACACAGTACCAGATAATCCGGGAACTTAGCATTAGAATAAGGAGGAAAACCCCTCGAAAATTATAACAGAAAACTATTAACCAGAGTGTAACCACTTTGTAGTTTGTGCAAGTCAGTTAAGACTCAACTGTAGGGCTGGAGATGGCTTAGAGGTTAAGAGCATATACCTACGCACACAAGTAAACAATAGTAAAAAAAAAATTAAGTTCTCTGACCTCCACATATGTACAGTAGCATACACACACACACACACAATAATTAAAAAAAAAAAAAGAGCCCCCAGTTAATTGTCTACGGTCATCCCATTACAGTCAGCCAGCCACTAGGGCTGAGGCAGAAGATATTCTTGCAGGGAATGATTCCACTTACAATAGATGTTTCAAAAATGGTTTCGTATTTTTTTTTAATTTATGTCTGCAAATAGTCTGAACCTGCATTGTTTCCCTTTTCAAACTAATTCTTTATGCTTCCAGTATAAAAATTAAGGTCAAAGTTTTATAGCCCAGTGGTAGGATATTCGCCTACAGTCCCAGTGCCACCCAAAGGGTATAGAGTATCTTGTTGGAAGATGCCAGCATGTGTGATTCTGCATGGATCCACATAGCCATGTTTCTAAAAACTAAGACTCACCATCTATGTTTTACTTAATATTTCTTATTTTTCCTAAAAGGACTTCATGTAACTGAGTATGAAGAGAATTTGAAGAAATCTTGGGTATGGAAAGAGCTACATGCTGTTAGGAATATAAGGCCATCCTGCCATGGGATACTGGGAGTATATGGAGGGATGATTTACACTGGAATATTTTACTGGATATTAAGAGGAATGGAGCCATGGACTCTAAAACATAAAGGTAATTCAAATATAATTAATGCCAGTGTTGATCTTAAGCACCTTTATACTGAAAAAGGGTATGTGTGGAGGGTGTGTTCATTAGTAGAGCATATGTAAGTTTTGGTAGTGTTAGGGTTGGCCCTGAGGCTCTCACTAAGCTGTGTCTGTACTGTCATGATATTTAAACTTGCTTTGTCAGCGATATGGTAAATAAGGGGGGGCAGCATTTTGCGACAGGATCAAAAGTAACACAGATGACATCAAATTTTCTTCACAAAGGGTGATGTAAAACTATTTCTCCTGCCTCTACCTAAGTGCTGGGCCATACCCATCGTAAACTCAGTATCTTTAAAAGGCAAAATAGCCTAGACTGAGGTCTTTTCTTTGGTATGACGGTAGCTCCAAGTTGTTCTCATACTCTACTTGAGGCCAGGCATAGGCAGGAGGTAAAGGCAAGAAGGTAAGTTCAAAGCCAGTCTGAACTAAGTAACAAGATTGTTTCATTGACAGACTGAGAATGAAATTCAGTGGTAAGAGAATATTAGTATGCATGGGCCCTGGTCTGGTTGAATCACCAGCACTGAAAAAGACAAAGTACTGGAAAATTATGTCATTAACCATCTTCCTCAAAATTGCTTAAGGTTCCGATTCTGATCGGCTCAAACCAGCTAAGGATTGTACACCCATTGAGTATCCAAAACCCGATGGACAGATCAGTTTTGACCTCTTATCATCTGTGGCTCTGAGCGGTACTAATCATGAACACGATCAGCCAGCACACTTAACCTTAAAGGACGACAGCATACCGGTCAATAGAAATCTGTCCGTCTATGACGGGCCCGAGCAGCGATTCTGCCCTGCAGGTCAGTGAGTTTCCTTCTCTTCCTAAACATGAACAGATTTCCATTTGAAGATGTTCCTTTTCCATTCTGCATTGCAAAACACTTCTATGTTCAGCATCCTTAAGGAAACTCTGACTAGAAGAGTAGGGATTCTGGTTAAGACTAGTTTGGGTGACCCATCATCTCAAACAGCCTTCGTGTCTACCTTTAGACAAAAGGATTATAGAAAACAAACACAAAATACCTGTTCTGTTTGTACATGTGTACACATTACGGCCACACTGAGTTCAATGACTGACACTAAATTTAAATTCATCAGATGCTGAATCTCTTATGTGCTAAGAGCTTTCAGTTCAAATGAGAACCAGAGCTAAATAATATGGTAGAATAAACAGCACTTGGATATATGAAAATTAGTGTATGCTCAAGTGAGATTAGAAGGTAAGCAAAAGTATTCAAGAATGAGTTGTTGACTTTTAAAGTTTTACTGTACTATAAACTCTCAGAGAAAAGGACCAGGGCTCATTTGTTAACTCTTGTTAGACTAACCAGGCAATAGTGCTGTACTTGCACTATGTGTTTAGAAGTGGTAAGTTTACTAGGATATTAATAGCAGCAACATACACCAAGACCAGATAGTCTCTGTGGGGAAACACGAAAGCCTCAAAGGCTTCTAAACTTGTTCTAAGATTTTAATTTCCACTCACTGTCAATATTTTTACCTTTTTGATTTACAGGAGTTTATGAATTTGTTCCTTTGGAACAAGGTGATGGATTTCGATTACAGATAAACGCTCAGAACTGTGTGCATTGTAAAACATGTGATATCAAAGACCCAAGTCAGAATATTAACTGGGTGGTGCCAGAAGGTGGAGGAGGACCTGCTTATAACGGCATGTAACAGAGCGCCTTCATGGACTGGCACATTTGACAGCCAGTTTCTATAAAACTGTAAATGTTTAGATAACTTCTAAACAAGTGTCCTTAAACACTATTGAAGGAGAAAACTTTATTATCTAAAGTTGCCCCATAAACTCATGAACTATTTCTCATAAATAAAACTTTACAAATAAATGATGTAGCATCTCACTTCCCAAGTCCTCTGAACACTCAGTACCGATGGGAGCTTGTCTCTTAGCTTCACAGGGCATTTGTCTTGTTAAACTTAAATCTTCAAATTTACAAACAAATGTGTATTCCAGACCAGGGACGGACATCCAGAACTAACCACAAAGTTTTACTGAAACACAACAATGCCCACTGGCTTGTGACAGGCTAGAGTAGTGGTTCTCAACCTTCCTAATGCTGTGACCCTTAAATACAGTGTGGTGATCCCAACCATAAAATTATTTTTGTTGCTATGTCATAACTATGATTTTGCTACTGTTATGAATCATAATGTAAATATCTGTGCTTTCCAATGGGTTCCACTGAGCCAAATGGTTCACAAAGCCTAAAACTTAATTTTTTTTAAAGGTTTATTTATTATATGTACGGTGTGTATATTATATATATAGCATGTGTGCCTGTGGGCCAGAAGAGGGCACCGGATCTCATTACAGATGGTTGTGAGCCACCATGTGATTGCTGAGAATTGAACTCAGGACCTGTAGAACAGCAAGTTCTTAACACTGAGCCATCTTTCCAGCCCCAAAACTTAATTTTAAGACTTTATAATTTAAACATTGGCCAGATACCATTCTTTATGAAAATGGAGACAGAATTGCATTTCATAACACTTTATTAAAGAGGAACCTACGACAGTACTTCTATGTAAACAGTGATGACAAAGAATCAGGGATCACAGGTAGACAGTAACTTATATTATCTTTTATATAATCAACAAGTAATGGTTCAGCACGGTTTAATTCTTTTTAGGCAAACATTTTTGCATACACCGCCTTCTCTTTATCTTTTTCTGCCTTTATCATTTGTTTGACTTTAAGCAATTCTGCCTGGATAGCTGGGGGAAGAAAGGCAACGAATTAATTCTCAAAGCATCTAAAAAACTAGAAAAACAACTAACAGTGTAGTCATAACACAGCTATCCCATGCCATGGCCACATTTTCAGCAGAAATATTTAGACCAGAGCCACTCGTCATCTGCTTTACCTCAGAGAAAGTTCCTATCACAGCTACTCGGTACCATACCCAACACACAGAATGTTTTGGTCATAGCCACATTCAGCTTAGGGAAAGAATGTCCCGAGCTTTAAAATTACAATGATTACTCCATCTTATATCTTACTGTTGACTTTTTGACTAGCATTGAGGTCACAGAACCTGCACCCCAACAGAAAGGGTCGTAGAAGCAGTATGAAGGTGTATTAAAGAGCTAGTAGTACACTCTTGAGCAGAATTAGAATGTAAGCTCTGCACAGGAGAGGGACGTGAATACTGGTCTATTTACTACACACTCAGTGCCTGGCCCAGTGACAGGCACTCTGCAGTATCTGAACAAATAAATACATCAAGGTTATGTGTTCATCACTTCATGAGGATCACCTCTGAAGGACAAATGAAGCTTCATGACAAAACCTGCCAGTTTACCTTTATCTCCTGGGGCTATCTCCTGCGCCTTCTTCAGATCAGCCTTTAATTGGGGGCAGAAAGGGGGAAAATTTAAGAAACATAAGACATTAGGACTTTTAAGGTGATTATCTATTATAAAACAATGAGACCAAAATTTACCAATGCTTGATCATATTCTTTTAATCCTTGCCATCCTTGCGCTTTGCGGTATAGTGCTTTGGTATTTGACGGGTCCATTTCAAGAGCCTATGGGAAGAAGTTATAAAAATCAATATTTTTATCTAAAAGTACCTGTTACTCCAGTGAGTTTACCGGTAGAGGGTGCTGAGTGGGTGTGGAGATGCTGCTCTGCACTGGTTTTTAGCTCTAGTGGACCCAGTTAGAAAACGTTTTAAATACAGTCGCCTTCTGATGCCGTCATTAACTCAAAGGCAGCCCAACACTTGAAAACCAAAATCCAGTGGTACATAAGTCACCCAATTGCCATATAACCACTTGTCCAACTATGTTTATAGGGAATGATGACAATAACATGTTTATCAGAGAATATTCCACCTGCAATTACATAATCTGAGAACACAGAATCCAAGGATGGGAGGGCAGTTATACTACAAAAATGAGCACCTTTTAACAGGTTTCTCCCCTGAAATAACATTTTTAAAGCAATATATTGTTTGCATGACAGCTCTTAAGAGAGCCAATACTGAGAACTTTTTTTTTTTTCAAGACAGGGTTCTCTATAGCTTTGGAGCCTGTCCTGGAACTAGCTTTTATACACCAGGCTAGCCTCGAGCTCAGAGTTCGCCTGCCTCTGCCTCCCAAGTGCTGGGATTAAAGGCGTGCACCACCACCACCCGGCGAGAATTTTTTCTTAAGATGGAGTATTACTACTTCCCAGGAAAAATGAAGCAGTCAAGAGTGGATATGTGAGCGAGCTTTCCTCTATTGCGTGTTCCCTTCTAACGATAACATTTCCTGTTATCACTCATCCCATCTACTTAAGCGGAAAGGCTGGGCCTGAAGGGCAGCCCTGTGACTATTATCCAAGTCCTACCACACCACTGAGCTGCACATGCAGGTCTCACTTTAGTTCCTGCTGAACACAGGTGCAAAAACAAAGATAGCCCTTATTAGAACAAATCTTTCTCTGTATCCCAGTGATAACCAGTCTCAATACCAAATAGGAACTGTCTCCTCACTGTGTCTTATGCCTTTTAATGCCTTTTGAGGATTGGGCTTTAAAAAAATAATAATAAAAGCCAGTGAGATGACTCAGTGGATAAAAGGCATTTGCACGCATGCCTGAACCGAGGCTCAATTGCTGCTATTCACATAAAAGTGAACACGCATTACGGTGCATGCACACCCAACTATAAAATTAAAATACACCAAGTACAGCATGGTGATAACATGTCTGATCCTAGCAACTGAAAACTGTCTTTGGGCCAGCCTGAAGTACATGAGACCCTGCTTCAAGAAGCCAAAACTGTACTTAGGACACACAGGTAGAAGAGAGTATCTACACACATGCTCTAGTTTCGTTTTTGAGCAGGGTCTCTCTCTCTCTCTCTCTCTCTCTCTCTCTCTCTCTCTCTCTCTCTCATAGCAAAGGACAGCTATGACTTTGTGATCTTCCAACCTCTACCTCTACAGTGCTGGGATTACAGGTGTGCGTGACCACACTCATACCTACATTCTTCATCATTCCTGGCTATGTTCATATATGTCTAGCCCGTAATACAAGTAAATAAGCAGATAAACACGCTTTGAGAAAGAAAAGCAGAATTCCTCGTTCATATTAGGTGACAATTAAAAGCAAGATTAATGAATTAGCAGAAAGAATTGAAAATCTAAAATTTCACTAGGTCCTAGGAAACTAAAATACATTAAGAACCATTGCCTTTTTCTAACTATTGCCCTGATAAATCAAAATCACACTCTTTCCAAAGGTTCACCATCACAAAGACTTACCTCCAAACAACTGTCAATCGCTCCCTGCCAATTTGACATCTTCAGCTTACAAGCACCAATATTCAGCACACAGCTTAAGGCTATAGGCTGCAGTCTGGATGAATCTGCTTTCTCAATAACAGCCTTTGAACTATCCACGTATCTAGAGAACATATTAATAAAGGCAACATGTAACTCCGCACCGCTGCTTCAGTATTATACCTGACACTTGACGACTCTTGTTCTTCACATGCAGGAAAGGAAACCCAGGGCTGTGAGCCTACTAAGCACACCTTCTTGCCACTGAGCTACACTCCTAGCCCTGCTTCTCCAGAGGATAGTTTTTAACATCAACTTCCCCCAATGGTAACAACGAACAATAACTCTCATATCTAACTATGTACAATCAGGTTCATATTATACGCCTTCTAATACAATTATGCTCCAAACCTGTATTCCTACATTAGGATGACTGAATTCAGTGGGAAGAGGCAATGCAATAATGTAGTGTTGATTCAAAATATTCTGTGTTTGACGCAGGTGGTCTCCAACATATACATGCACAAACACTCACACACAATTTTTAAAACACATAGCCAAAAGATGCCTCATAAAGAAAAATGAGCCTGAGACCCTGAGTTCAATCCCAGGATCCACACAGGAGAGAGACTGACTCCCACAAGTTGTCCTCTGACCTCTACTCATACGTGTGGCACGTGCATTCACACACAAGATATCCATTATAAACCGTTTACGTGAGTAAATAACAAAGACAGCGGAGGGGCCTGGCATGATGACTCTCACTCTGAATTCCAATGGGGGGGAGGGGGTTTCCACACAGAATAATAAGGTGGAACTGTGGTCTGAGGCCAGCCTCGTCTACATAGCAGGTTTCAGGCCAGACAGAGCTAAAAGCTCTGTCAAAAAAGAAAATGCGCCTGGCGGTGGTGGCGCACGCCTTTAATCCCAGCACTCGGGAGGCAGAGGCAGGTGGATCTCTGTGAGTTCGAGACCAGCCTGGTCTACAAGAGCTAGTTCCAGGACAGGCTCCAAAACCACAGAGAAACCCTGTCTCGGGGGAAAAAAAAAATGCCCTGGGTGCAATGATCAAAGAGCAGCATTATAGCCAAATACCTATCTTATATCTTAGTCTGCATGCTGAGCTGAGGGGAGGGGCTAAAACAGGCTATGTATTTGACATTGCTAATGCGGTCTTACTAAGTAAGTGATTTAGACCTCCTCTGCTCTTTAGCAAGTACATTAGGTGCTCAACTTAGGAGTATATATGCTATCTACGAGTTCTTTAGAGTTTGGCAAAAACAAGTTAGAATCTTTGAAAGGGTAAAAACATGTAATTGAGTCCCACTTCAACTTTTCTGGATTTTGAAATATTTCAAATAATAAAGGGCAACAAAAGAAATGTAATTCTTTTGGGGGATACAGGTTGTTGTTTTTTCAAGTCAGGTTTCTCTGTGTAGCCCTAAACTGCTAAACATGAGTCCGAGTCTTACCTCAAAATAATTGTTTATATAGTCTTAAAATTTATTAAAAATGTTTTATTACCTTAAAACCTTTGCATATTTTTTAACAGCCATCTCCCAGTTCTGAGATTTGAAAAAAGTATTTCCAATGTTTTTTAAGTCTTCAGTTATTAATAAAATTTTATCTACCTGTATAAAATACAAATACGTTGGATGTTAGTAAAGAATGTGACTTAAGGCTAAGGTTCTATCATTATGACAAGCTGATCATGCTTTTAGAACTACTTATTCTACTTCATTTAAGTAATTAAAGTGTATTCATCTGAAAGTACTCACATCTTTTAAATCTATGTCTGCATCCTCGGGAAAGTCTGGATGACTGTCACCAGAGCCATCTTTGGGGAATATTCCCCAGTCATCCCCTTCCTTCAATTCTCCACACTCTGCAATAATACACAGCTGCAAAAATATGAATTTGAAGTGAATATTTAAATATCTTTAAGTCCCCCTTTAAAGACTCACAACTCAGTGACATACAACACTACTACTACTGTCAGACTGCATCTGTCTGCTATAAGTACATCCCCACTAATGCGACAGTATCACTACTCAGCGTTTTACTGTTGGGGGAGCTACGAGCACAGTGAGCTGAGAACTGCGCTGCTGCGTATGAAGCTGTCTGAGACAACAGTCTGTCTGTCATGTACTGTTGATTGGCATGCCTGCTATGAGGTATTTCTAATTCCTGCAGTCTTGTTACCTAATGTGTCTCTCCTTCACAAGCATTTAGAATACAATACAATCTGAAACACTTAAGCAATTTATACAGGGTCTAAAAACAGATCAAGAAAAGTAACAAGATCTACAGCAACCTTCCAGTTAAATGGCAGTGACCTCACTGTCTTTTTCCTAGCATGTGCTGTAGATAACTACTGCAGGCGCAAAAGCCTCTCAGGTATGGGACTCCGGCCATCTTACATAGATCACTGTTAGACCACACTGAAGCTGAAACAGGAATTAAAATCTCTTTGTTGGGCAGTGTTTAACCCTAGCACACGAGTAGCATCAGCAGAGAGACAAATGGACTACTAGACAATCCATGGAAAGGCAGGTCTACCTATTTCAAAGGAAAAAGAAAGAAACAGATTTCCTTTTAACTTATCTTCTTAACCACTGTTTAAAAAAGTTTCAGAGAAAAGTGGCCAATCCAGGCTCCTACAGCAAAAGCACCCCAGCTTCTTTCCTCCTTTTCTAGGTAGCAGTCATCCGACCTGGCAGCTAAGCAGGTAGGCTTGTCCCGCTGTGACTTGTTACTTACTTTGGCAGGCTTTTCACCATTCACTTCTACATTTTCAAGCATCCTCGCCACACCCAGTCCTTTAATTACTTGACCAAATACCACGTGTTTCCCATCCAAATGAGGAGTTGGAACCGTTGTGATAAAGAACTGAGAACCGTTTGTATTGGGGCCTGCATTTGCCATGCTCAGCAAACCCTCCCGATCGTGCTGCAGAGAGAAAAATCATTACAAGGAAAACAAAGTTAGAGGCCTTAGTCCGCGTTTCCTCTTCCCGACTCACCTGACACAGATGGAGTGCTCACAACTCACGCTTCTCTGTCAATTTCACTCTAAGTGTGTAAGTACCCTGTTCTCATTGTACTTTAAGAACCTTACATGGATAAAACAAAAGTGTCTAAGAGGTAGGTATTTATAAACTGGCCATCTGCAAGAGATGCTCACACTTCAATCTTAAAGATGACGATGCCACACTAAGGACATCGAGCAATCTATTTTGCTCTTTCAGTGGTGGTTACTATTTTCCTGAGAATACCTGTACAATCTTCCCACAATCAGAAATTGGCCTACATTATGACTCTTCCTTTTCCCCAAACTGAGACAAGTTATTCAAAGAAGTACTTCCCTAATTTGGAAAATAATTCCAATCTTATGGCTTTTATGCAGGTAAATGAACAACTCAGAGACTATACAAAAAAATAATAATTTTTGCAAGGCTGGAAAGATGGCTCATTGGTTAAGAGCACTGGCTCTTCTTTCAGAGGTCCTGAGTTCAATTCCCAGCAATATGGTTGCTCACAATCATCTCTAATGAGGTTTGGTACCCTCTTCTGTTCTGGTGTGCAGGCATGGATGCAGTCAGAACACTGTATATACAACAGATCTTTAAAAAAAAAAAAAAAGGAAAAAAGAAAATTGTGCCATCAGGACGTTCAAGAGCAAGAGTTTTTAAGCTTTTCTACTCTGCATAGCATTGACTTTCTGAACATATATCTCTAGTACACACCTCAGAACTCTAAGGTCACTTTTCCCACACCTAAGACACCTGTGAGCCCACCTAAATCCAATTCAGCTTTCAGGGTCACTGACTTTTCACAAAACCTCGGCTAAGTCTTCTTTTCCTTAGGCCTATCTTCATCAACGCGATGGTCAGAAGTATCTGTCCAGTGCTCTCCTTTAACTGATTACCACGCCGTATGCTTTCTTGGCTTTCTCTGCTGTTCCCTGTTGCTGTCACCATTGTCTTCTTGATATCTGTATTTCCGCCCCAAATTAGCAAAATTTCAGTAACCTGAAGGCCCAGTTTGCCTAACTTATGCGATCAAATCTCCTCAGTGTCTCCCCCACTACCTTGATCTAAGTCTTTCTCCTATCACAAGGGTTGGGTGTAGTCCCACGTGCTTTTAATCTCAGCACTCAGGAAGCAGAGACAGGTGATCTCTGTGAGTTCAAGCCCAGCCTGGTCTACACAAGTTACAACCTAAAGGTTGAACTTTCCTAATCTGAAAACCAAAGTCAGACGTGTTATAAAATCTGAAACTTTTGAGCAACAACTTTCAGACTTCAGATTAGGGATGCTCAGCCTATAAAATCTATGCAAACATTTCAAAATCCAAGTAATTCTGAAACCTGAAATATTTCTAGGATAAAGCATTTCATATAAAGGAGTCAATGCCTATCAAAGTTACACAAACAAATACAATCAATCTACTTAGCATTTACATGCATATTATGTATTACTATCTTCCACTGTCCCTTGTGTTTTAAATAGCCTCTCATCTTTTATTAGCTCTTTGGCGCAGTGACAGAACTAAGCATCAGAAACTCTCTCTTTCCGACTCACCCTAAAATTACCTTCCTTATACTCCTCATTTCCAAAGACATCGCTTTACTTTTGTACTTACATGTCTGTTCTTAAAACGGGAATGGTGCAATATACCCCGAACATTAACCATATCCGCTAGGTGGAAATCCCCTGACATCCTGGGTATTAGCGGTGGTTTTGTTGTTCTTCAGATTCAAGGATAAAGATGCAGAAGTTACCATCCTTACAATAATGACAACATTTTCCTGGGATCAATTTTGCCATGGTAGCTTAAAAACTCACTGGCTTAACTGAAGCATATAAAACTGACTGTAGTGGATTAAGTCTGTATCTGTGCCAGGTATGGCACAGTTTATCTACCATTCCAACCGCAGGAGGCAATACAGGAGGATGGTAAATTCAAGACCACCCTGAACTACACAGCAAAACACTGTCTCAAAAAAGAAAATTGTTCTGGATAAACCCTTTCCACATTGAAGATGCATGTTGAACTCTGACGTAGCTCAAGTGGTTTAAAACTTGCCAAGAGGGCTGGAGAGATGGCTCAGAGGTTAAGAGCACTGACTGCTCTTCCAGAGGTCCTGAGTTCAATTCCCAGCAACCACATGGTGACTCACAGCCATCTATAATGAGACCTGGCGCCCCCTTCTGCTTTGGCTTGCGGGCACACATGGAAGGAATGCTGTACACATAATAAATATTTTAAATTAAAAAAAAAAAAACTTGCCAAGAATGCACAAGACCCTGAGCTCATGCACGCCCAGCATCACACACCCTTAGAAACAGTTCACAAATATGACTTTTTATAAGAAAAATATAATCCATACCACGCCTGCTGACTCAGGTTTATCATCCCAGCCACTAAGGAGCATAAGTAAAAAGGATTGGGAGTTCTGGGCTAGAGTGAGTCTAAGGCTGGCCTGAGCAACTAGGTGAAAACCAGCTCAATATGGAAAGGGAGGCAGCTGAGAGAGGAGCATCTGTCTGGCATAAAAGGCCCCAGTTCTGGAAGGAGAGCAACTGGGTCACACTCAAAACATTTTTCTTGGTGCATTAAAGCAAGTATGTCTCAAAAGCATAAGTTTTATATTAGAAAAATCAAGAATTTTTCTTTACCTTATAATGAAAATTTTCATCTTCAAATTTTTCACCATAAATACTTTCTCCACCTGTCCCATTCTGATTTGAGAAGTCTCCACCCTGAATCATAAACTTCTTAATAACTGCAGAAAAGAAATATGGCTTTAGTAACTGAAACAGAAGAGCAAGAGATAGCGCCCTGAGCACAGCTGCAGCAGGGCACCTCGCCCTCCCTGCCTCCACCCCATCAGCCCTAACCCCAGCGTACTTTTTTTTTAAACTTTTTTTTATATTTTATTTTATTTATTATGTGTACAATATTCTGTGTGTATGTCTGCAGACCAGAAGAGGGCACCAGACCTCATTACAGATGGTTGTGAGCCACCATGTGGTTGCCGAGACTCCAACTCAGGACCTTGGGAAGAGCAGGCAGTGCTCTTAACCTCTGAGCCCCCCCCCCCCCCCCCCCCGCCCCCAGCGTACTTTTATTACTCACAGGCTCCCAAAAATTAGTTTTTGAACTAATTCAAAGGCACCTCCCTATAAAATTGTCACTGAAGCACAAAAGTCAGACCTAGTTCCAATCATTAAACTGACCCTACTTCCATTTTATAAAGTGATCATCTTCCAACACGAACTGCTTACAAAGCATTTCACTCCTTGAAACTGTGTAGACACCACCAAACACTCAGCACTGTCCCTAACAGTGCTGGTCACACAATGAGGACCGCACCTGGAAACTCACACGTGCTGAGAAACCACCCCATGCTCACTGGACTCAGCACGTGGCTACACTGTAGTAATAAACACACACAATTAGCCAAGAGAAAAAGAAACACAAGTTGGGAAGTATCCATGTCCCACTTCCTTGGGCTTCCCCCTCTCAAAAATGCAGAAAAGTCCTCGATAATTCTACCCAAGCAGAACCCCAGCACTCAAAATATTTCTTGGGGCCTTATCATGAAAGTATTCTCTGTCTAACATGTCCAAAAATTCAAGACTAAGAGTAGATGTGTCTTGTCAATCCCATTTGTAAAAACAGTGTAGGCCTAGTCATCCAGCTTGTGATTTAAGTTCACAGGCCATGTTTCCAACTCTAGCCAAGTCCTTTTGGAAAGTGTTAAATCTACTGTATTAACTATCTTATTTTCTTTCTCTCTTCTTTTACATTAGTCATTAGTGTGTGGGTCTATGTAAACATACGTCACGTGTGTGCAGGACCCTACAGAGGCCAGGTATCTGATTCCCTGAAGCTGTACCTACAGGAGGTAGTGAGGCACCAGACATGGATACAGGGAACCCAACTTAGGTCCTCTCAGAGAACAGTAAGTGCTCTTACCTGCTCAGCCACCTCTCCCTATGTTAACTGTTTTCTAAATGCATTTTTATTACCATACTTTTATCTTATTAAATATGAAAGTAAATCAAGTTTGAAACATTTTTTAAAAAAAAATTTTTTTTTTGGGTTTTTCGAGACAGGGTTTCCCTGTGGTTTTGGAGCCTGTCCTGGAACTAGCTCTTGTAGACCAGGCTGGTCTCGAACTCACAGAGATCCGCCTGCCTCTGCCTCCCGAGTGCTGAGTGCCTGGCTAAAATCAATGTTTATTTTATTTAACAGTATCTTTAAGAAAATTAAAGCCAGGCAGTGGTGGGAAATGCCTTCAATCCTAGCACTTGGGAGGCTGAAACAGGAGGGTCTCTCTGAGTTCAAGGCCAGCTTGGTCTACAAAGCTAGTTCCAGGAGAGCCAGGGTTTTACACAGAGAAACCCTGTCTCAAAATACAAAAGGAAAAGAAAGAAAACTGAACTACTGGAGTAGGTGTGTAGATCAGGGTATAGTAAAACCCTGGGTTCAATTCCCTGTAATCAGGAAAATTACCGATACTGTAATTTATCCCTAACAGTAAGTCCATAAACATTTACTATTTACTTAGACTTTTAATAGATGCAAAAATAAATGGTGAGAGCATAGAGCTCCTGAACTTATGACTACCGAACCTACAAACTACCAGGACAACACTCAAATAATCCGTGTGAAATGGCAGTTTAATCACACATTACCAGGGTGTCTGAGACTTCTCAAACAATTCTGCCCAGGCTGTCAAATGACCTAAGACCAGCTTATCTATCGTTCATGCTTTTTCTCTCCCAATGAAATGGTTGGAAGAGGAGAGTCAGAAGACAGACGAAGTTGGGTTGTCCATTTCCCCGCAGATAAATTTTAGTGTGCTCACAATCAATCAACCCCACTGCTCACAGCCAAGCCTCTGTGACACTGAACTATCTATCACCTGTGTCCAAGCATCCGTCAAGAAATTAAGTCCTTAGACCTTTGACCCCACCTTCCACTCTTCTTCAGCTCCTAGGAGCAGGACTGGTATCTGCACCAGGACAACCAGAGAAGTTTATACACCTACTTCGGTGGAAAGGGCATCCTTTAAAATGCAGAGGTTTCCCAGTTGTGGCTCCAGTGCCTTTTTCTCCTGTACACAACGCGCGAAAATTTTCTGCAGTTTTGGGAACAATATCTGCAAACAATTCTAAAACAATTCTGCCAACTGAAGAAAAAGAAAAGGAAACCATGTCATTGTGCAAATGGGTAAATAAAAAGAGAATAACCAGTATACCTAACCAGGGAGTAACACATGGCTGGATTGGATGGTCACCTAACTCTCTTTAACAACATGCTATTAACTACAGTTAAAATGCTGTAAACAGGTCCTTTGAGCTTACCTCTCTTTAAATGAAATTATGTATCCTTTGGCTGACATCTCCCCAGCCCCAAGGAACCTTCTTGTTACTTCTCTGAGTTCAACTTTTTAAAGATTCCATGAAAGTGAGTTCCTGCCACAGAGTTACTTCACTCAGCCTAACTTCCTCGAGGTTCAGCTCTGCAGTCTAAGTGAGGATTCCTCCCTTTCAAGGGCAGTGCTATAGTCTACGTACACAGCACACTGCAGGTATCCATGCTTTGATAAGCATTAGGCTGCTGCTGTTTCTGGACTAGGAATAACACTGCACTGACACAGGACTGATACACACTTTATTTTCCTTGGCTATAAGCCCAGCTATGGAACTGTTAGGTTTTATTGTCATTTTTCTAATATTCCTATTTAGTCTAAAGGGAGCTTCATCTATCTAAATTTGAACGTCACAAAGATTATAACCAATGACAGCATCCAGCTGATTAGCAGCATAGAAAGCATGAGTGCAAATAGTTTAAAATCCTGAATCATTAACTAATATGCAGGCTTTTTTTTTTTTAAGTATTTATTCTATGTGTGGGGCTGAGGCCTGCAGTGTGGAGATCAGGGGGCAACTTCCGGCAGTCAGGGATGGTGGGAGACACCTTCACCTGCTGAGCTGTCTCAGTGGCCCCATGTTAGGAACTTCTGAATCACCATGTAACCAACAGAAGACAAATACTACAGGAATAATCGGGATGCCTGGGCTTTTTAGAATTTAGTCGCTCTCCGTGCTCTGTAGAAACTGCTCCCAGCGACTCAAAAGACAGTAACAATAAAACCTCAGTTCCAAAACAAAGGGAATGCACATGGAAATTCGTATGTGTTCCCCACCCAGTATTTCCAGCCAGCAGCTCTGCAACATGTTTCAGAATAAGCCATATTTAAAGTAACATGTCCCCCTCCTGGTTCTCAAGGGCTTAGGGCTCGGGTTCACAACCTTCCTAATGCTGCAACCCTTTAATACAGTTCCGCATGGTATGACGACCCCCGACCATAAGATTATTTTTGTTGCTACTCTGTAACTGTAATTTTGCTACTTTTATGAACCGTAAGTATCTGGTATGTGACCCTGTCGTCGTTAGAAACCCAGGGATTGCGACCCACAGGTTTTGAGAAACGCTGGCTTAAGACTTCTTAGATCTGAATCTAAGGCAACCACAGTTGTGGCGCTCAATGGCAAGATGCCCAAATAGCAGAAACGATAGCCTACTCGAACTTCGGCTACAATCAGGAACGAGGAAAAAGCACTAAGCAAGTCACTTTTAATTGGTAAACGACACCGTGGCTCCTTGCGTGTGCCAAGGGTACTATGGCGTGACTAGAGGCCTGCAGCCAGCTGCCCAAAGAGCACCCCGAACTATGCACCACGCCCATCCAATCATTTCATTTTACAATAAACGGCGGTGCAAAGGTTGCAGGGAAGCGCGACCAAATCAAGAGGCAAACGTAAGGGACGCCACGATGCCTAAAGCAGAAAATTCGAGAAACTTCCGAGGGAACCAAGGCAACGCCTACAAGGGAGCAGGCGCAACCTGAACTCGTGGATGCCAGGCCGTGCTCCGGGGAGGATCCGGGCTGCCTGCTCCCTCCCAACCCCAGGCCCCGACTCCAGGAGCCGAGCAGACGTGCAGCCGGGAGGCCCCGAGCCCGGGAGCCGCTCACCTCGCTCCCCGCCGATGTCCACGTCAAAGAAGACCCGCGGGTTCTTGGGGTTGGAAGGCTTGGCTGCCGGGGACGGGTGCGCCATCTTCACCGCAGGCGCCGGGGAGCAGGACGCGGGCAGCACGTGCGCGACAGGGGGACAAATTCTGCAGCGCCACTGCGTGCAAAGCGGGCGGCACGCTGGAAACGCTACTTCCGGTACGGCGTCGGAAAGCGGTACTCTGGTTTCCGCTTCCGCCCCCTCGTTTCCTGTTCCGGCGTGCGGCCGCTGTGGTGGCAACTTTAGAACTCACCATAGCCCCTACTCTACCTCGACCCGGCAGCAGCCGCTCCGAAACAGTTCACTCGCCTAAAAAATGGGACCAAAAACGCCTGCTTTAACCGGGTGATGGTGGCGCACCCTTCAATCTCAGCACTCGGGAGGCAGAGGAAGGCGGATCTCTGAGTTCGAGGCCAGTCTGGTCTACAAGAGCTAGTTCCAGGACAGGCTCCAAAACCACAGAGAAACCCTGTCTCGAAAAAAAAGAAAAAAAAAAAAAAAAAAAAAAAAAACCTCCATACCCTATTAAAGTCTACTTTTTTCCTAATGGGCTTGGTTTAAAATGTACATCTTAAAGCTGGCGTGCTCGTCTCAGCACTGAGGATCCATGCAAGTTCCAGGCCAGTATGAGCTATGCAAAAAGGGTGGGGGAGCATAGGACCCTTTTTTAAAAATAAAAACTAAAGTATAAATAAGATGGGTAGCTTTGGCACATGCCTATTATGCCAGCAGTTGTATCCTGAGCCAGGAGGGTCAGTTCTAGCTGTCCTGGGCTACATAAAGAGGAACTCTCTCTTAAAAAGTAAAAAAGAAAAAATAAATAAATAAAAATTAAGACAGGCCAGGCGAAACCTTCCTGTATCCTCAGAACTTATGAGGTAGAAACAGGAAGATGGCCAGTTCCAGGTCAGTCAGGACTGCAGAATGAGACTTTAGCTTTAAAAAAACAAACAAGCCCAGGTTGGTACCTGGCACCTGTAAATCTCAGCACTAGAGGCAGGAGTATCAGGATTTACAGGGCAGCCCCTGGTGACATGAAACTGCCGCAAATAAGTCTTTGGTGTTTTTTTTTTTTAATATCCTACCTGTATGAGAATGGAATGTCACCTCATGACATAATCTAATGTTGCATTTTTAAAAAATTGGCAATTCCCAGTGCATCTTGTTGGCCTCAGAGCTCTGTGAGAGCCGTACCATCTAGATACAACACGATTCTTACCTTGTCAATAGATTTCCCTTTTTCCTCATATGAAGTAAGAATGTGGAGCGTGGCTAGCCGCAGCCAGCAGTGTCTTTGAAAAGAACAGGAAGCAGGTGTAGCTGCCACCGTCTGTACGATGTGGTGAAGATTCCTTCCCGTAGGCTGCTAGTTTGGGATCTGTGAAAACCTGACTTACAAAGGCCAACTAGTTCCTGTTCTGAACTTGAAGCAGGCTGTACCATCATATGCTGGATAGAATTGAACACTAAAGTTGATCGTTTTATTGTTGAGACAGGATCTTGCTATGTAACTCTGACCATCTTGGACTCAGTGTAGACCAGATTGGCCTCAGACTTGCAGGAGTCCTGCCTCCCCCACCCAGTGCTGAGATTGTGCACACAGACTGCTCAGCTCAATGTGTGCAGTACTGAAGTCGTATGTGTATTAGACCTAGCACTCTGCCAACTAAGCTGCATCTCCACCCCACCCAAAGCTGATGCTTTTGTTTGTGCAAGAAGCACTTGGTTGTTGTTTTGTTTGTTTGAGACACTCTGGCCTCAAACTCACAGAGACCCATTTGCCACTGCTTCCCAAGGCTTGGTTTAAAGGCATTTGACATCACTGGACACCTGGAGAATGCTAACTTCTTGTATCCTTCAGTTCCATGGTACTTATTCTTCAAGTTTCTTGAAAACTCAGGGATGACTACAGAACTCCTATGTCCTTTGATAATGTAGCAGCTTGAAGGGGAATTATCTCCAGTAGTGTTAGGCAATTTAACTCTGGCTCGCTAGATGATAATACTGAGGTATGGTCTTGTTGGAGTAAGCATGCTGCTGGAGATGGACTTTGAGAGTTTAAAGACTCATTTGCTCTCTACTTCCTGCGTGTGACTCAAGATATAAGCTCTCAGCTTCCTGATGCAGCTGCTATGCCTAGATTCTGTCATCAGGGACTCTAACCTGGAACTGTAAAACCTAAACAAACTCTTTGTTCTGTAAGTTGCCTTTTCGTGGTATTTTACACCGCAATAGAAAACTAACGAATACACCTAAAATCTTTCTTTAACCTGCTCTCATGTCCGGGCTGCAAACTGATGATATGTTTTGTCTTATGTACTGAGATGACAAACCAATGAAAATGTGTGCTCTGGGCTCCGAGAAGATGGCTCAGTAAAGTGACTGACACTCAAGCTTGAGGACCTGAGTCTGGATCCCCAGCACCCAGCCAGAGCTGTGTGTGGTGTGCACACCTGTGAGCTCAGTGCTAGAGAGGATGATTCCTAGAGCTCATTGGCCAGTCGGCCCCGCTAAGCCAATGATCTCCGGTTTAAATGAGCGACCGTATCCCCAAAATAAGATGGAGACCTACAGAGGAAGAGACTGCGCATCAAACTCTGGCCTCCACATACACACACATGTCATTTTGAGCTTCTAGCTTGAAATCAGTTGAGAGCAGCCTGAAATGCAAAGAAAGACCATCTCAAAAGGAAAGATAAAGAGGAGAAGAGAAAGAAAAAGAAAGAGGCAAGAGGTGTGTTGAGAGTGCTGCTTTTTTCTTGGAAGAAGAAAGCTGGATGGTTCTTCTGTTGTAGATGTTTCTGGGTGTAAAGAATGAATCTAAATATTACTCTCACGGTATCTTGACTCTTATCCTCAGTAAGTTAGCAGCTTTTTTTTTTTTTTTTTTTTTATGAAATGGTCATTACTAGAACCAAACCAAATGAAAAAGTCAACCTTTTTAAAAATTCTGCGTCTGAGTCTATGTGTGAGTTTGTGACTTCGGGTGCCCACAGGGCAGAAGAGCATGTCGGCTCCCCTGAAGCTGGAGCCACAGGCAGTTGTGATCCTGCTTATGTAGGTACTGCGAGCTAAACGCTGGTCCTTTGAAGAGCAGCCTGCTCTCTGGTCTTAGAAGTCAACTCTTCAGCCCTGGAATCACCCCAAATCTGACTCTAGAGACAAGGCAAGCCTCTTGAAAACCATTTGCTCCACCAATGGGCTGCATACATAGAACAGGGCTTCTTGGCTCTGACATCTCAGCAAGGAACAAAGCAAAGAGCTGCTTCTCAAGGCTGAGGGCCTGGTTTCACCTAGATGGGGAGCACTGTCTGAGAGCATTACCAGTGTTAGTTCATCCTGTCTGCTATTCATAAGCACGAAAGGACGACACTAACACATCCCACCCCAGGCTCTTTTAGTTCTCCTTGCACGCTACTCCACCCCAGACAGGCAACGGAGTATTCGGTGTTTACTGCTTCAAGAGCAGAGGTGTTTTCCAGGTCTTGGTGTTACAGAAGACTTGGTTTTTCAGGAATGGAAAACATTTTTGATAATAGAGTTGAAAAAAATCAGTTTTTTTTTTATTTGTTTGTTTGTATGTAAGGGATTCTCTGTGAAGCCCTGGCTTCCACGGAACTCATTCTGTAGACAAGGCTGACCTTGAACTCAAAGATCTACCTGCCTCTGCCTTCCAAGTGCTCAGATCAAAGGCTAGTGCCACCACTGTCCAGCTCCAATACCAACTTTTGTAAGACCATGGTTTTTTTTTCTCGAAAGAAAATAAAATGTGGCATGATGGTTCATGACCATAATCCAGCACTCAGGAGGCAGAAGCAGGAAGATCTCTGTAAGAGCCTGGCTTGCCCTACATAAAGAGCTCCAGGCTATCTAGAGCTATATAGTAAGACCAACTAAATCAAGAAATGCCCATTCTCATTCTAGAAAATGGGAGCTTATGGGGTGACAGAAGAGGCTAAGAAGGAAAGCAAGGCAGGACAAAGCAACTTGTCATTTCACTGGGGTGGGGGAGATTGGTTGATTGATTACCATGTTAGCCATCATATCTCTGGGCACCTGCAGGCACCCACAGATAGCTAATGAGATCGAAGAGCAGAGAGTCCAGGCAAGCTCGTGCCTAAACAACCCGGGTTGGGCTGTACGCCACAGAAAGCAAACTTTGGCTCATGAAGGAAGCAGAAGCTAGGAAGTAGACAGTCTCCCAACATTCCTATGTACTCAAGTGTTTAGGACAAAGAAAAGGCAAGTCAGGTGTGGGGGCACACACCTGTAAGCCCAGCATTCAAGAGGCTAAGGTAAGAAAATTATAAATTTGAGACCATGCTAATCCAGAGTAAGATTCTATCATCAGGGGAAAGGAAGGAAAACAAGACCCTATCTTAAAAAAAGCTTGCATGAATGACCTCTGAACTCAGTAGAAGACCAAGAAGACTACAGATGACTGAGTTGGTGAGCTGCATGCTCGTGTGCCCAGACATTGAGAGCTAGCGGCCCCAAACCCAAAGCCTTGCCATGATATTACTCCTTCTGACATTTAGATCTGACCTCTGCGAGAAAAAAAAGAGGGATTCCATAAGTTGATGGTCAAATTGCCAGTCCTTTGGAAGAGACAATTTGAACTTAGTAATGTAATCTCAGTTGTTGGGAATCTGAGGAAATAAGATTGTGAACTCAAAGCCAAACTGGACTACATAGTCTCCAATAAAGAGATGGGAAGGACAAGAATGGAAGAAGAGAGAGGGAACGAAGAAGGAGGGAGGGAGAGAAAGAGAAAGAAAACAACCCCTAATGAAATCTGAAGTGAGTTACAAACAAATAACTCTATATTTCAGATTTTTTTACGTTAATGTTTTTACAGAGCATAGGCTATGGGTCACTGAAGTCTCTATCAGCACTCCAGGCAAATCTGAAATAGTACCCAATCGTGTTCTCAAAGGGAACAAGTTAAAAAGGACCCTGAATATGAAAGAGGAAGTCCCAGGGTCCTATGTATACTGTTGGGCTCTGGCTGTAAAACTGTACCCAGAAAGGGGGTTAATTGTTGGGTAAGAGCACGCATAGTTGCACACTGAATGGAGGCATTGTGTGCAGGGAGTCACACACACTCTGACAGAACTCCTTCCTCGAGAACCCCAACCCCTCTCAGTTCTGCAGAGGTCCTGTAGCCCTCATCAGAGGAGGATGGAGGAGCTAGCAATCTCAGCAGATTTTCTGAGCTACAATGGAATTAATGCAAGGCAGCAGGGGGCAGCAGAGTTTCCACCACAACTAACTCTGCCCACACAGAAGCAGCATGCTGGAGTTTGCGCCTGTGAACTCCCCAAGGATAAAATTCTTCATCCTAGCAGGACGGTGGCTAGTCCCAGCACTTGCACTCGGGGAGGCAGAGGCAAGCAAATCTCTGTGAGAGTGGGTTCCATGACAGCGAGGGCTGTTACACAGAAAAACCCTTCTCAAACCCTTACACAGAAACAAAAAGGAAAGGAAAGGGGGGAAGGGGGGAAAGAGAAAGGGAAAGGAAAAACAAACTTGCAAGCACACATCTATATAGTTATATTTACAAAGTAAAATCAAATGATGAAAAAATATATACACATACATATAGTGAAAAATTTTCCAATCATGAGTTACCAAATTCTAGATTT
>NW_026067984.1:1082620-1092048 GCF_014885135.2 Alexandromys fortis | reverse complement strand
ATATATTGAGTTATGGGATTGCCAAACAAAGATGCACACACATAGGGCTGACCCTGTGGCCCAGTGAGAGAATGCTTGCCCAGCACCTACAAGGATTGGGGCTCAGTCTGCAGCACTGGGAAATAGAAAGGTATTACCCACCCCACTCTTTATTTTACACTATTCTGTACTTTGCTTCTTTGAGTTAATATTCTTGGCAATTGATAATCCATTCCCCTACACACACACACACACACACACACACACACACACATTTTACATGCCTGGCTGGCCTGAACCTCACTCTGTAGACCAGGTTGGTATAAATTTACAGAGGTCCACCTGCCTCTGCCTTTGACAAGCAGGATTAAAGGCCCGTGCCACCATGTCTGGTTCTTCATTTTCTCTTAAGCAATGTGTTTGATTGTTGAGTCCTTCAAAATAGCCCCCTTATAGGTGGAGGTTTGGGCTTCTGTGCTTTTTCTATTATGTCCACATACAGATGTCTAAGCATTTACCTTTTACAATTGTGTGTGTGTTTGCACGTGTACACACGTGAATGCAAGTACCAGAGGAGTCAGAAGAAATTCCCTAGAGCTGGAGTCGAAGGAGATTATGAGTCCACTGGCATGGATGCTGGAAATTGACTTAGGCCCTTAGCAAGGGCAGTGCAGGTTCTTCACCAGCAAACCATTTCTCCTTTTTGTCTGATAAATCCTAGTAGAAAGAATTGGTTATCAAGAAGTATGTGTGTACATTTTAAATTTTGTTAGCTATTGTCAAGCCATTTTATATAATGGTTTTACTAAATTATATTTCCCATGTAATGTAGAGAGAGCTGTCTCATACAAAGAGCTGCCGCTACCAAACTCACTAACAATGGATTTTTAAATTTGTTTGTCTACCTGCCTTGCTTTTTGAAACAGGGTCTCAGGCAGCCCAGGTTAACTGAACTTGCTTTGTAGCTGAGGTTGGCCTTGAACCCTAGGCCTCTGGCTTTTACCGTTCAGGTGCTAGATTACATGTGTACCGCCATGCCCAAGTATTAGATTACGTGTGTACTGCCATGCCCAAGTGCTAGATTGCGTGTGTACCACCAGGTTCAAGTGCTAGATTATGTGTGTACCGCCATGCCTGACTTTTCATCTTTTCTTTTCTCTCCCCGCCACAGGTTTTGGTCCTTGTGAATCAGATTTGAAAAATCCCTTAACACTTATGCTTTAAATGTATTTATTATCCCCATAACACTAATACTATCATTTTTCATATGAGAAATTTAAGGCTTATAGACTAAGAGACTTGCTCCAAGTCATTAAGATAAAAACAGCTAAATTTTATATATATGTGTATGTGTGTGTGTGTGTATTATAATAATTACTTTTTTTTTTTTTGGTTTTTCGAGACAGGGTTTCTCTGTGGTTTTGGAGGCTGTCCTGTTACTAGCTCTTGTAGACCAGGCTGGTCTCAAACTCACAGAGATCCGCCTGCCTCTGCCTCCCAAGTGCTGGGATTAAAGGCATGCGCCACCACCGCCCGGCCTATAATAATTACTTTTGATGATTCAAGACTTACTTTAAAAAAGTTGAACTGTACGTAATGGAGCACACCTACAATGTCAGCACCCAAGAGGCTGAGACAAGAGGACTGTTTGAAGTCCAAGGCCGGCCTGGGCTATATTATATAGTGAGTTCCGGGCCAGCATTAGCTACAAAGTGAGACAGTTTCTTAAAAATAAAAAATTAGTAAAGTTTAGAAGTTCTCAGTAGTTTCCTACCATCATTATCAAGAGAACTGACACTGAGCTATAGATGTGTGTCCCAGTTTCAAGGGGAAGAGTCTCAGTGAGACAAGGTTAAGTGAACCTCCGTCATTGGTCTCACGGCGTCATCAGCTTTGACGTGTCACTCCTATTCCTAAAGCTGAGCCCTTATCACTCACACCCAGGGGCCCCATTTCACAGCTAGCAGCGCAAAGATGGTGAATTTATACTGGGTGGAGCCAGTTGGCAGCACAAATAAGCAGAAACCGTTTACTAGTCCCCGGCACTCTCTGACGTGACTGCAGAGACCGCGCGTGGGGCGAGTGGACTAATTATACAGGAATCATGTGCTCATGTTAGGTACAGCTGCAATTCGGAGACATCATCCACACGATCATGGGGTGTTGGCCTTTAGCACGCTACAGCTCTGACTTACCTGTCGTTCTCATTGACATGCCTGAGGTTTCTGCCACCGAGTCACAAAGACAAAATATTATTACCTCAACTTGAACTCAGCCATTAAAGGCTCCCTAAGAATCTCCTAGGTGGCATTTCACATTTGTGGAGAAATTAGAACATCCGGGAAAGGAGCAGCCCTATCAAATTAAAGGTGAAAATACGTGTTACATTTGAATCAAAATGTGTTCCAGAGGAACAAAATGCAGAAAGCGTTCTTAAAGGTTTGATTAAAAATACATATTATAGTGTGTGTGAGGGGGGAGTAGGAGGGGCCTCTTAAAGTGTAGTTGATATTCAGAATATACAACTACGATGCTTTAAAAAAAAGACTTTCACATTTAAAACAATTGCATGAGTAGCACATCATCAGGACCAAAGGGATCGCTCAGCAGGTAAAGACACTTTTCGCGGACAACCTGTATGCACTCCTGGGCAGCCAGAAGGAGAGCACCTCTACTTTTCCACTGCACCCACGCACATACACACACACAATAAGTAAACACGACTTAGAAAGAAATGCCCACCCTCAATAAAGCCAGAAACAATGGATAGACGGAAAAACGTCCACTCCAACTCGTGACACAGACCAAATGCTCACTTCCTATTGTGCAAAGGGCCTCTGCACGTAAGAGGAACCAACAGCCCAGTGAAGTGGGCAGGGGAATGAATAGGGCTCTTGCCAGTGGCTTTAAAACTGATGCTCACACTTGCTTATCAGAAATGAAAATTAAAACTACATTCTGTCAAAAATCAATTAATAGCCTCAGCATCAACCAGGTATGGGATACAGATCTGTAATCCTAGCACTCAGGAGTTAGAGGCAGGAAGATGACCACACATTCAAGGACAATTTACTATGATCTACATAGCAAGTTCCAGGGCAGCTTGGCCTACACAGTGAGACCTGGTCTAAAGATCAAAATCAACAAACCAAACAGAAAAGTTAATAGCCTCAGTTATTAACTGGCCATGCTGTGGGGGAAAACGGACATGCACACACACTATTAGTAAAAGGGACCTGCAATATTCATCAAAACATAAAGGATTAGCCAGGCACAGTAGTAGCACATGCTTGTAATACTAGCCCTTGAGCGGCTATGACAGAAGACATGCTCAGAGTTTGAGACTAGCCTGGGCTATTTAATAAGACTATGTCTCAAATAAATAAACAAACGAAACCACAAAGGTCTTTGACCTTTGGCCCCTCAATTCTAGGGGAATAAAGTTTTGAAGAGGACGGTTTGAAGGACTCACGGGAGAGGAAATGAGCTGTGTGCATGTCAGGGAACGAGCGAGGAAAGGAGCTGTATGTAAGCCCATGTAGACAATTAAGGCCCCACTTGAGAGGAGAGTGCAAGTTGCTCACTGCAAATTGCAAGAAAGCCTACCCTATGAGCTGGTCCGCATAAGCAAGGGGAGAACACTGACCCACAGGTGAAAGAGGAATTGGGGAACACACCCTGAGGGTGTGGTAAATCACTCTAAGGAAAGGGGACTCACTGGGGGGTTCTGAACTGAAGACAGAGTAAAGATGACCTGTGTGTTTAAAAGTACAGCCTACTGACATGGCAGGAACAGAGCCATGGGATGAAGGACTGTTGGTATGAAGTGAGGTGAAGTAAGGGAGATGGAGGGCACCCTGGGAGTCCGGAGCTTCCTGGAGAGCTGCTGAAAACAAAGATAAAGGGTGATGCAGTTGAAACGGGGGGGGGGGGGGGGGGGGGGGGGGGGGGGGGGGGGGGGGGGGGGGGGGGGGGGGGGGGGGGGGGGGGGGGGGGGGGGGCTGTCTAGGAGTTAGGGGGATGCTCTGAGCTCTTGTTTCTGCATGCCAGAGTAGAAGCAGTTCTAACTTGAAGGGGGGAGAAAAAAAAAAGCTTTACAAACTCCAATGAACACTCTAGAGAAAGGGCCAGATTCTCTGTGGGTTTCCGGGTCTGGGCATCTTATGTCGTCCAGTGGTTTCTTCCCAGCCTCATTTAGAGGCCAAGAAAAAGAGCAGTGCACAGACCAAGCAGAACAAATTAACTTCCTTCAGAGAACTATGCAGGTTGACTGGGTCACGGCTGCCTCCTCGAAGGGCTCAGAGGAAATTCCTACAGCATGGCCTTCCCACACCACACTCTGTCACCCATTTTCTAGGGATTAGGAGCCTGTGAGGCTTTTCCTGGCACCCTCCCAGGTTCCTCCTGGTGCCTCCTCAGCTCATGAATCGAGTCTTTCATTCATCCGTGTATCCAACAAGTATTGCTTCCCTTAGCAACCAGTGCAGCTTCAGGCCACGCACCCAGGGAATTACCAACAATCTAGTACGAGTTTACAGTCCATCGAAGAAGACTAGAGAGGACGATGAGAAGGAAAGGGAAAAGTACATTTAAAGTAGCCCAAGCCAGAGGCTCTAGAGTTTGAGAGCAGCCCAAGCTACTTAAACTACAACCCCACGGAGCCATTTAGTGAGACCATGTCTTGAAAATTATATGTAAATAAATAAATCAGCCAAAATACTATTTTAAGCGGGCAGTAACCTCAGTGGTAGATAATATGCCCAACATGTGCCTGGCTCTGGATCCATTCCCAGCATGGAGCACCCATTCAAAAAGTTATCTTTTATTTTGTTTGCTTGTTAAGATGGGGTATCACTAAACTATCCCAGCCATCCTTACGCTTCAGCCTTCCAAAGTGCTGGGACTACAGATGCAGGCCACGATGACGGTCACGCAGCAGCAGCAGTAAAACCCCTTCAATTAAAAAGACCGGGAAGCCAAGAATAGTGGCACAGGTCTGGGATCCCAGCGCTAGAGAGGCTAAATTGGAAAGACCATCCTGAGCCATAGAATATGGCTCTGCCTTAAAACAAACAATGATGCTCTCAGACCAGGCCAGACTAACTGGGAATGAAGCTCAGTGGTAGCGCTCTTGCCTAGCCTGTGCAAGCAGAACGTTAGTTTGCAGCTTTGGGAGAAAAAAAAAGAACACATGCAAGGAAAAAAAAATAAAGAAAATGTGGGAGTCCATGGAATGAAATATTATTCCCTCTTTATGAATTAAGGGAAAAAATTCACTTTTGATAACATAACATGAATTTGGAGAATCTTACGCCAAGCCAATAAGCCTGGCACAAAAAGACCAGTACTACATGGTCCCACCTGTATACAAACCTAAACAGGTCAAACTAATAGAAGCAGAAAGTCAAATGTGGTAATAGGAGATAGGGGTGGCCTTGGGGAAGAGAAGTCTGGCCAAAGATCAAGTCTCACTTATGAGGAGTAAGTTTTCCGTATGCCATACATTGTTACCATGGCAACATAGCTAATAATAGTGTATATGTTTTCAGATTTCGGAAAGAATAGATTTTAAATGTTCTCTCCACAAAATGTATGTCAGCTAACGAATAAGCTGGAAATAATTATTGAAAATTCGGTACATGTATCAAATTATTACACTGTGCCCCAGAAATACTTAAAATTATTGTTGACTGAAAACAAAAATATGAGTGTTAAGATGATGGCTCCATTGGTAAAGGGACTGACGGGCAAGCATAAAGACTTGAGTTTGGGTTCCTAGCACCAAATCAGAAACTGCATGGGTGTACGTAGATATAACCCAGTGCACAGTAGGCAGAAACAGGAGGACCACTGAGGCTTGCTGCCCGCCCCCCAGTACAGCAGATCTGGTAAGCTACAGGTACCGTAAGAGGCCCTGTCTCAAAGCCAAGGTGGGGAGGCTCACCGGATAAGAGTACTACGTAAGCACGGAGACCAGGATTCCAATTCTCAGCACCTGTGTAAAAATCTGGGGCAGAAACCTGTAGTCCTATCACTATGGGGGACACAGGCAGGAGGCTCATTGGGATTGCTGGCCAATGGTCTAGCTCTAGGAGCAGTGAGAGTCCCTGTCTGAAGGGCGTGGGGGTGACAGAATAGGATCTGTGACAGACACCTTACTGCGTGCATGCCACTACACATATGTGTGCATACAATAGACACACATGCACAGCAAGATGGAGAGCAACAGAGGAAGCTAGCTTAGAGAAGCTAAATAAGAAGGAGAACCCAAAGAAAAACATATAGGCATCCTCCTGAATATTAACCTTCATCAGGCAATGAAAGGAGACAGAGACAGAGACCCACATTGGAGCACCGGACTGAAATCTCAAGGTCCAAATCAGGAGCAGAAGGAGAGAGAGCACGAGCAAGGAACTCAGAACCACGAGCGGTGCATCCACACACTGAGACAATGGGGATGTTCTATCGGGAACTCACCAAGGTCAGCTGGCCTGGGTCTGAAAAAGCCTGGGTTAAAACCGGTCTCGCTGAACGTAGCGGACAATGAGGACTACTGAGACCTCAAGAACAATGGCAGTGGGTTTTTGATCCTACTGCACATATTGGCTTTGTGGGAGCCTAGGCAGTTTGGATGCTCACCTTACTAGACCTGGATGGAGGTGGGTGGTCCTTGGACTTCCCACAGGGCAGGGAACCCTGATTGTTCTTTGGGCTGATGTGGGTGGGGGACTTGATTGGGGGAGGGGGAAGGAAAGGGGAGGCAGCGGTGGGGAAGAGACAGAAATCTTTAATAAATAAATAAATTAAAAAAATATTAGATCAGCCTTCCTTCCCTTATCGAATGGCCCAAATACTGCAATGTTCTTTAAGGGAATATAAAAGTAATCTGGAGATATTATCTTTGTCATTATTTTAGAGCTTGTATTTTTTTTTCAGGGCTTTAAATTTTTATTAGAGCATGTTTTTACTTTTAAAATGTGCTTACGTAGTACAAAGACATGAAGGGGGATGAAGATGACTCTATCTTAGAGTTTTTATTAATCACTGACGGGAACCGAGAATCTTTCATTGTCTTTCCACAATGTCAAAGAAAAGAAAATCTGATCAAAAAGAAACTTCTGAAATAGTAAAACAAAACAAAACAAACAAACAACAAAAAAAACCAAAACAAAAAAACTGGCTGAGCCTGCAGCTAAGTTTGTCTAGCATGCACAAAGCCGTTTTTTTTTTTTTGTTTGTTTGTTTGTTTTTAAATCTCCAGCACTGTGTAAACCAGGCAAGTAGCACAAACCTGTAATCCTAGTACTTTGGCCGTGGACGCAGGAGGACCAGGAGTTCAAAGCCAATTTCAGCTACATCTGAGTTTAAGGTCACCACGGGTTCCAGGAGAACAGGACCCGTTTGTCCTAGGTTTAGTCTCCACCCAAAAGAAAAGCTGGGGTGGAACCACTGGGGTTGCATGTTTTCTCTGGCATACTAGGAGTTAAAAATGCAAGTTTACTCATGACATAGCAAGCAATAGGGAACATTTTAAAGATGGATTTCCCTGGATTCTGATAAAACTTCTATTCTAATAGAAAGCATCCATTTAGAAAAGCAGGGTTGTAGACTAATAATGTCAATGATACTTCTGTCTCTGTCATCTCTCAGCCTGCTTTCATCTTCCAGCTTCTAGTAATATAGCTGTAGCATTATATCCAGATATTAATAACTGTATCTCAAACAGGAAGGGGGGAACCTCTTCCCACTACTTTCCCTCCAGCCTCTTCGGGAAGAAGGGGTGCCAGGTTTCAGGAGGCTACTATGAGTGTCATGATAATCTAACAGAAATCAAGTCAAAACATTACGGAACATCCATGTACTGAAACAAGTCACGATGAATGGGTAGATGAGCGTACAGAAGACAGCCTTTTCCCAGTCCGCCCTTTCCCATCTCATTGTTACTCTGTCATCTCCCAGCATTCAGACAGAATATTCTGCCCATTCCTGGTCCTCTTGACAGCCACACCCAGAGCCATACGGCAATGCTAGAGACTCGGGCTACGAACTGAAGATGCAACCACTGGATTGGAAGCCTTGAACCGTCCAGAGTTCTGCCCCAGTCCCTTTTTTTGATTACTTATATTTGTGAAACGTGTTTGCTTTTTAAAGTCTAAATGTCCTCCTTTTTGTCTTTCTTTAGATTTTATTTCTCTACATATATACATGTGTGTCCTGTGTGGATGGTGCATGTGCATGCGGTGCCCTAGGAGGCCAGAAGAAGAGTGAGTAGGACTGACCCGCTGGCCGGGAGGAGAGCTCCAGTCCCGTGCAAGAGCAGCCTGTGTTTGTAACCACTGAGCCACGCTTCCAGCCCTAACTGGATTAAGTCTAAGAAATTTCGGTGGGTCGGTTGTTCACCATTCACAAATTTGGGGAAGACGAAGTTGAGCTCGAAGTAACTCTAGTTCTATCAGCTGACTGAAAATCTTTAGAGCGCAATGTTGCAAAACAGGTTCGTAAACTGTTTTGAATGTGGTCAGACTCTTCATAACCACAGGTTCTTAAAGAGTCTTGCACCACAGCACACTAAACTCTCAGGGGATCTTAGGAGTGATGGCGCAGGCAAATGAATTTAATTAAGGACACACCCTCCCCCCCCCCCAAGAAAGTGTGTGCTGCCGATTTTTTTCTTATGTGCTGATTATTTGAACACGAACTAGGAAAGAAATCATTTGTTATATTTTTTTTTCCTCTCGAATTTCTAGAGCTAGAGAGCTCCGCGGTGTGTGTGTGTTTAGCTACATGTAGCTTGTTGTGCGATCCAGCTTCCAGTTGGGCCCAAGACTCCAAACAAAACAGAGACCTGAATAAATTGTGAATCCAAAATTGAGCCCAGAGATTTACTCTGGCCATGGTAACAGCTTCCCAAGACCTCGAACGCTGAGTGATTTGGGCTCGAATTTCCAGCAGCAACCTCTGGCACCAAGTTGCTCCTCCAGCAGCTCACGCTTTTTGCTGGAGAATCCTGCACCACATGACGAGGACCAAGTTCAGGGGCTTCTACAGTAAAGAACAAAGACTTCCGTAGTCGCGCTCCCGCACTCAGTGGCTCAAGCGTGGGAAGACCCACGCAGCCCACCCCTCTCCAGCGCCGGTCAGCGCCGTGCAAGCGGCTACACCGGCCGCGCCCCTAGTGATGTCGCCACCGCAAGGCGGGCAAAGCCAACCAATGGCCATGCCGGGCTGACGAGCTGCCGCGCTCCTCCCTCACCTCCTGCCGCCGGAACGCCCTCCTCCCTGACAAGCAGCTCCCCGCGAGATCCTCCCCCTCCCACATCGCCCCTCCCTACACACTCCTCTCCCCCCCCCCCCCCCCCCCCCCCCCCCCCCCCCCCCCCCCCCCCCCCCCCCCCCCCCCCCCCCCCCCCCCCCCCCCCCCCCCCCCCCCCCCCCCCCCTCCCCCCCCC
>NW_026067984.1:963881-1082296 GCF_014885135.2 Alexandromys fortis | reverse complement strand
CTCCCTCGTGCTGCCCTCTCCGCGCTCCTCCTCCTGCGGGAGCGAGCTGTCAGCCGGGCGGGCCGGCTCCGTCATATGACCTGCGGGCGGCCGCGGCGCTGCACCTTCCGTCGGCTGCAGCGGTCCCGCGCTCGCTCGCACTCCTCCTCCGGGCGGCCGCGCCCCCGTCCGTCGCCATGGTCCCGCCGCGGCCGCCTTGGGCTGCGCGCTGAGCCGCCCGGGTCCCCGAGCGTGGCCGCCCGGGCCGCCGCGTGCACGCAGGCCATGGCCCCGACCCTGCTCCAGAAGCTCTTCAACAAAAGGGGCGGCGGCGCGGCGTCCGCCCAGGCCCGGCCGCCCAAGGAGGAGCCTGCCTTCAGGTGAGTGCGTCGAGCCGGCGGGAGGCCTGCGAGGGGAGCTGACCCCCACCCCGTCCCTTCTCCCCAGCTCCTCCTGGGCGGGACCCCTGTCCCCTCTGTCACCTCTCTCCAGGTGGGGCCCCGGCACCATCCTCCCCCCTCTCTCCCTGGGACCCTCCAGGTGGACCTCCAGGGCTCCCAGTCCCTTCTCTCCAGGTCTTTCAGGGTCCGAGAGCCACGAGTCGTCCCGTCCCCTCTCTGCTGTTCCCCGGACGTGGGACCCCAGCGCCGTCCTCTTTCCCTGCTTTCTAGGTCTCTGCCCAGGTGGGAGACCCACGCCATCCACTGCCCTCTTCCCCCAGGCTCTGCACGATATCTCCCTAGATGCTCCCGCGTCTGAGCACCTCCAGGGCCCCTGTGTACCTTCCAGGGTCTCTGGAGGGAAAGTCACTTGCATCTCCCCCGTTCCGGAGCCTGGAAGCTGTCATTTTTGCGGGCAGCTCCAACCTACTGAGTATGTGACAGTATTTTGAAGTTGTAAAGGGTGGAGTCACGAAAGAAGCAGCTTCTTTCCTGCAGCGTGTGGCAAGCTCGCCAGCGGAGGAATAAAAGTGTGTAATTTCCTCATCAGTTACAAGGCTGGTGCCGCATGAGGAGTGGAAAAGGGAGGGAAGTGCCTTCATGGACCGTCTCAGGGTCTAATTTGACAAAGCTGCGGCAGATATTTAATAGTTAGTCTTCGGAACACATACTTTTGAATTAGCATGTATTAGGAAGCTCGCTCAAGATCCACAGCTCTAAGTGGCAGGTCTTGCATTTTGATCTTAGCAATTGGCTTGGAGTCTAGTCTTTAAAATCCCTATACTATTATGCTTTTGAGTAATACGTTTCCAAAGAGGTTTCCTGGACCCTGTACTGTCTCTGCATTCTTATGTTGAGAAAGGCATTTATTTGCCTGTTAACTTTTCAACATTTAAAAAGAATTGAACACCTCATGCCGATTCTGGCATTCTGGTGGTGCTTTCTGTCCAGACTGCAAAAGCAGTTTATTGTTAAAGAAGTCTAGAGTCAGTACAGTAAACCTTTTAAAAGTTAGTAAAACTTTGAAATTATTATTACTATTATTTTATTTTAATATTTGAGACAAGGGCTCACTCTGGTAGTCCAGGCTGGCCTCATACCCTTGGCCATCCTTCCTGCCTTTGCTTCCCAAGTGCTGGGATCACAAACATTAGGCATTTGACATGAAGTTTGTTTAAATTTCATCTATATTGTTTAAAAAAATTTTTATACAGACCCTCACTACAGTTACACAAGATTTTCTTTGGTTTTGTATTTTGATGCCAAGTCTTAAGTTAGCCCAGGCTGACCTCGATCTCCTCATCCCCACCTCCCACCCCCTTCCTGCCTCTCAAATGTATTTATCACAATAAATGTGTGCTGCCATGCCTGGCCCCTACTGTGTGAGAACAAAACGTTAACTAGACCAGGACTTGTGTGTGTGTGTGTGTGTATGTGTGTGTGTGGTGTTTGGAAGGTGAACTGTGCCCGTCCCTGGTATCATCGTCGGAGCCACTACCTTTAGGCAGACCAAAGCTGATGATCTCTGTGCTTCTTGCTTATCTGCCTGCTTGCGAAGCCGGATCACTCCTCACAATGGTAGGGTTACTTTGGACTCAGGATGTGTAAGGCTTTTTTTTCTTCTCCAAGGTCTGGAGAGAGAAAGGCTTGTGTGGTCCAGGTATCTTCACTTGGCAGCCCTTACCAAGGACTTTAAAGCCACTTGAATGCTGATGGAGATGCCCTGGTATTGTTTCTTGAACTTCCGGCCTGTTTGTCCACAACTACTCCCTCCATGGATAAGGTTAAATCTGGTGTATTTTGAACCACAACAACAACATATTGCGGCTATATTTAGGGCTTGGCCATATTAGGAAAATTGATTCCCGCTTTGTGAGCACATTACTAGGACTGTGTTCTAACTTCTCACTGGTGTGCAAGGAAGAATAAAATTATGCCATGTAATCTTTAAAAAAATTTTTTTGCATCATATAGTCATTAGTGTGTATGTGTGTGCGTGTTCGTGAATGCCCTCAAGTGCCATAGCATGCTTGAGGAGATGGAGGGACAACTGTCAACTCGCTCCCCGTCTACCATGCGGGTCCTGGGGCCGAAGCTCAGGCGATGGGCCAGGCGACAAGTACCCTTGGCTGCTGCGGAGCTACCTCCACAGGCCCCGTGTAGGGTTTCTTTTCTGTTGTTCACCTCTTTGAGGCCGATGTTTTTTGAAGGATTTCGAGATTGCTTCTCCTGCCCCCTCTTTTTGAGACGGGGTCTTAAATAAGCCAGGCTGGCCTAGAAGTCAAAAGCTCGACCCTAAGGTGATCAAATACTGGGGTCACAGACTCGCGACCGTGCTGGGCGCTTGTGTGACCGCGCTTCTTACCTGGGCTTTCCGGTCCTCCCATTGTCATCCTGCAGTTTTCTTGTTGTGCGTCAGAGGTGGTTTGTTGTGCATCAGAGGTGGTTTGTTGTGCGTCAGAGGTGATTTGTTGTCTACTGTGAGTGGCTTGCACCGCAGGCTGTGTCCGGATCACCATCTGTCAATCATCACCTTTAGAGCGTCATCGCAGTCAAGATTCTTTCTTACACACTTCTTTTACGATCCGGAGAAAACGCCCATTTTTTTATGGCCTTGGTGGAAACAGAAAGGAATCAGGAGAGGCTGCATTTACAGTCTTTCCCAAAGCAGTCAGGAACAGGATGCAATTGTAATATTTCAGAAACTCAGGCCTTGCTTAAAATTATATTGTGTTTGACATTATAGAAGGTTTTGTTTATTGGTCTTCCAAATACTTTTCACTTTTAATTCATTGTTAAGTATCTATTTGAATAACCCTCCAGCCAAGGCCAAAAATGAATACAATTTAGAAATAGGATTTCCAGACTTAAAGTCAACATGCTTATATAGGGCTTTTAAAATATTTACTTGTGTGTGTCTGTCTGAGCGTATGTATATGCATCAGGTTCATGCCGAAGATTTCAGAGGTGTTAGGTCCCCTGGAGCTGGAGTTGCAGCTGATTGTGAACCATCAGGTGGATGCTAACCAAACTTGAGTCTTCTGCAAGAGCAGTGAGTGCTCTTAACCACTGCGCCATCTCTCTAGTCCCCACATAGGTCTTTAGATTTTTCGAGACAGGGTTTCTCTGTGTAACAGCTCTGGCTGTCTTGGAACTCACTCCGTAGACCAGACTGGCCTTGAACTCACAGAGATCTACCTGCCTCTGCCTCCCAAGTGCTTGGATTGATAGGTATGGGCCACCACCACCGGTCTCTACTAGGTATAGCCAGTGTCTTCTGTATCTGGCTCATATTTGAAACATTATTATCTTTTTACCCCTCTTGTACTGATGACCAAACCCAGGGTCTCATGCATACTAGTTAAAAGATTGTCTTAATATTTTTTTTTCATTTGCTTTGAAACAAAGTCATGCAGCCAAGCCTGGCTTTGAACTCTTGATCCTTCTGTCTTTACTTTCCAAATGCTGAGATTACTAGTTCGTACCACTATGGATGGATCTTGTTTTATTCTTATTTATTTATGTATTCATTGTTCAGCCTCGAACTGAATCGAAAGCCTTGCATGTGCTAGGAGTCTTCAGGTTTTGATTCTTTTGGATTTTTGAGGCAGGGTCTCATGTAGCCCAGGCTGGCCTGGAACTTCTTGAAGGTGTTTCAGTTGTAGGCATGTGCTGTCATGCTTGGTCCTTGGTTTGCTTTGGGTTCTGTGTTTTTTTTTTTTTTTTTTTTTTTTTATGACAGGGTTTCTCTGTGTAGCCCTGGCTTTCTCTTGCTCTGTAGACCAGGCTGTCCTGGAACTCACAGAGATCCGCCTGCCTCTGCCTCCGAGTGCTGGGATTAAAGGCGCGCATGGGCCACCGAATGCCTGCCTCTTGTTTTGTGTGTTTTTTTTTTTTAAATGTGTCTGGTAAATTATTGGACCAGTTTCCACTTAAGAGGTGGTGAAAAGAGAAACTGTTAAATGTTTTCTTTTATTCTTGTTTGAAGTGAACGTCTTGTAGGATACGGGGAATAAATGAAAACATTTGCAGCTGCTTGGTAGTTAACCCAGTAAATGCCACCAAGAGGGAGGTCTATGGCCCTTAGCTGTGTAAATGACATCAAGCGGATGCTCACGTCTTTCCTCCAGTCGGTCCTGAACACCTAAGGCCAAATGGCCTAGTTAGTGGTAGTCCCCACTTGTTCTGTTAGAACAATTCAAACAATCTGTTACAGGGCTAGGATAAATATAATTAAATCCACTTATTACCAAAGAGCAGCTAATGCCAGTTTGCAGCGTGGCCTTCCACGTGTACAAAGCCTGCTAGGATATCCGTGGTTCTGTGCCCTAGAGTTCAGGGTGTAAAGAACAATACAGTATATACTAAGATGGATAAATAGATCAATCTAAATCTGAGCGCGAATACAGTTCTATACTTAGTTCAAAATTAAGAGCTTGGTCACTGTTATTACGCTAGGCATGATTTGGTCAAGACTGCTTTCCTTCACATTGCACGGTGTGGTTATTTCTAATGGGATTGTTCTAGGTTGGAGTAGAGAATATTCTTGGAAAAGTCATGGTTTTCGTTCCCGTGGTGTGTGTGTGTGTGTGAGGAGAGAGAGACTGATGTGTATGTATGTGTTCTGCATGCATTTGTGTGGGCACGAGTGTGCCACAGTGTTCCTGTGGTCAGATGACAGGTCCTGGCTTTCCGCCTTGCTTGAGACAAGGTCTGTTTTTCTTGTTGGTCTGCTGCGTTGTCCACAGTTGACCTGAAAGCTTCCAGGGACAGACCTTTGTGCCATGTGGATAACTTTTATATGGGTTCTGGATTCAAAGTCTTCTTATGCTTCCATGGCAAACACTTCACCTACCGAAGCATTCCCCAAGCCCAGTCATTCACATTTTAATGCCCACAAAATCAGAGTCTGTAGAGATGTCCTTGGCTGCCAACTTTTATCTTCTGGCTTATTCTTGATGTGCTCCCTTGTTTGGACATATCACATAATATGAGAGGTTATCAGAGATTTTAGCAGAGGTGAATAAGGAAACTATGCTATCTAATGCCCTTAGAAGATCTAAGTACAGTGGCACATGCCTGTAATCCTAGCTTTTGGAAGGCTGCGGCAGCAGGATCAGGAATTGAAGGCTAACCTCAGCTTTGTAGGGAGTCCGAGGCTAACCTGGGCTACATGAGACCTTGTCACAACACAACAAAATAAACAAAAATAGATGTTGGAAGAAAAAAATAGGGAAGCCATTTAGTCTTGCCTCCTGTAACATGCTGACGTGAAGCTGAACAGTTAAGTCTGTAGATTTCTCTGCTTGCCCAGTGTGAAGTCATCTGTGAAATGGGTTAGAAAGCTTTCAGAAAGAATAAAATGCAACTCAGAATGATTTGAAGTCGTAGCAACTCATCTTAGTTAGTGAAGTTTACTATTGATCTTCTGAAGCTTTGCTAAACATTGAGCTATTCTCAGAGTCTGCTTTCTTCCTGTGCAGACTTGAGGCAGTTGAGGGAGATGCTTTTGTCGCTTGTTCCTTTCTTTTTATTGTTGTTATTCTGTCCCTGCGTTATTGATGCTTAGCCTTGATGCAGTCAGCAGTAAGACACAGACCCTCTGATTTCAGAGACGCATTAAAGACAAATAGGCAGGATTTCAGACCTGGACACTACACAATCAGGCGACTGCACATCCAGGAATACGTTTAGTAACACAGTACTTTTTTTCCGAGTTATTTGAAAGTTTTTTTCCCCATCCAAAGCATCTATTCAGTGGAACGGATGAAATCCATACTTTTGTAGAATTTAGCCTAAAACTAAATAGTTCCACTTTGTAGCTCTGTATTTGATAGATTTGTCAGAGACAGTGGATTCCGAAGCTCCAGCTATCCGTGGGAAGACACTACTGTTGTTCAGTACAGAGGTCTGATGTGTTAACATATTTAAATGGCTTGAAACATTGTCATGGGCAGGTATTATGTAAAACAATGGGTTTCATTCTGACATTTTCATACATGTATATAATATGCTTGGCTCAAAACCATGGGTTTCTTTATGGCTTCTCCATAAATGTATGTAATGTGTTTTCTTATGCTTAGTTCCCTATTGGTTGCCCTTCTTGTTTTCCCTTCTTTCCTCATAGTTTTTATTATCAAGGATGAAATTTTAGTGGAGCTGGAGAGACAGCCTAATTGGTAGAGTACTTACCTAGCGTGCAGGAAACTGCGGGTTCAACCCCAGCCCCACAGAACCTGGGTGTGGTGATGCACACCTATCTTCCAGCGCTAGCGGGGTGGAGGCAGGGGGAGCTGAATGTCATGCTTAGCATGTTAGAGGCGAGTCTGGGGTGCACTAGACCCTACTTAAAAGTTAACTCTTTCCTCTTTGTTAAGATAGCTGAAATTTCCTGTTGTTAAAGTGCCCTGCTTGCTGTGAATGTTAGTGTATTTTAAACCTGAGTCAGTACAAGTCTTAGGAGGCCAGATGTGCTGCTCCTCCTGTGTCCGTAAGCCCGGGAACCCCTTTCTCCAGACCTGGACCGTAGTTAGTTCTTCTGCTGAGTGCAGGTTCCCAGCTTCACTAGAGACGTCTTTAAAAGGGTGATGGCGTCTTTTATGGTTTTTGTTTGTTCGTTTGTGTTTGTCTTTTGAGACAAGATCTATGCAGCCCAGCCTTGTACCTGTTCTCTTCCTGCCTAAGCCTCCCCAGTACAGGCTTTATAGGTATGAGCATTACCCTGGGTGAGGTTAGATATTTATAAAGCAAAACCAGGTAATTATATTTTTGTTAATGTTTTTGGGTGAGTCAGGGTGTCGTGTAACCCAGCTCGACTGGAAACCAATGTGCGAACCAGCCTGGCTTCACGCCTGTGCTGTGCCTTGTGTGGCTGCTGTCAGGCAGTCCAGATACGTGAGTCTGCTGTGTTACAGGTTACTGTTTGCCGAAGTTTGGAGGACTGAGATTTGGACCTGGGCATGTGCAAAAGTTATAGCTAGAAGGAAAACATTGATTTGTTTTGTTTTTTTATTGTCGTTAGTTCAGAACGTGTTTCTCATGGTTTGCGTCTAAAGGTCGCCTTAAAGAAGCTACTTTGTTTCTTGGCAAAGGAAGCTGTTTTTTTTTTTTTTTTTTTTTTTTTTTTTTTTTTTTTTTTTTTTTTTTTTTTTTTTTTTTTTTTTTTTTTTAAGATCCCTCTTGCCCCTTTGCCTTGGCTGTCAGCCTGACCTGCTAGTGGGTGAGCAGGAGGTGGGAATGGCAATGTCTGTTACTTCTTCAGCCACTTCTTCTTGTGTGTTGTGAAAAGGGACACATGACTTTACAGCGATTACACAGGGCCTTTGCCTAACGTCGGTCTCTGGCCTTGGGCTGTGAGGGCATGTTCTTGGCTGTAAAAATAGTTGGTGAGTTTCTGTTTCCCAAACATTCTTTATCTCAGGTTTGTAAAAAAAAAATGATTATTATATAAAAATTGAAAAACAGGATGGGCATTTCCAGCTCACTGGGCAAGTAATAGTGATTTCTGCCCGCCCCGCCCCGTCTGTCGGTGGAACACCCATGACTCACCAGGACCACACAGGCACTTTTGTAACCCTGCTGGAAGGGGAGGGTGGGATGGGGATGGAGGGAGATGGGCTGGCATCCCCTTTGTTCAGGCACATTCTGTCCAGCTGCCATGGTATGGACCTCTGCAGAGCCCAGTGCCTCTCCTGCATCTCACTGCAGAGGTTCTCAAACAGAGCTCTCTGGGCCAAGAGGACGCAGTGCACCCAGTGGGAATGTAGCGCTGTGCGCCCGTGTTGTGTAGTGAAGGGCTCTCCTGTTACATAAGATTTCAGTGTTAAGAGCCAGGTAGGTGGTTCAGATGGTTCAGGGGTCAGGGTGCTGGTCCTGAGGCTCCAGGACCCATGTCCAGTCTCTGAGATCCGGGTGAGAAGAGAACCGATTCAGAGGTTGTTCATTGAACCCCACGTGTGTGCATGGCTTGTGTGTCTATATACATGCACATACAAATAAATAAAATACAGAATTAAAAAAATATTACAGTATTATCATCAGTCTGAGTTCCTTACATTTTCCTCTAAGCTGTATTTCTTTTCATTATGATTATATTTAGTTTTTTTTTAAAGTTATTTGTGCCTGTGATCTTTTCTTTTTTTAAAGGTTGGATGTGGCTGGGCATGAGCCCAGGGCTTGCTTTCTTTGCACTGAACTACATCCCTAGCTTTTCAATTAAAAAGAATTTCTTAAAGTTGCCCAAACTGGTTTAAACTCTCTCTTCTCTCTAGCCCAGGTTGGAAGCTTTTCTTTCAGAATCTCTCTCTCTCTCTCTCTCTCTCTCTCTCTCTCTCTCTCTCTCTCTCTCTCTCTCTCTCTCTCTCTCTCTCTCTCTCTCTCTGTGGTCTTCTTTCCTTTTGCCCTGTGGACCCTGAGAAGGAAACCCCCCTCCCCCAGCCCTCTTACTGGCCCTCTGCCTTGAACTCTTGATTAATCTTCCTGTTTCAGCCTCCCAGCTGCTGGCTGGGATTATGGGTTTGTGCTATCACACTGTAGCCATGATTGGCTTAATTTGTAAGTTTAGCTTTGAGTTTGTACCTGGCATGTGGCTGTAGATTTGCTTTGAAAAATTATTCATACTGAAAAATGATTTCACATTGCTTTGAAAAATGAATTTTTATCAGTGTATCTAATTTTTTTTTAAAAAAACTATCTTATTCTGATTCTGTTTTCACTTATATGTATCAGTATTTTGCCTGCATTTATATATGTATTCTATGTGCGTGTCTGACGCTCACAGAGACCAGACATGGGTGTCCAGTTTTTAGGACGTGGAGTTACAGACTATTGCTAGCCATCATATGGTTTAGTTGAACTGATCCTGTGTCCCCAGCAAGAACAGCAAGTGCTCTTAGTCACTGAGCTCTCTCTCCAGCCCTGAATCTTAAAAAATAATAAATAAGAGCATGTCTTATTTAGATATAGATCTTTAAATTAATGGTCATTGCTATTCTTTTAAATCTACTGATACCTAACAGAAAATGAAACCCAGTTACTAGGTATCAAAGTGGCTATGGGCATTGGAACTAGAGAAATGCATTCTCCCAGGGCCCATGGGGAGTCTGAGCACCTGCTGAGCGCTTCCTCTGATTTCCAGTAACCTTAGTTGTCTGTTGTTATGGCAACTGTTACATTTTTCACAAGTTGGAGACAGGTTAGATGCCACCCTGCACATTCCTCAAGAGATGAGTTGGGGTTGGTTTAGGATGTGTGAGGAAAAAGCTACAAAAATCACTAGTCCAGTAACTGCGGTGTTTAACACTTTTGATGCCAGCAATCTCTCCCGTGTGCCCAGAAAGCTGGGTATTCTCTTTCCTACTGTACTGTCAACCCTTTGGGGCTGTAGGGCAAAAGCGTGTTTATTATCATTTAGTTCTTCATTAGCTGTGTTTTTGTTATTTTATATGATTGAGAAGTAGTAACAAGGTTCTCTTTTAAATTTGATGTAACATCGTTCTAATTTAAGCTTCCTTTGGAGGAACCAAGAAAATCGACTTGTGTTAGGGCTGCCTCAAGAGACTTCTGCACCCTAGCCCTGTTACTCTGTTGAACACTAGCACAGCGTAAGGAAGTCAGCAGACAAGCGCTTGGTCAGGGAGTTAGCAAGTGCACTGGCCGGTTCTGAAAATGGATGCTCCTCAAAACCTCGGTTGCTTTCCAGAGCTGGACTCTGTTTCTTGTTTTAGTGCAAGAGGTGGAACCTACGGACTCAGGAGTACTAGGTAGACATTCTGCCACTGATGTGGGAGTCCCCTCTGTGTGCTGTGATTACATTAATGAATAAAGAAACTGCTTTGGATGTATAGCAAGGCAGAACTTACGTAAGCAGGGAAAGCTAGGCTGAATGCTGGGAGAAAGAAGGGTGGAGTCAGGAGACACCATTTTTTCATTTATACTTTGTTTTCCTGGCTACCAAAATTATAGGGTAAGTGTTCAAAAGGATGGATCGATAACCCCTACCCCAACGAAAACTCAAAACCTTGTTTGAGTAATATTTCAGATCTAGTCAGAAATGACTCACTGAAAATGTATTTACTTTCAATAGTATGTATGAAACACAGGTATTCCTCTGTGTCGGTAACAACAACAACAACAAAAACGTCCCGTATCCACTCTAAAATCATTTGGATTATCTTGTGGTAAGACAAATCAGGCCTCTCACTTAAGATACAGCTCACCTAGTTACGAAGTCAGTACTGGATGCCAGAGCTTGCAAGCAAGCATTTTATTTGCTTGATGCATGTAATACGGGCCTTAGGGAAAAAAGATAGAGCCATGGATACTTTCCATGTAGGATTTTCCAGTTGAAAAATTAATTGGATGGGTTAACAGGAAGAGTATGTTTCAGGCTAGCATGTCATTAGTGGTGGCCCCCAGTGGCTGTGGAAATGAACCATGAGTAAGCAGTTTCCCTGAGCCCATCAGGGAATGGCTGTCTGCTTTAGGATGGCACGCTGAGTAAGGTAGTTGCTGGGCAGACAGAGGTGGCAGGAGCTGTTAGCACCAGCCTGCAGAAATGGACTCCTGGTAGCCAGTTTGTTCTATGTGGGCAGGATTTTGTAGAGTGCGCTGAATTCGACCTTCTCGTATGCTAAGCTAGCATGCTGTGGCCTTTCCTGAGAAGCTGTGAGGAAATACCTGTTCACTTCAGATAAGGCGCCAAAGAAATGACTCCATCCAAGTCCAGCTTGGTCCGTCTGAGTTTGTTGAGGTGACTTTCAGAAGCGTGGGTGTCTCAAGGGCAGCTGCATCACCAGAAGGGCCCTCTTAGTATCTGTGAGGAATTCTGAAAGCTGTGTCGCCAGCTCACAGGCTGCTGCTCTTCAGGAGTCTTCACCCCAGTAGTTGCTTACTGCATGTATGACCTTCCTTTGTCAGGGGGCATGTGAGTCTGCTAAGATCTCTGGACTTCCAGAGCCTGGTACAGTCAGAGGGATTCCTGAGTGGTCAGCTTCCCGGTGTCCAGGAGGAAATGTTGGAGCTCACAGGAAGGAGCTGCAGAACATGATTAACGCTGACTATCTGGAGGGTTCTTGCCAAATCACATCAAGGTTATCACTTATCAGAATTGTTGAGTCGCACGCGCCAGACCGTAGTGAGTAGTTTCGTTGTGGGTGAGGCGCTGTCATGATGTAGCTTTCTGGTTTAATTTGGGTTAAACCCAGGGCCTCACACATGTCCACATGTGTTTTACCACCTAGCCATGCCCTAGCTCCTGATCATATTAGAGACCTTTATGTGCAAGGTACTGAGCCTCCAGCTCACCATTTTCTTTCCTTTGTTTCTTTTTAGATTTCGTTCTTTTTATTTCATGTGTATTCATGTTTGCCTGAGAGCATATCTGCTTATAGTGCCCCGGAAGGGCAGAAGAGGGCACTGGCTCCTCTGGAACTAGAGAACTAGACCGTCAGGGTTTTGAGCATGAGTAGCCCGGGAGAATGGTATAGCATTATGAGTAGAAAAGGGAACTTATAAGGAGAAATGGGTTCTTAAAGGGAGTTGTGCATACATTTGGTGTCACATGAGATGTATTGAGGTGACGATTGAACACTTCCGAGTAAAAACGTGTGACCTTAGATTTATCAAGACTAGAGTCCCAGGTGGTTGTAAGCTGTCAGATGGGTGCTGGGAATCCAACTCTGGAAGAGTGTTCGTAACCACTAAGCCCCCTCTCCAGCCCCCTCGCTGTTTGCCTTCAAAGGTTTACCCCAGAGATATCATTAGTGAGAAGGGTATAGCTATCTGTGAAGATAAAACCTTGTTTTCCGCCCATTTAAAAAAAATATCTGGGGCAGGACACAAGGCTATATGCGTTTGAGAGGCTGAGCAGAAGGAATGAGAGTTCAAGGTTAGCCTAGGCCACATACTGAGGTCTAGCACAGCCTACCTACAGTGAATCCCTTTAATAAACAAAGCAGTCTCGGATGTGGGGGCCTTGGTTATGGTCTAAACCTTTGGGAAATAGATTTGCGCACACACCCATCTTCCACCTATCCTCAGGTAAGAGAGGCCATTCGCTGTTTTTGGCTCTGAGTGGTTTAGGATCTCATGGGTGGGAGTCTTCTGATCCCATGGGGTTTGAAAGGTTGGTCCAGTTTAGGGCTGAAATTGTATCAGAGTTTAGTACTAATTATAGGATACTGTGCTCCCGTTGCTGTCTCTTGGGGACAGATAGATGGATGTACAGGTGCCTTTTCAGGGAAAACGGGACAGGATGTGGAAATGAGGAAGAGTGAATTATAAACACGAGAAACAGTAAAACTAAGTAATGATACCTAAAGTAGTGTCAGGGTTTTGAGCCGGAGTAGCCCAGGAGAATGGTTAGCATTATGAGTCGAAAAGGGAACTTATAAGGAGAAATGGGTTTTTAAAGGGAGTTGTGCATACATTTGGTGTCACATGAGATGTATTGAGGTGACGTTCATTTCCGAGTAAAAATGTGTGACGTTAGATTTATCAGAATAGATGTTAGCCAGCATTGATCAGAGTACCAGCCATCTGTAACTATCCGAACCCTTTCTTTTTTCTACCCTTCCCACTTAATTGCTTTGTTAAAATCATTCCTTCAAACTCGGGCCACCTGCTACCTCTGGTTGTCTTTGCCGATTGCTTCAGAGGGCGTGCTGGTCCCTCCCAACTTCTGAATATTATTATTTTTATGTGGCAGTTGTTATACCCTAAGCCTGTTTTCTTTCAAACATATGTCTGTACTTTGATTTTGAGACCTGTGCAAGGGTGTGGGGAAGACGGCAGAAAAAAGTGGGAGAGGGGGGGGGGCTGTGAGTGAGAAGTAAGGCAGGGAAAAGGGAGGGGGAGTGTCCCAAGTGCAGTCTGTATGGACATTGTGGAAAACTGTTACTTTGTAAGCTAATTTTAAAAGTAAAAATACCTTTAGAAGTTGTAAAATCAAACATAGTACAACTGCTTTAGAGAGCCAGTGCGTGGATGTTGGGAGCTCTGAGCCCCCAGATCCTGAATTCCTTGTAAACAACTTGTTTTCCCCTGATCTGAATGCCTGCAGCTGCTCTGAGCACGAGACCCTCAGGGAGTTCCTGATGGCAGGAGAGTGGTTTCTGGTGGATTTGGCTGGGGCATGGCTATCCCTGTATAAGCTGCCCCTGGACACAATAAAGGGGGCATTCTTGGGGCATTCTGACTTGACTTCAAGGATGATCCATGTCCCTGTCTTTCTCTGTCTGAGAGTGTTTGTGTGTCTCAATTTCCAGCCCCTTGCCTGGTTCACAAACTGTATGGCGGTGCATGGAGCAGGTGCCGCACACTGCACATGGAAGTGTTGTTTGTATTTCTTCTCTTTCAAACTGTTGTTCAGTGTTGCATTTATTGACTTTTGGGAAGTTAAGTTTTGTAATTCTGTATATATTTAGTTATCCCCCCCCCCATCTAAAATATAGCTGATAGATTTTCTTCCATTCTATAGGCTGTCTTGTCTGTCCATTCCATTGGTAGTTAGTTTCTTTTGCTCTGCGGAAGCCTTTTAATTTTGTGGAGTCCTGTTGGTTCATTTGGGGGATTATTTCCTGTGCTATTGAGGCCCTGTTCACACATTTCTAGCCTGAACTTATATCTTCAAATGTTTTCCCTTAGCACTTCCAAATTTCTGGTTTCTAGGTGGTCCTTTGGTTCCATGGTTAAGAGCATTGGATGCTCGCCCAGAGGACCCGAGCTCGATTCCCTGCGCCTATGTAGTGGCTCCAAACTCTTTTTAACTCAAGACTTCTGAGGTCCAGTGCCTCTTCTGGTCTCTGCAGGCACTGCATGCATGTGATACACAGGTATGCCTGCAAATAAACACAAAGAAGTTTTAAAAATTAAATAATCTAGCATTGATTTATTGCTCAAGCTTAACAAGAACAAGATGGTTATAGAAGTAGCTGGCTCCTGGACAAGGCAATATCTGGTACATACATCTTCTGATCTCTGTATTGTGCCTCTGCTAGTTTATTGTTCCCCTCCCCCAGCTCCCATTCTGTACTCATTGAAGATTGTTACTTTTGTGACAGGGTCTTTAGCCCAGGCTAGCCTTGAACTATATAGCTAAGAATGGTGTTCGACTCCTGATCCTCCTGCTTCCCGTCACAGATGCTAGATTATAGACCATTCACTGTCATCACACCTGTGCCATTACTCTGTATTTTTGTGTCGTTTTTGTTAGCATTTACTTCTTTCTGGCATTGACAGAGCAATTGGGAGACTCTTAGAGTCAAAGCTGGCCTCCCCCGCCCCAGCTGTCTTCTGTTCTTCCCTGGCTCCCTTATTCTATTGTAGCGGACTCGTCTCTGCTCTTGACACAGTGTTGACTTTCTTCTTTGTGAAGGTTCTTTGCTTGGGACTTGTCCTGTCCCTCCCTACTTTGTTTCTATTTCTGCAGTGTTGTAGGTAGCTTGGGTTGGTCTTGAAATCATAATCCTCCAGTCTCAGTCTTCACCTACGATGATGGTTAGGGGTCAGGATCTAGCCCAGAACTTGGAAATCTTACTGATTGGCTAGACTGGCAAACTAGCAGGCTGTGGGGGATCCACTATTCCCTGCTCCCCACAGGTCTAAGGTTACAGATGCATACCATTGTGCCAGGCTTCTATGTGGGTGCTGGGTATCCAGATTCAGATGATCATGCTTGAGCAACAGGCGTGTTATCAACTGAGCCCCCCCTTTCTCCACCTTCTCTCTCTCTCTCTCTCTCTCTCTCTCTCTCTCTCTCTCTCTCTCTCTCTCACACACACACACACACACACCCTTCCTCTCTGTCTCTCTCTCACACACCAAAAAAAACCCCGTAGTTTTTTTTGTTTTGTTTTTCTTTTTCTTTTTTTTTTTAATATTTATTTATTATGTATACAATATTCTTTCTGTGTGTATGCCTGAAGGCCAGAAGAGGGCACCAGACCTCATTACAGATGGTTGTGAGCCACCATGTGGTTGCTGGGAATTGAACTCAGGACCTTTGGAAGAGCAGGCAATGCTCTTAACCACTGAGCCATCTCTCCAGCCCTGTTTTGTTTTTCTTTAAAGAGACCACCACATTAGCTACTTTTGTACCACTGTGGCCAATTTCACTTTAGAAAGATTTATTTTGAAGGGTGCAGTCCGTGGTCATTTGCCTGCAGGTGCTTGGGTAAGCCAGGCAACGGGAGCATGGGGGAGGAGCTTCTCCGCGGATGGCAGGAAGCAAAGAGAGCATCTGCAGCATTCCTTAGGCATACGCGGTTCCGCAGGCCACAGGCAGCACTCAGGAGAAGCTAAACTAATACCATTGTAGTCTGGCTCTAATCTGATGATCACCTTGGCTCCAGCCTTCTGCTCTCTGGACCACACTCTCAGGATTTCCTGGCATTCACTTTTTGTTAGTAATCAGGTGAAGGGAGGCCATAGTGTAGTGGCCTGAGGCCTCTTCACCGTAGATAGTCATCTTTGGTCAGGAGCGGAAACAATGTAACGGGAAGTTCTGCCCCAGGTGGATGAATGGCTTTTGACTGGAGGTGGGAGAGCCTGGAGAGCAGCTTAATCCTGGCTAGGGGAGGTGTTCACTATGAAGGGTGCCTTCCCTTGGGGGTGGGAGACCTGGCAGTGTGATAAGAGTTCTTATGTTCTGCTATTCAGTCTGAAGCCGGTCCGTTCTTAGAGGAATGAAAGCAACCCTCAAATGCTGAAGAGTTGATCAGGTTTTCCAGCTACAGCAGTTTGACTGCAAAGTTTGGTTGTACACCTGGGAAGAGGGAACTCACTCAACGATTTCGTCCATCAGATTGGCCTGTGGGCATGTCTGTGGGGCTTTTCCTTGGGTGCTGGTTGAGGTAGGTGGGCCCACAGCCCGTTGTGGGTAGTGCCTCTCCTAGGCAAGTGAGTCTGGGCAAGGCTGGGCTGTATAAAAACGGTGGCTGAACGAGCCACGGAGAGAGCAGGTGGGAAAGCAGCAATTCCTCTTTGCTGTCTGCTTCATCCTGCCTGGGCATCCCTCGAGGATGGATTGTAACATGTAAGTCCAGTACCCCTTTCTTCCCTCAAGCTGTCTTTGTTCAGTGTTTGATTGCAGCAGCCGAAAAGAGCAGCGAAAAGTAAAAGGTGACTGTCACTAACTGGACCTGACAGTTTCCCTACCCCCACCCCTAAGTTCACATTCCCCGAAAGCAGTGTGCGCGCGTGGGTGAGAACAGCCCTTCCCGAGGAGCATTCTGCAGCAGTCTGCGCCTCTGAGGTGTTCGGATTCTATTCAGTTTTGACACTGTGGGATTGGCTATCCATGCGGAAGTAACGCACAGGATGAGAGGGCTGAGCCACAAGACTCCTCCCTGCAGGTGCCAGTCCCAGTCCCAAGTGGCTTCACCTATGGTTCTGACACACCCACACCGGCTGTCAACCAGGCTTCCCACAATCCTCTCTGCAGGGTTGATTAATGGGCTTGAGTCATTCACAAAACTTAAGGAGACAGGTGGAAGCTATCGTGTCCTTTTGGAACATGCCATCCTCTGAGAAACACCACGTGTCCATCTTTCTGGAAGCTCTTTCAGTCCTTCTCCGGTGTCCTTGTGGGTTTTGCTGCAGGAATATGACGGAAGCATGGGTCCAGTGTGGAAGTGTGATGGAAAAGACATGACGTAATGCTCACAGACTGGACCCCCCTCTGAGGCCTGTCCAGATTCTGTAGGCTTCCTTTTCCTGAGTGTGGGCAACTGAAAGGAGGGTTTTATCTCCTAGCAGACAAGGCAGGTTAGAAAAAGGCAGGGTAAGAGGTCTTCTGTGCCTTTGGCCTGTTGCTCTGGTTTTTACGGACTGCTAATTGGGACTGCTAATTCATAGTCTGGGGCTGGAAGTCTGAACAAGATGCCCTGCAGGAGCTCGGTTTGAGGAAGTTTGTTCCCCTTTCTTCTTTCAGGAATGTGATAGGAACTGACTGCACACCAAGAGGAAGACCCGGGAGGCCCGATAGTGGCCAGCAAGGGATGGCTTATAAGCCATTTAGGCCTCTTTGTCCAACAGAGTCCTTCATTTTCAATTCCTCTTTTAGTTTGCACTTTGGTTTTGAGCCTGGGTGTCCTTGAACTCACTGTGCAGCCAGGACTGGCCTTGAGCTCTTCATTGCTCCGGGGTCTCTGGTGCTGAGGTGGTAGTCACGCCCACCAGGGCCAGGTCTCTACGCACGATTTTCTTTTTTCTTTTTTTTTTTTTTTTTTTTTTGATTTTTTCGAGACAGGGTTTCTCCGTAGTTTTTGGTTCCTGTCCTGGAACTAGCTCTTGTAGACCAGGCTGGCCTCAAACTCACAGAGATCTGCCTGCCTCTGCCTCCCGAGTGCTGGGATTAAAGGCGTGCGCCACCACCGCCCGGCTGCGTACGATTTTCTATGACTGATTCATGACTAGAATAATGTGTCACCGGTTTTCTGAAAGCCTAGCCTAAGGGAAGGGAGGTGTGTGGGCTGGAGAGGAAGGTAGAGAACAGGCCAGCAGTAAATGAGGCCAGGTGGTGTTTTTGTTTTGTTTTTAATAAGAATTGGTGCTTTCTCCTGAGTACCAACAATGTGGCTTCTGGTTCTCATTGTATTCTTATTTTATTTTCAGTGTTCACAAACATTCCAGATTTTAGATGTTTCTTTTACATTGAGGATGTTTTTCATTCTTTATCTTTTTGTTCTCATTTAAATTTTATTTTGTGTGGAATGTGTGTATATGTCAAAGGTTAACTTGTGGAAAGTGGTTCTCTACTTCTTCCCTGTGGTTCCTCAAGGTTCCAGGCTTGCTCTTCTTTCCAGCTGAACAGCCTTGCTGGTCTGAGTGTTCTCTCTCTCTCTCTCTCTCTCTCTCTCTCTCTCTCTCTCTCTCTCTCTCTCTCAATGGCTTGTACATTGGTGGCATATTTTGGATGCAGAGATCTTGCTACTTACAATCAAGCACTGTGAAATACTGGAACTTTTCTCTCTGTTGTTGTTCCATAAGCTTCCAGGTTGTGACGCCTCCTTGCTCAGACTGCCTGTGTGGGTTATCAGCAGTTCATGCCCCCACATGCTCTACAGTGTGTCAGAGACAAGAGAAAGGTCTGAAAATAGGTGAAAGGTGGTAGTATTGGGGGCACTAATGGAGATGAGGGACAGTGAGACCCACAGATAAGGATTTTTCCAGCCTTCCTCTTTGTCTAGAGACTCTCTTCCTAAAGGAAGCAGAGCTAAATTTGGGTATAGCTCTTGCGGACAAATATTTATGAATTTATGAAATGCCCTGTGTATTCCAGAAGCTGTGCTAAAGTCCAAGAGGCTGTCATTTGAGACTTGGTGTGCTCCCAGGGGGTACAGCTAGCTAGTGAACAGGAAGTTCACACTCCGATCTATCAAGTACCAACAATGTAATACTTGTCTGTCCCCCTGTTCGCTACAGTGTATTTGTAACCCTCAAAGCGGTATTCCACAGTGTAGCTGCAGAGAGAGCCCCCTCCCCCTGCAGAGAGTGACATTGATGTGTACTTTCTAGGTTTGTCATCTTCTGGCTCAATTTTCAGTTCCCTCGTCATAGGGTTTTGGTTTTCATGGCATTTGACTCTGGTGAACATACGACTTACGGTCCAGCAGATAGAGGTAGCGATTCTTCTCAGTTCTGTTTGTGTAGGATGGCGAGACAGGCCGCTTCTCCAAGCTGTCACTTGTAACTCCGGACCCTACATCTCAGCCATTAAAACCTGTGCTACTCACTGGGGACTGGGCTTCCTTTTTTCCTCGCTGATCTCAGTGACGGAGGCTGAAGGTGGGAAACAGGCGAATCACTTGCCATCCTTGCGATTTCTGATTTGTGCTGCGCAGCTCAGCATAACGACCACACACGACTGTCAGGACTTAACCCCTGTCTAGTTGAACGAAGGTGGCTGCTGAGCCATCCAGGTGTGGTGACATGCTGTAATCCCTGGGCTCCAGAGAGTCACGTGGGACGATGGTTGAACTCAACCTGGGCTAAAAACTAACCAATTTCGGGTGCAGTCCATGTTGTCGGGAATTTCCTTACCTAGCTCAGGAATTCAGAGAGAACAGGCTAACACTCTGCTGTGTGGTGAGGCCTGAAGGGGAGACCCACTCTTCAGAACATCAGCCAGGGCATTAGTGCTGACAGGAAGTGGACACTGCTTTCATACATTCCTCACGGCAATCGTGCACTGTTCAAAAGGTCTTGCCCAAATTATGCCTCCAGGGCAGTGTGCGACTAAGATGGCTCTAAGGTCCACCCATGGGGAAGACCTGAAGCCCGGTTGTAGCAAGGCAGTTCCGAACTCTAAGAAGCAAATCCTTCCGAGTTCTGTCTTCCTTCAGTGGATGCCGGAGCAGTTTTTTCAGAACAGTGCATTGTGGGAAATTCTTAGGGAGCCGATGACCGGTTTGTTGCTGAGTGAGCATACAAGGTCTGGCTTGGAAAGTTACACAGGAGGTGTTTTACAAAGAGGGTTTGGTGTGATTTGGGGTGCTGTGATTAGGGGGATAGGCGGTCTAAAGGGGACATCGTGAGTGGAAGAGACAATTAACTTGCAGCTAATTATTTCGTGGTTAGAATTTTCTAGCTCGTTTGATTTGCTCTCCCGTTTACTGTTCTCTGTGGACTTTGCAGAGCCTATCTTAGATTGTGTAATTTCTTGGAGATTCCAGAGACCCGGCTGCATTTCGAGAGGTTGGGATTGAAGTGAGGGGGTGGCTGGTTATCGTAAAATCCTTTGCCAGATGTTGAGGCCAGTTGTTTTCTCTTGGCTTTGTGACTCGCACGCTGTCATCATAGAAAACAGTTAGTGTTCCTGGCCTCGTGCACACAGACGGACAGAACTTCTCAGCTGCTCGTGTCACACACTCCCGCAGCCCTGGGAAATGCGGTGAGTTGAGGCAGCAGCTGTGGAGACTTAGAATGACTGCGTGCTTTTCCCAGGTCACACGGGCAGTGAGTAACTGGGCCAGAACTAGGTGTAGTTTGCCTGCCAGCCTACATTCTGTTCCTGGTGTGACTGGCAGGGCCCCAGCTGATGGTGACCCCCTTGCTTGCTCCGATGTCTCCTGCGTTCCTGGTACTCGGGCTTACCATGAGGCACTTACTCATGTGTCTGCTGACTCACGGCTCAGCATCCTTTTCCTCGCTTTCTCTTCTCATAAATTGACTTCTGCATATTCTTAGGCTTTTGTTTTTTTTTGGCTATTAGAACTTAATGTTGAGTCTTTCTTAATTAGTGATCTATTTGTTACGTGGGAAGTTTTAAATTTTAGTTCTGTTATGATATAAATCATGGTAGTTACCCATCAATCTAAACTGAAAAGAAGACAGAAGAGAACCATGTTTTAACAGGTATTTAGTTTTGAGATAAGGTATTATGTAGCCAGCCTGGACTACATAGTGAGTCCTTTAATCAACACTTAATGTATATTAGTAGGCATTGTGGCATGCACCTGGGAGGTGGAAGGCAGGAGGCTCAGGAAATTGGGGCATCTTTGGCTATATAGCAAGTTCTGGGATATATGAGACTTTATCTCAAAAAGCCAAAACACACTCGGAATCTGGCTGTAGAACTCTGGCCGAACACCAGCAAGGCCCTGAGGGCCATCCCTTGCCCCAAAGTTTTAAATATAAGAGGGGTCTTTTCTACAAAAGGTCTGTTTTCTAGGGGGTCCCGGGAACCAGTCTGATGTGGGACAGGTGTGTGTGGCACAAGGCCTAGGAGGGAGCGCAGGGGGTTGTGAAAAATAAGGCTCACCACGGAGGGTCTCGCTGATGGGCCAGCGTGACTGGCACACTCAGCTGTGGGCAAAGCGAGTGAATCGATGTTTCTCAGTCCCCTAATGACCCTGGCCACCTAGAGAGCTCTGCGGCGCACGCTTGGTAAGGAGCATCCAAGAGACAGCGAAGAGGGTTCCGTAGCATTCCCTGCTAGGTGTGTTTCCAGACATGCTCTCCCCAAGGGGTAAGATTCTGATAAGAATAATCGTAGCACTGACCATGATGCCACATACCTGGACTCTGAACACTTGGGAGGTGGAGGCATAAGGACCAGAAATCGAGTCATCCTTGGCTAAAGGACATTGGAGGCCAACCTGGACTATATTTCTGCAGCTGCTCTCCAGAATGCCGTGTTCTTGCAACCGTGTGCCCTGCTCACGTGGTTTTCAGGGAACGAGAGACCTGGGAATGATTCCGGACAGAATGGCCTCAACCCAGCAATAGCTTAGCTTCCAGCTTTCTAAACAGGACTGCCTGGACTATCGATGCCTTTGCCGAGGTCCAAGTGCTGGCGGCGGCCTGCAGTCGTCAGAGTTAAACTTTAAAAGTTCTGTGATCTTTGTTGCTAATGTTTTCTCATGGTCTGTAGTCTTTATCTATGTACCTTATGTGTATGACTGCTTTGTTCAAATGTATGTCTGTGCACCACTTGTGTGCCTGGGCAGAAAGAGGGCACCGAATCCCGACACTGGTTGTGAGCCGCCATGTGGGTAGGGCCTCTGCAAGAACAAGTGGAGTTTTTGTTTGTGTTGTTTTTTGTTTTGTTTTCTTTGGTTTGTTTTTTCGAGACAGGTTTTCTCTGTAGCTTTGGGGCTTGTCCCGGAACTTGCTCTTTAGACCAGCCTAGCCTCGAACTCACATATATCCACCTGCCTTCTGCCTTTCTAGTGCTGGGATTAAAGGTATGCGCCACCACCACCGGCAAGAACAGGACTTTTTAACCAGAAAGCTCTCTCTTTAGCCTAACTGTATATAAACTCAAAATAAGTGTATGGCTGTTAATTTTACCCAAACAGAGGAATAGGTTGCAAAATCATATATAAGGAAGAGAGTCTGTAGCTTGAAGTCTCTGATGCTGGACCTTAAAGGGAAAAAAAAAAAAAAAAAAAAAAAAAGAAAAGAAAACAGAACCCCTTGAAAGTCTATCTTAATGCTTGCAGAGAGGGCTGGTTATTTTTCCCAGACAGTACCTCTTGGGTACAGTGACACTGCGCTCTTGGGACAGCCTCTTCACAGCCCTCACTTGGTGCCTCTTTTGTAATAAAGCATGAGAATGAGCAGAGCTTTAAGGCAGCTCTTCCCCGGGCTGCTCCTTCATGTGTTAGGCCGGGAACCTGCAGCCTTCTCCTGGCTTCTCTGCTGCCAGCAGGCAGGTACTTCCTCAGAGAACCTTGAATAGCTGGCTGTCTTTTTAAAGTTATGTGAGAGTTTAACAATTTCCCAGGACAGGGAGATGGCTCAGAGGGTAAAGGTCCTTGTCACTAAGCCCGTGGACCTGAGTGTGATCCCTGGAGCCCACATGGCGGAAGGAAGAGAAAGTTGTCCTTTGACCTTCACACACATTACTCCCCACACCTGCAGGCGCACACGATTGGTAATTATAATTCAACAGTTTTCCCCCCTGCGTGTGTTGCATTGCTGCTTAGCATTAAAGCCTCCAAATGAAAGGAATTCTGGAGTTTTGTTTTTAGCTGCGTCGCTACACCGTTGGCTGACTTAAATAAATATTAATGGCAGCAGTTATCATGGGGAAAAAAACAGTGTGGACACAACTGTGCCATTGACAGGGCAAGTGCTGTTTAAATGTTTGCTTATGGTTTGTCTGCTTAGCTGTCTATGCGATTGCATTGGCTCTGGTTCATCCCCGTGCAGTAAGACCTATAAAAGCAAGAAATCAAGGGATCATTAATGGGAATTTTTTTTTTTTTTTTTTTTTTTTTTTTTGTTTTTTCGAGACAGGGTTTCTCTGTGGTTTTGGAGCCTGTCCTGGAACTAGCTCCTGTAGACCAGGCTGGTCTCGAACTCACAGAGATCCGCCTGCCTCTGCCTCCCGAGCGCTGGGATTAAAGGCGTGCGCCACCACCGCCCGGCTGGGAAAAAATTTTTTTAAAGTCGTTTTGTCTATTTGTAAATAATAACCACATATTATTGGAGATATAGAGAATAAGTAAAGAAGAGGAAAAGTAGCACCAGTCTGGCTCATCTAAGATGTTCTGATATTTACTTCTTGTTTGGAGAATACATGCAGTATCAAAGTGTGCACGCCACTTTGAGTCTTGCTCTTCATACTCAGTGTTTTAAAGAAGAGAGTTTCTATGAAGGCACGCTCGTCCTTTAGTTGTTGAGTGCCTTTGATGGCTGCTCTTTGGAGTGTGGAGACGGGGCGGCGGCGGGGGGGGGGGGCGTAGAAAGTAACCTAGATCCTAGGGAGGAACAACACAGCACCCTTTCTGTGTGCTCTTTAAGACTGGGTCTTCGTAGGTAGCTGTGTAGCCCAGGCTGTCCTGGAGTTCACTGTGTAGTACCCCAAACTGATCTGAACTCATTACGTAGCTCAGTCTGGACTAGAACTCAGTCTTCTTCCTTAGCTCTCAGAATGCTAGAGTCCCAGGCACATACATCAAGCGCAGCTTTAGGAACCATAGATCATTGCATTTTTTTTTTCCCATGTAACTTAGAAAATCATGACAGGGAATGACCCCAGGCTTGATAGTGCTGTGCACGAGTTTATTATAGGTGTGCTTAGAACTAGGGAAAACATCGTGAGTATACCTGTCTGAAGTGGAAGCTGTAAAGCCGGTTGGCTTCTAGTGTACATTTAAGCTAACTTGGTTTGCAGTGGGGTGGAGGGAGAGACCAGTGGAGCCTGCACCCCAGCCACCCCCTGAATGCCAGGCTGGCCATGTCCAGCAGCAGCCCTGCTGGCATTCTGTGGTCTGCTTGGCTCCTGCACAGGGAATGTTTACATGGGAGCAGGGCAGGGTTCATGGCCAGGTGTCTGGCAAGAGACTTAGTCACCCACAGAGCATATGACTTGCCCTCAGTGCTAAATTAGAATCCAAGCAGCCTAAGTGACCAAGGGTTCAAGATGGTAGGAAAAGAATTTGACTCAGTGTGGTGATATCTGGTGTGTACAGATGGCCACATCCGGGTGGATACCTCTTGACAGAACGGCGTCAGGGTGCACATGATTGACCCAGTGCTCGCCCAAAAGGAAGGGGGCCAGCATTTGAAGCCATGGCCCTGCCACTGATGCGCTGTAAGCTTTGGGTCAGTCCCTCTCCCTTCCTCCCTCCCTTTCTCTCTCCCTCCTTCATTCAGTTCCTCCTTCCTCCACCTCTACTTGTGCAGTGTAAAAATGAGATACAAAATGCAACCTTCCTGTCCTTCATTCTCCTAACTCTGCAGGTGACAGGGAGACCCCCTTCCCTCTGCTGTCCTGTCTTGGAGCGGAGGTGGTCCTGCAGCAGTGTGCTGAGTGGTTTCGAGAGGAGTCTGCATAACAGGAAGCCGTGTTGTGGCAGAGTGCTGGGCAAGCACATTAAGTACATTTGCTATCTGGGTAGTAGCAATATTCCTTGCTGTTCATTGATACAAACTTGCTGTTCTGTAGTAGTTTCAGCGCCTAGGATTTGTGAATGGAAACCGCACAACAGCTGCTTAAACAGTTGAGAGCCCGGGACTGACTGTGTTCAGGGGTAGAGCACAGATGTAGCATTTGTGAGGTCCTGGTTTCAGCCCCACTACCAGACACTTGAACCAGTAGTCCATTCCTCTCCAGCTTCATCGCACCTGGCTCTTAACATCTCCAGATGTTTGCTGGGCTGTGGCCGAGCCAGCGGTGTCAGCAGAGTCTCTAGACACGGAACTGAGCGGCCGATGGCCTGGGGGGTCTGTTCAGTGACTGAAGATCATTTCCTCAAGTGGAGCCTTAGGTGACTTTGTTTTCCATAATGTGTGGACACACTTTGTGGGAGAAAGTATAGAAGTCCACTGTGACTAGGACTACAAATCACGTTGGAGATAATTATGTGTGTTTCTAGTATTTCAGAATAGGCTTCCCAGCACTGTCGTGCCTGCCTAGGTGGGATTTTAAAAACAGCATAGGGCCCAGAAGATGTAAGTGTACCTTCTCTTCTCTCTGTCTACCCTGGTAGCGCTCTCGTGTCTCAGAAACATGGTGGTGGTGATACAGCTGTTTTTCCTTTACTGCAGGAACTCAAACTCCTATTTAAATGTAAGGGGTAGAAAAGAGACTTCCAATTTAAGTACAATAATGTGGTTTTGTGTTTTATTTATTTTATATTCTTATTAGATTTTGAACTACAGAATTAAAGATGAAAGGAAATGTCACTTTCACATTTTTGCAAGTTTTGGTGTTGTGTTCTTTCTCGTAATACATGATGTGAATCGTGTTGTCTGGCTTGACAGGACCCTGAAGTCTCTGCCGGAACTTGGCTGCAGTAGGGGGAGGGTGTACATTATATTATAGCATTGAAGCCCCCATCTCCCGGGCTGGACATCAGACTGTTTCTCTGCAGGTTCACTGTGTGAGAGCTTTAATGCAAATATGGAGTGCTTACTAAGCCAATCAGAAGCATCTAGTGGGCATCCACCAGATGTAAAATCTCTCTGTGATTCAAAGAATAACAAGACCTAGTTTTTCTATGCTAAGAGTTTATAGTCTATTTAGCATCCTGAAACGCAGGTATTCTAGGAAAATAAGCATGCATTAGTCATTAAAAGTGTGCTTAACATTTTTGTAGAAGAACTCAGAACAAAGGCCTGGTTCATCAGGAAGACTCCTGAGGGGAGGGTGCAGTTTCTTCTTAAGGAAGTGATTCTCAGGTGTGTGGTTAGTTTCTCTTTAAGGGAATCCCATCCAAATGCAGCAGATCTTATTTCATCCGCCTGTCACTTGGGAGCACTTTTTTTTTTTTAAATCGTTTTATTTTATTTATTTATTTATTTATTTATTTATTTTCAAGACAGGGTTTCTCAGTAGCTTTGGAGCCTATCCTGGAATTAGCTCTTGTAGACCAGGCTGGCCTTGAACTCACAGAGATCCGCTTGCCTCTGCCTCCTTGAGTGCTGAGATTAAAGGCATGCACCACTAGGCTAGAATATCTTATTTTTCATCTGTTGTTTTACATTATTATATATACTCCTTGGGTAAGGGGTAAAATATAAGTATTTTATTATCTCGAATTACTTTGAGAATACTACTTTTGTGGCTAAACTTCTAAGTTATGGGTCTAATAGATGTTGAGAGATATTTCATGGCTGTGGCAGCACTGGGGGTTTATAGCTCTGGTGGAATCGTTGCTTAGCATGTATAAAGCCTCTGCGTTCTAGCTTAATACTCGTTTTTAAAATGTTTTATGATCTTAGATTCTAGTTAAATATCTGGTAGAGATTGAAGTGTGTGCGTTGTGTGTGTGTGTGTTTTGTAACCCCGACTGTCCTGAAACCAAGACCTGTAGACTAAGCTAGCCTTGAACTCAGAGCTCTCCTGAGTGCTGGAATTAAAAAGGTGTGTGCCACCATCACCAGCTGTGAGATTGAAGTTGCAAGCCTTTTTTTTGGGGGGGGGGGCGGTAAGACTGTCTTTTCATCTCCCCAATAAGTTTAGTCTAAATATCACGTGGCTGGGAGATGCAGAATTGGTCCGTAGTAGGCTGTTCCCCCCACCCCAACCGCCAAAACTGTTCTGTCTTTTATACTGGAACGATTTTAATAATATTTGGCTATTCTCTGTTAAAAGTCATTTTAGACGGTTTAAAGGAAGGGAGAACCCATGACCAGATTGTGCCCTGTAGGAAAGCTGTAAGCCCCTTCCTGGAAAACTGGGCCTATCTTGATACCATCGGTGTGGCAATCGCCACAAAGATTCACTGTCATAGGTGTGTTGTAATCTTGATCACTTGGGGGAATCTCTCTCTCTCTCTTTTTTTTTTTTTGTTCATTTTAGGAGGGCTTCCTGTCTCAGGAACAGCCTGTAAAGTGAAGGCCACTGAGGCTGATGCCTAGCATTAATTTTCCATTAGTGGAGTGAAATGTAACCACTCGTCTAAAGAAACATTTAAGCCAGGCAATGGCAGGTACTCGCCTTTAATCCCCTTACTCCGAAGGCAGAGGCAGGCAGATCTTTGTGAGTTCAAGGCCAGCCTGGTCTACAAGAGCTAGTTCCGGGAGAGCTCCGGCTGAGAAACCCTGTCCGAAACACAAACAAACAACAAAAAACAAAACAACAACAACAGCAAAAAGATATACTTAAGACTAAGACCACAGAACCAACAAAGGGTTCCCTAGACTTTGGGGATGGACCCAGTAGTATTTTCTTCAGCCAAATTCCAGGAAAAAGGAATTGCTGTCATTTGTATACTTGTTTTCTAGACTTGGCCTGTGTTTTGAGGCCATGTGGTTTTTATTCTGAAAGGAACACCTTTTCTCCACAGACTCAAATTTATCTCACAACATTCTCATAACCAGGTAAGCCATGTTGATGTCAGAAGCCAGAACTGTTCTCCTGTTCTGGTGACTGGGGCTTTCTCCGCTTGAATATGCCCAGGAACTCAGTGCAAGAGTGAGGAGGCTTTCTGGTGTTAGTGGTCTCTCATTATTCTCCCCCACCCCCACTCATATGATGGCAGGAACATGCCCTGCTCCGCTTCCTGTCCCACTCATGACTACGCATCTGAAGATCTCCATTTTGGCTCTTGTGGGTAGCCATCCCTCACTGGCTGTGGGTAGTTTCACAAGGTTGTGGAGTAGGGAGTGTCAGCTGACTCTTCCTCACGTGAGAACCATTAAGAGAGTGGTGTGGCCAATGTCAGAGCAACCTTGCAGCTGAAGGTTTGCCCAGAGCCACGCGAGCTGGTCTCGTGACTCTTAGAGGGAGGGCTGTATAAATTCAGCTGGGGCTGCAGATGGTGTGAGTCAGAGCAAGCTACAGGACCTGTTGAGTTTGCTGACTCCAGGCTCAGGAAAAGTAGGGAGAGATTTGTGCTCGGCTGCTTTATTATAGGTTTACTGAGAGCACGTTTTATAACGTAGTGGATACACCTGCTTCCGGAAGTCATCCCGGGCCTCATGTATGATGAATGAACCTTTTTTTTTTTCTAAGCTTCTAAAGGAGGAAGTCAGTAGTAGCTTGTCTCACATGCTGTGCAGAGGTGAAATGATCTTTACGCTGGAGCTGTTGCTGGTCACTGTGGAATATCCCTCAGACAGCAGCGGACCTTCAAGAGTGATCTCGTCCACGCTGGTGGTCAGGAGCAACTGACGAGCGTCTATGCCTCTCAGGAGATGTGTGGTGGCACAGCAAAAGCTACAAACCGGCCAGCAGGCCAACAAGAGTCGGCCAGATGTGCGACGGATGCCACTTCTGGTGCCGGGAGGGTTTTCAAGACACTCGTGTGCGCAAAGATTCCAAAATGTGCCAGAGGAGGAAGGGGAGCAGAAGCTGCAGGGCTCAACCACAGGTTTGAAGCTTAGTTCTCTTGCAGTCCGGGAAATACTGGCTTCAGCCGGACTCTAAGAAGTTTTATTTGAAATATGAATTGTTTTCAAAAATGCTTTGCATAAGAGAAATAGGGTTATCGGTAGTTTGCAGAAACAAGTCCTTTTGTAGAAGAGACGTAGGCTCAGGTACTCCGTTACCATCTTGCCTTCCTCTTCTGTAGCTAACGTGTAGTTGTGGCCTCATCTGGAATCTTGAACCACACTGCTTGCACTTAGAAGGTCAGAGTTAAAGCTAGGAGTACCCGAGCGTGCAGAGGACAGAGCTAGGACTGGAGTTCTTCTGCTTGGTGGTCACTGCTGAGGCAGGGTACTGAGGCGCAGGATGCTGAGGCAGGGTACTCTGACTAAAGACTTTCATGAGAAGGGTGTGTCATGACCAACTCACTTTAGTAGTGAAGTCATGAGGAACACAGTTGGACCTGCTTTACTTATAGTCTTCCTGGTTACTTCATGTACCTTTTTGTTTGTTTGTTTGTTTGTTTAGATTTATTTAGTTACATGTATGGGTGTTTTACCTGCCTGTATGTCTGTGTACCACTTACACGCCTGGTGCCTGTGGAGGCCAGAGGAGGACATCAGATCCTCTGGAACTGGAGTTACAGATGATTGTGAGAAACCGTGTGGGTGTTGGCAATTAAGTTCCAGTCCTTTGGAAGAGCAACCAGTGCTCTTAACCGTTTGAGCCCTCTCTCCAGCCCCTTTAGCTACTTCAGAAGAATTAATTTCCCTAGTAGGAGAACTTAATTACTGTGTATCCAGAAAGACAAAAGGAAGAAAAGTGAAATAGAAACTCTGTGAAAATTGCATTTTATCCTAGAATCATAGGTTGAAAGCCGAAGGTGAAACTCCAGTTCTTGTGATTAATGTAAAAAGTAAGTTTCTAAATGGACTTAGGAATTTTACTTGAGAATGCCCTGGGTTGCAGTGATGGCTAGGTGGCTAACAGCATGGACTGCTCTCACAGAGGATACGGGTTTGGTTCCCAGCACCCACATAGTCCTCACAGAGGGCTCTTAACTCCAGTTCCAGAGAACCCAGTACCCTCTTCACAATTCTTCAGGACACTGTATGAGCATGGTGCACATACATAAAAATAGGCCCACATAAAAATAAAACAGTAGAATCTTGACAAAAAGTAACATTTCTCAAATCATCAGCTTTCACAAACTGCTTATCCCGTATAAACTGATATATTTATTGGTTTAGCTAAAAGAAATCCAGATACATGTTTGAGACAGGTCTTCCTGGATGGCCCAGGCCAGGTTTAACTAGGGTTAACTGCCACACCCATCTAGAATATAGTTTCTGTCTTGTAGAAATCTTTGTCTTAGTATGACTTAATAAAATGGCTAAGTAGCCTACTACCAGACACAAGCTCGCTGGAGAGTAGGAGCGGTCATTTCACAAGTGTGGCTCACGTGCTCTCTGCCCAACAGAAGGGATCTGTTTGCAGAATGAAGTGGGACGTCTCTGAGGATGTCACTTCTTGTGTGCGTGCGTTCTTGTCTGCATTTTACCAAGAAAGAGTCGAGCGGTGGGGGGAGGAGTTGGAGCTAAGCTTCCAAAGCCGAAGCTGTAGCCACGGGCCGGACTGGCTTTCTGAGCCCCACTCTTGCTAAGCTGTGGGGTAGCCCCAGACTGTTTGAAAAAGTCTTCTCGGGGGTTCTGAGCTGCAGCATCAACACCTTCTGTCTTCTGTTTCTTTGTCCTTCTAGAATTCCAAATCCCCCAGTTCTTACTTGGGGAGGCTGTCCACATAAAATAACTTGGTTAGTGACAATTTCTTTCTTTAAAATGTGTTTTAAAAAAAAAAAAGCTTTGTGTGAGCCGGTGTTTCTTCTCTGTTGCTTCTCAAACTTAAAATAAATTTTCTGTTTTGGTACGCTTGCTTTTGGTAGTTTTCACCTAGGCACGACTTTACACATAATAGAACACTTTGCAGCCCACTTCCCCCCTTGATTTTTATCTCAGAATTTCATTCCTTGTGCCAGAAGGTTTAAAGACTTGTCTTTTGTAGCTGAGTCTTGTGCAGAGAAGACTTTTTATGGTAGAAACGTGTCTTTAGAACTGTCTAGCTGGACTCTGTTGGTCCCAGTTTGGTTGGCAGTACCTGGAGGACCATCGTAGTCAGGAGCCAGTTGAACCCTTGTCTTCTCTCCATCCACTGATCTGATGTTGATCCCATCAGTGCTGAGCTGCTGCAGTCCTTTGAGCACTTGTTGGCCCTGACATCCACAGTGAGCACAAACGAGCTATCTTCTGTCTTCTTGGCTGTCTCAGTGGTCAGGGGAACTTGGTGGCTCAGTGGCCAGGTTTGTTTCTTCCAGGGGCAGTTTGGCCAGCTTCCAGAATACAAGTGTTTTGACCCTCTGGGAAGGTGTTTGAAATTCGTAGGAATTCATTTCAGGTCAGACCAGTTGCCTCATCCGCTCTTTTCCTTCCTACAATCTTAAAAATGTCTGTGTGGACTGGTAAGATGGCTCAGCAGATGAAGGTGCTTCCGAGAATTCTGTAGCAGTCACACAGTGTAAGAGGAGCCCTGACTCCCAGAAATTGTCCTCTGACTTCCAGATAGGTGATGGGTGCCATGGTGTGTGTGTGTGTGTGTGTGTGTGTGTGTGTGTGTGTGTGTGTTATGCTTGAGAGCCACACAGACAAATTGTGTGTGTATGTTACTTACAATATTGCACTGGTTTCCAGAATTCATTTTCAAGCCCTGGCTAGCCCCAAGAGTGCTTATAAATTATTGACAGTAGCTTGCACAGTTGGAACCTGGCCCCAAACTGCTCACTGGTTTCTGTTTGCTTAAGTCATGTGGCTGTCCGAGTGACATCCAGCTCCGTTCTTGTTCCTGTACACCTTAAGTCAGTAGTTTCAGATCTTATTTGAGCATCTTGATAAGCTTCAGCTTTTTACGTATTTTTGCCTCCTTGTGTTTTTCCAATCATATGAAAAAGGGAAAATCCAGTAAGTACAATGGTCACGTGGTATACATAGGTAGCATCCGCCCAGTGGAGAAAGGTGCATTTTGGTGTCTCACTGTGGTCTACAGGTAGAAGCTCTCTTCTGTATCTTCTCTTCCATATTCCTTTGTTTCTCTAAGGACAAACGGTTTATGGATTTTCAGAATCCATATCAACAAAATTCTGTCTCTTAAATGGTTTGCCACTAAAGAATTTCTTCTTAAAACTCAATTGAAATCTGGTAAATTTACAGCATGCTGGGTATGTGGTATAGTTTTCAAATAATCGTTTCCAACCTCTTTTCTTAAAATGTAATTGTAGCAAAGCTACTGCTGGTTTTTGATTTTTCATATTTTTCTGAAAAATTGAATAAGACAGAATTGTTCCTGAGGTGTCTTGGGAACATTTGCCAGCTGTATATAAGAAACAGGAGAAGTTGGCCTCGCCTTGTCGCTGGAGCGAAGAGGAACCGAGATAAACGCTTCAGAACCATTGTGCTCTGCAGTTTCAGATCTGCAAGTTTGAATTCAGAAGAAACTGTACCATATAGGATGGGGGAACTCAGATGGAGCCAGTGCTGAGAGTGGGCCACCCCAGCCCCCAAAACATACCACACCATGATCAGCAACATGGGTGGGGCCAGTCGGTATATGAAGACCATTTAAAAAGGAAGATCCATAAACTGAAGTAGCTTAGTATCCTTTAGCAAGCTGATTCACGGGGATAAGCGGACTGTGGTACCGAGGATAGTCAGTAGGGGATGCAAGAAGAGTCACAGATTTAAAGACAGAAATACTAAGGTGGTGAACAGCAGAATTCTGAAGACTTTTGGAAAAGTCCATTAAAAGAAAGCATGCACGTAGGCTCCAGGTGTGGGGAGTGTCTTACTGTGTTCTGCACACAGAAGCTGTGGAAACCATTCCACTTAATGGGGAATGCGTCTGTTGGGAAGGCTGGATGAAGTGGGTAGAGAAACAAGAGAACACAGGCAAACAAGTGGGAACCGCAGCCCAAGAGCAGACAGCTGGTTTCATGACGAGTATTACAGTCCTGCTGGGTGTGACTCTTTCTCAGACGGGTCACAAGGTCTGGCCTTCATGCATGTTGTATTTGCAATAAGGAGTTTTCTTTGACTGATTGGTAGGTAATTTCCAGTGGTGGATGGCTCTGATTTGGGGATGTAATGCGAGACTGACTGAAGGAACGCTGTGGTAATTTCCTGCCACAAGTTTCAAGAACTTTTCATCCTAGGATACATCCATTCCTAGGTGGGAATCGGAGCAGAGCAGATACAGAGGATTCACAGAAGCGGACAGCCGACAGAAGCTTCTGTCTGGGTCTTGTTTTGATAAGCCTTGGTGATAGCTGGGTAAAACAACACTTGTTAGTCACCGTATGTAATCCAGTCCGGGGTGACGTGTTGGCATCCCGCACAGAAAACGGGGCTGCTTCATCCTGCAGTCTGCAAGTTAGCCATTGGGCAGCTGCTGAAGCATTTCTGCTCAGTTTCCTGTGCTGAGCTTGGGTGCCTGCTGGACTGCTCCCCACTTCCTGGCTCTCCTGTTCTCATTCCTGTTGTGAGTCAGACTCTGGTTTAGCCTGTCCTGTTGTTACATTATTAACAGAAGCCAGGAGGGTGCTGAGCAGTGAGCAGCCAGCTCTGGTGGTGACCTCCTTTACCAGGGCCACACTGAGGAGGACGTAGGGAGTTCCTGTCGTACCCCGTGTCTCCAACACCCAGAGCCTCCCTCACATGGTGGTTGGTGCTGTGCCTAGTGACACATTGTCACCCAGAGTCTCCATTTAAATCTGGGTTCGCTCTTCGTGGTAGATATTGTTTGTTTTGACAGATGAGATTTATAGTTTCAGCACCCTAGAAAACGGCTTTATCTGTATGTCCCATCTTCTCTTCCGAACCGCAACAATCTTTTCCAGAACGTCGTTTGGTTAGAATCACACAACAGACAACCTTTTCAGCATCCATTGAAAGTTAATCCATGTCCGTCCATGGCCTGATAGCTCATTTCTTTTTAGTTCCAAATCGTTAGTTGTTTTCTTACCTAATGAACAGCTCGGTTGCTTCCAAGAGTCTGAAGTTTATCAGTGAAGCTTCTGTAAGCGTCTGTCGGCAGAGCTTTGCATGTGTGTTTCATCTCATTGGGTTAAATAGCAGAAGCTCAGGTGCTAGTCGTACGAGAAGGGTGTGCTCCAGTTGGTAAGGAGATGCTAGGCTGGTTCCCAAAGTGGCTCTGTCCAGCAATGCATGAGAGCCGACATTGGACTGGGTGTGTTCTAGATTTTGCCTACGCTAGTAGATAATATACATTCACACCTTACTGTTGTTCCTATTTGCATTTTTTTTCTAGGTTTTCCCTTTGTTTTGTTTTTTGAGACAGTGTTTTACCTGTTGCCCTGGCTGACCTGGAACTCACTGTGTAGACCAGGCTAAGGCTCTCAAGACTGTCTTGAACTTGTGGGCCATCTTTTCTAGCTACCTGAATCCCTGTTGTTGTGAAGTACCTATTCAAACTTCTTGTCTACTTTTTAATCATGCTTTCTTTTAAACACTTTAAAGTTTTTTTCTATTTATCTTATTTTGTGTGCATAAACGTTTGTCTGCGTGTGTGCATGCCTGGTGCATGGGAACTGGAGTTGTAGATGGTTGTGAGATGGTTGTGGGTACTGAGGACTGAACTCAGGTTCTCTGCAAGAACAAGTTCTAACCACTGAGCAATCTCTCCAGCCTCGTGCTTTTCTTTTTCCTTTCCTTTCCTTTCCTTTCCTTTCCTTTCCTTTCCTTTCCTTTCCTTTCCTTTCCTTTTTCCTTTCTTTTTTCCTTCCCTTTTTCCTTTCCTTTCCTTTCCTTTTTCCTTCCCTTTTTCCTTTCCTTTCCTTTGTCAAAGCCTCTCTATGTCGTGATAGCTGGCCTAGAACTCGCTATGCAAACCAGACTGACTTCGAATTCACACCTCTGCCTGCTTCTTCCTCCCAAGCACTGGGATGAAAGACGTGAGCCACCACGTTCCTCTCACGCTTGATTTCTTATCAAGTTTTAAGGCATCTTTATTTTGGATAGCAATCCTTTATTAGATATATCTTTTGCAAATGTTTTTTTCTCCAGCCTGTCTTCTCATTCACTTGACAGAAGTTTTAAATTTAGTGCGTTTGTCTTGCCAGTGATTTGTTTTGCGGATCATGTCTGTGATGTTGTATGTAAAAACTGTTATCCATGCCCTAAAGTCATCTATATTCTCTCTTGTAGGTGTGCTTTGTTTTACTTGTTTTTGAGGCAAGGATCTCACTCTTCAGCCTGGTGTGGCCTGGATCTTACTATGTTTCGCCCTGCCGCCTCACACACAGTGACTCTCCCTCTGGTGCTTCCTGTGTGCTGGGATCGCAGGCAGGAGCCACCACACCCAGCTAAACTACAGGGTCAGGCCTGTTACGCTTGGGTTTGTGATTCATTTTGAGCTATCTGTAAGCAGTGTAAGCTCTATGTCCTCATAGGACCCTGAGCTCAAAAAAGACGGGAGAAAATTGTCTTCGCTTGATCTTTTTCTAGTACCCGAATTTCCAGCCGCACTGACACATACTGTAATGTTTGTGGCTGTGTGCACAGATTACACAGGGATTTAGGCGTTTTTAGTTTGTGACCTTTGCTGCCATTTATTGACACTATTTCAGGATTGGGGTTTAGAGCTACAGCCAACCTCAGTAGCATAAGCCTTTGACTGTCATCTCTGATACTTATGTTCTGGAAAAATGTAGTGACCTGGAAGCTTATGTATCCTTTTGGTCCTTCCTTCCGGTAGAACAACCATCAAATGGTTCAGCAGTCCTTTATCTTAACGTTTCTAAAATCTTAAAATCCCCGAAAAGCCTACAGATGATCTGAACTGATAGTGAAGCTGTATGAAATGTTTGTATTTAGGATATATTCATCTCTTGGACTGTTGTAATCTGATTTAGGAGTTTGATTGCCTCCCCACTCTGGAGGAGGTATTATATTCATCTTTCTAAAGTCCTTTTAAAAAATCTGAATTTTGAAACATCTGGTTCCCAGGAGTTCTGTTAAGGGATTGTGTGTCTGAATTGACTGTGTTTGAGCCGTGCCTCGCAGGAGCTTAGTCCGTCTTTCTGACAGACTTGTAAGTTGTGTAAGGCACCAGGTTTTGGAAAGCTCTGTACTGTAGAGTTAGTACTTCCACAGTTAGTTCAGAGTTCTGGGTGGGAACTGCTGAGCTGGGAGAGATGGCTCAGTGCTTGTGAGCACTCAAGTTTGTGCAGACAACCAGGATTTGAATTCCAGCCCCTGTATTGTGCCATGCACAGCCACCTTCTTCTGGCCTCCAAGGGCACCCATAGCTATGTAGACATGCACATAAATCAAATGTATAAAAATGTCTGTTTACTGCAGTGAGCATCACCATCAAAGCCTCTTCTAACGTGTCCTGTAGATCCATGCTGTGAATTTGATGTCTGAATTTAGACATTTATCTCCGAACATCTCAGGGTGTGGCTTTGTTATTTAAGTGTATTTTGATATAAGAACTGCAGCTAGTTGATTTCGGCATCTGTCGTGGGTCATCAGGTGTCCCAGCCTGTGTGTGGAGCAAATCCTGGTGTGCACGGTCAGATTTCAGTGGCATTACTGTTCTTGTGCCGTGCTGCGGCGTGATGTTTGTTCTTTCATCCCGCACTTCATGTTTATAAGCAGATGGAAAGTTTATACATAACTTATGTTCTTAAATGGGAAAACTACAACCGGCTTGTAAATATCTTTGGGTAAAATAACAGGCGGATCCATTTAACAGAATACTTTGCAAATAAGCGTCTCTAGCTAGCATTGTGTGAGAATGGTGGTTTTTGTGGCCCTCTGCTTCTCTTGACTGCAGGCCAACGAGTCAGTGGAGGAAGTTTTTATACAAAGTGTGAACCAAGGCATTCTTTCACTAAGTAAAGCATAAGAAAGGAAAGTCAACTAATTTGACGATGACTTTTCCTGTGAGCTGTTTGTTTGGGTGTATTATTAATCTAGCCAAAGTACACGATTTCCCAGTCTGATACTACCTACCATCTACGTAGTTTTTTTCTTGAAACAAGTAGCTTGCTGATGAGATGAACTGTGATTCATCTTTATCACAACATAGTTTCTCCCTTTCCTCCATACCTAGTCTGTTTTGTTTGTTTGTATTTAATCCTTCAAATTATGGTCCTTCTTGTCTCCTTTCTGTCTTTGTTTGTTTGATTCATCATATTGGGAGGGAGGGAGGGAAGGATGGAGGGAGGGGGGGGAGGGACGGACTCATTATATAGCTCCTAGTCCTTGGATTACTGGTGTGTGCCACCATGCCCTCCAATGAGCTTTTTGAGAGATTTCTGTTTGTATTTAGAAACTGGTTTTGAAGAGAGGAGGGACTGTGAGGGTTGTAAACAAAGAAGGGCATTTAAGAGCTGTGGGGTTGTGTCCTTATGATACTTACAGTAATCTTTATGGCACCAGAGGTCATAATCTATTCAACTTTGTCCCAGTGCCTGGGACACTGCTTGGCACACAGTGAGCAGACAGGAATTGCCTGTTAAATGGATGAGTAGCTGTAAGTTTCTCTGCTCTTATTACTGGTGTTTTTGAGGCAGGGTCTCACTGTGTTGCCCAGGCTGGCTGAAACTGGTGATCCTCCCGCCTCGGTCTTCTGAGGGTTGGCATTATGAGTATGTACCATCATGCCTACCCAGTTTTGCCTTATTTAACATTTTCTTGTCTTATTTAAAGTTCCCCATCATAACAGATTCTTTAAATATTGACATTATTGGAACCCAAGACTGCCTTTAAATTATTCCTGTGTGTTTACTTTGAGTATTTTTACTTCCCTGTAGATCATGGCTTCTGACCTGGGCATACTTACGCCACTGCTCATCTTACTATTATCACAGTTTAAGGGAGGTATAAACCCAGGGAAGTGACCTGGTCTGGGGGGCGGGTGGGATAGCGGATTCTGCGCGGCAAAATACATAATGACCATTCTGTTCTTTGTGAGGTGTTCCTCCTTGAAACCGCAGGTCCTTGATGGCGCTGCCTCTGCCCTGAGGATGTTCTCCTCTGCCTAAGAGCAGACCTCTACCTCAGATCACATCAACCCCTCTCTTGAAAACTCAAGAGTCAGCGTGTCATTACATAGAAAATGAAACAAACATTCTCTGACTGAGTATTTAAAGTCTATGCACGTTCTAAATCGGCTTCACTGCCTAATTTGGCACGTGACTCCAGCAGGAGACACACTCGATGCCCCCAGGAATTATTGGATAGGGCACCATTTGCCTTTTGATGTTTGGACTGTCTTCAGCAGCACAACATTCCTGTGTGTCATTCCTTGTCTGCTTCCAAATCCCATTCTTAAGAGGATCCCGTCATGAGATTAGCACCCATTCTAATTCAGCAGGATCGCACCTCATCTTGTTCATCTCCAAGCACTTTATTTCTAAACAAGGTCTGACTCGTGGGTGCAGGAGTTAGGACTACAACATATCTTTTCTTTCTTTTTCTTTTTTTTACAGGGTTAGGGGGGCACGGTACTAGTCATCGTTTTGTTACAATACATGGTGTGTGTGTGTGTGTGTGTGTGTGTGTGTGTGTGTGTGTGTGTGTGTATCACTCATTTTGGTGTGATTTTGTTTTATTTTTGAGAAGGAGTCTTGTTCTATAGCCCAGGCTGACCTTGAATTTTCCTAGTTTGGGTTATAGCACATATATACTTTAAAGAGATGTGGTTTTTGTACTTCAAATCCTTTGCGTTATTGCTATTGTTACTTTTCAGGGAAATAATTCATCTTTTGGCCACTTGCTTTGTACTTTTGTTGGTGTGGAGTTGAGAAACGAGGCGTTCTGACCAAGCAGACAGCACCATGCCACATGATGATACCTTGCCACATGACGGCTGGGCTGTAAGCTGTGGCTCCCATCTGTCAGCTTGGGGTCACGTGGCATTGGGGTCATGTGGCATGCACGTCTCATTGGTCAGACTTTAAACATGGGCTTCCTCTGGACTGAGGGCAGAGGAAAAATGGTTTCCAAAGTAAATTTGCCACAGCGCTCCACGTCAGAGGGCAAGGATGCCAAGCACAACTTAGAAAACATGTCGGTGAAGGAAGGGATGAACAAAAGTTTCTATGTTTTGCAGCTGGTGTTTAGGAGAACAAACCCTCTTGCTGCCCCCCATAGTAACATGGTTGGCATTAACCACCGTTGCCTGCAACCGGGAAGGACCAAAGGCAACCCGGCTTCTCACTCTCGGGAGTGAGCTTAGGGTGTTGGAGCTCGTGTGTGTGTGTGTGTGTGTGTGTGTGTGTGTGTGTGTGTGTGTGTGTGGCTACTGTGAAGCCGTTTATGTATTTTATTTAATCCACACAACAGGTTTGTGAAGTTGGCAGTTCTACACCGATTACTCCAGTGGCCAAGTGTAAGGTGAAGACGCTTGGACTTGACTCCAGCTGTGTCTGACCATACTTACCCAGTCTAGTCGGATATTTTCCATCTGTCCCTCCTTTATCCCCTGCCCAGTTGTCACCCACCCCGTCATTGTCCTCCCCATGTCCTCTAGCAGGGTCTGCCGGAACAGTTGGCACCCCTTCTGCCTCAGGCACATCCTTTAGATTCTGCCTTAATCTTCTAGATTCAAGCCTGACGCACTGCCGCTGCTGGTGGTCACAGCTTGCAGCAGGCGACATTGGCGTCTTGGCTCCCTGTGCTGGCCGGCCGGCGTCCACTCCCACCTCCGGATTTTCTTAGGGCAGCGGCTATCTGATCTCTTATCGATGTCAGCTTTCCTTGGCTGCTCTTTGTGTTCAGAGCCCATCCTGTCTGGGCCTGCTTCAGCTCACTCCCACCCACACACAGCCACGGGGTTGGGGAAGTAGCTCTCTGGTTCTCCTCTCTCCCTTTCCTGTGCTACATTTTTGCGTGTTGTGCGGTATTCATGTGAGCTCTTCGTTCTTCAGGTCTGCATTTAAATGTCGCTTTAAGTTCTCAGTGACTTCTCTGTCCCCTTCACTCCTTAAATCTCACCTTTTGGAGACACGGTCTTGCTATGTTGTTAGTGTCTCCCGAGTGCTGAGGCGGACACCAGGCTCAGAGGCTCTCTCGTACCCTCTAGTTTTCTTCCTTGAACTTCAGTTTGTAGTTGTATATTTCTGTGTAACTATTAGGTTATTAATATCCCCCAGTCAGCCTTGAACTTCATGAGGACAGGGACTCAAGTCAGTTTGATGATTCCCTAGCACCTACAGCGCCTCGACTACCATACAGACTACACGCGTGTTGAATGGATTGCTAACCGCGTGCTGGGAGCACTCTTGTGAGTTGTTCCTTTCTCTAGTTTCTGCTTTCTGATAGAATTTGTTACTACTGTATTTTTTTTTCCTTAATGCCTTTTGCTTAGGAACAAACCATGTTTCCCTCATTGCTAATCATGATGGTTAGCAAATGCATTTGGTTTCAAAGCCTCTACATCAAGCCAGACATACAGGGAAAGTACACAAACTTTAGGCTGTGTAACTGCTGCTAGTTCCGCCTGAGCAGGGATGGCTGGCTTCTCATTCCTGGGCCCGTAGGAGCATAAACAACTCCCTTAAGTCCTGGGTGCTTTCCCCAGAACCCAGGCATCTGACAGCCCCTTTTCTGTGCCTTGCAACTTCTCTCCAGGGATTTCTCCTTACACCAGTCTCGCCTCCCCTGAGGGTCGGTACTATTCACGCAGCCGCTTTCGCTGACACATAGGCCCATTGGCTGGAAATTGTGTTTGCTCGTGATGGCACCAAGCACTGAGGACGACCTAACTCCTTTCTCTTTTGAATCCACAGTTGGTCATGTTCGGAGCTGGACCTGAGCGACATTCGCCTGATAGTTTACCAGGACTGTGAGAGGAGAGGCAGACAGGTCATGTTTGATTCCAGAGCTGTTCAGAAGACAGAAGAGGCAGCTGCTCAGGTATGGAATGCCCGTGGGCTTTCCAGTCTGTGTTCCCTTCAAGCTGTGTTGTACCGGGCCAGCAAGGATCAGGAGGAACAAGCAAAGCTTGCACCCCAGCGGGCAAGCGTGTGTTGTGAACATGGGTGAAACTTAACAAGCAGTTATGGTAGGCCAACCCTGTCACCCAGAAAGATGCATTTGCGGGTGCTTGTAATCAGTAGGACTTTGTAAGCACAGTAAGAAAATACATTGCTGAGATTCATGAAGCGCTAGAGTATTTGCCAGAAGAGAAGGTCATTCTGTCCTGGTTTTCTCATAGACAAAGGTACCAAGTGTGGCTCGTGCCTGTAGTCCAGCACTAGATAGGCTGAGGTAGGAAGATGGTGATCTGGGGCTAGCCTGGGCTACATAGTAAGCCTGTGTTTCAAAAACCAAAATAAAGGAAAGATGTTTTGTAACACATGTTCAAATGAATGAAAAGGCCTCCTCATTGGAGGGCCTCAGTGTGTGCGTGTGCACTGTCTATATGCACGCGGACCGTCTGCACGTGTGTGCATTGTCTGTACACGTGTGCACTGTCACCTTACGCCTTCTAACCAAGAAACCTTTCCTTAATTTCCCTGTTGTGTATGTGTGTGTGGGGCGGGGGGATGATGGGCACTGGAGGTGGGAGGAATGGCCGGTGAAGACAGAAAGAATCTTGACCTGTTTGATCCAGACTAGGAAAGATAAAATCATTTGGGAAGACCCTTGCCCTCCCTGATCTCTGGCTGTCGGCCAGGATACATCTAATCTGTAGACCATTCTCTTCAGTATTTGTTCAGATGCTTACAGATTCAATAAAGCCACCGATACTCACTCTTTTCTTTAATTACCCGCTTCCCACACTGACCAGATTCTGATAGTCTGTAGATTGTGGTTAAAAGAACGGTTACAACAAGGCCTTTGACTCCCAAGGGCCAGTGGGCCGTTCTTCAGCTTTAGTTCCTAGAAGTGGTTTTGTGGGGGCGTGCAGGCTGCTGCCGGCACGTGGGAGCCAGAGGACAGCTCTGTGGCGTTGGTCCCCTCTTCCACCTGTAGGTGGGTCCCGGGGATCAAATGTAGTCATGAGACTTGCGGGGACAAGTGCTTTTCTTTGCTGAGCCTTCTCCCTGGCCCTTGTTTTCCAGCTTTTGATAAGAATCTTGGTTTGCAGGAAGGAAATGTTTGGTTGAAGGCTTTGAGCCGGGTGGATTCCGCAGCACGAGGAGGAGCTCTGCCAGACTGCTAATCTTTATATCAGTGGCTGGGCTTGGTGGGTGGGTGGAGGAGAAAGCTGAGAAATCTCTCAGATGATTCACATAAGCTTTCATGGCATATTGGGACCGGGAGCTTAGGTGAGCCAGCTCTTGATCCCTTTATTTACTCGACAGGAGAGGGCTCTACCCAGTGCTTCTACCAGAAGCCTGAGCTGCTGATGAGGGCAAAGAGGGGAGATGATTTCCACAGGGAACTGGAGTTAGTCAGCATACCTGAGCAGGGATAACTTGATCATCTCTCTCGGTTTCCTAGACATTTTCTTGTAATTAAAAATGGCAACATAGGATCAGGAACATTTTTGTAGCTTGCCAAAGACTGCAGGAGAAGCCAATTGGTAACCTGCCCTGTACCAGCTGCTGTTTCCAGCCATGCTGATTGCCCGGTCCTCCTGCAGTCTGTCCGGAGGTGGTACTTCCTGTCATAGCTGTCAGCCCTCTGAGAGGCTGTTTGTGGTAAAGAGGTCTTAAGTAGCAGTTGGAGCTGAAGAGCATGTTGAGGGCATGCATGCAGGATGCTCAGGACTAACCCTGCACAACCTCAGGTTCTTTCGCTGCTGCAGTGCCTGCTGGAGACCAGCACCTTTCATGTTCTCTTTACGCTCCTTTCCCGAACCAGCCCCTGCCCAACTTCATCCCCTTGATAAGCACAAAACGCCGTGAGTTTGAATCGGCACATGATGGCCAGCATGTGCCTTAGACCACCAGTCACACTGAGATTAGATAAGCTGCCGTTGCATTCCTGGGATCCCAAGCAAAGGCGATGGAAGAAGGGAAGGAGGAGGCCAAGGAGACTCAGCAGAAGTCATTTCTCACGAAGGCTGCTCTGGAGGGAGTGTTCTCTTCTGGGGGCGGGCGAGGGCATCTTTATCTTTATGTCACTGTCATAGAAATGAGCAGGGAGCACTTCGGGGAGTATAAAGTAGATCGCCCTCCGGTACCTCTGACCTTTAAAGACCACGTTCCTGTCACATGCTCTGGGGTTCACAGTAGCTCCTGTTTCAGGGCTCAGGCTTCATTTTTCACAAGTTCATCCTGGGTGGTTTCCTTCCCTGCACTTATAAAGGAGTGCTAGAAGAAGTATGAGAAACGTAAGCCCGCCCGTCCGCGCTAATAGGTTTCTTTTCTCAGTAACATTTAGTTGGTAAAATTTCATAAGTCTGTGGTCATTTTTCTCCTCATCAGTTCCATGTGTTAAGACTACATAATACTAAAATCTCCTAAAATCTGTAACAGGGAATAGTATTTGTCTATGACTTTACAGTGTAAATTTTTAATGTAAATACTAACAGTTAGACATAGTGTCCTCTTTAAATAGTATATCAGCTATCTCCCGTCTCCGTCAATCTCTGTCTATCTTGTCTGTATCTGTGCAGACATCTCCCCCGCTTCCCAGCTGTCCCAGACTCCCAGGAATGATTTCGTCATCATAAAGAAGAATTAAACAGAGCTTTTGTTTTTAATGCAATTCAGACATCCTAATGTTTTGACAGATTTCCACTTGGTAAAGAGTGTTGGTAAAGCCTGACACACTTGCGTGCCTTTCTCAATCCAGAAAGCAGAGGATGTCCCTGCTAAAATGTCAGCCAGGTGCTGTCAAGAACGCGGGAGTGTCGGCGGCGGCGGCGGCGGCGGCGGCGGCGGCGGCGGCGGCGGCGGCGGCGGCAGCTCTCTCCACAGCTCTGGAGGATCTTTACAGCACACTAAGGAGCAGCTTCCGAAGTACCAAGTAAGATTCGTGGTCTCTAGAACAGCCGTAAGTGTGGGCACCAGCTCTCTCGAGGGGTGCTGTTGCTTTGTTCCTGTTGTTTTTGTTTGTTAGAGGCTGGTTCTCCAGTGGTCCAGGCTGGCCTCTAACTGGCTATTTGGCTGAGGATGACCTTGAATTTCTGACCCTCCTGCCTTCACCTCCCAAATTCTGAGGTTTTCAGATGTGTACCACATCGAACTTGTCACATTCTCCCCCTGTAGTAACCCAAGCAGGCATGACCTCACCATGGAGGCCAGGTTGATCTCAAATCCTCCTGTTCCAAGTTTCCCTAGTGCTCGGATTATAGGCACATGCAACAATGACCAGCTTTCCGGTCTGTTGGTTGTTTTAATTTTAATGTTTTATTATTTTACTCATTGTGTATTGGATGTAAGTCTGTGTGATGGTGTCAGATCCCCTGGAACTGGAGTTACAGTTTGTGAGCTGCCATGTGGGTGCTGGGAATTGAACCTAGGTTCTCTGGAAGAGCAGCTAGTGCTTCTAATTGCTAAGCCATCTCCCCAGCCCTCCCTGTTCTTACTTTTTAAACCTGTCCAGAATATTATCTCTACTGTCAGCCAGGGGCCCAGAGATTAGCAGGCACTGCTGTGTTAACCAATGGTAGTAAGACATTGCGTTGTTCCCTGTTGTGCTCTGACTGGCTGATTTCCTGTGCAGTACACGAGGCCGGCGTCCGATGTCAACATGCTCGGGGAAATGATGTTCGGCTCTGTTGCCATGAGCTACAAAGGCTCCACCCTGAAGATACACTACATACGGTGAGGCTGCCCTTGTGCTGGCTGCGAGACCCCGAAGGCTGTTGCTGGCTTCCTAACCTACAAAGCGCCTGTCTCCCCTCTTCTTGCCTTTCAGTTCTCCTCCTCAGCTGATGATTAGTAAAGTCTTCTCGGCTCGAATGGGTAGCTTCTGCGGAAGCACAAATAAGTAAGTGGGATTTCATACCCTGCCCTATGTTCTTATGTGTCTCTTTCTAGATAAATTCGTTGAGGACTGTAAGACATTGTTAAATGAATAACAAGATAAATACAGGTTAGCAAAGAGGTTTTAGTCATTTTCTAATAACAGCAAGGAAAAAACAAACTTTGGGTTTTTCTCAAGTGGCCCTAAAGACAGATGATGATTTTTGTCTGTTTTTTGAGAAAAGGTCTCAAAGTCCCAGCCTGACCTTGAACTAAACTGGAACTTTGCAGTGTAGCTAAAGATGGCCTTGAACCCCTGGTCCTTCTGCCTCTCCCTGGGGTAGTAGCTGTGTGCGGGTGGTGGGAGTGAACCTAGAGCCCGTGTGTACCAGGCAAAACTCTTCTATTTGCCAGGCTGACAAATGCCTCTTGTTTTGGATGTGCGTCTGTTCTTCTCTTCTGTTCTTGCTGTCAGTCACCAGGTTTTGATTCTAGAGCCCACGCTGGCAGGGAACTCAAGGTCCTTTCGCCTCTACTTTACGAATACTGGAATTATAGGCATACATTACCATACCTAGGCGACATTTGTTTTTTATGAGTGTTTTTCCATGTCTTTGGAATAACCTAAATATTTGTTTAGCCCACTAACTCTAAATATTGAGCTCAGATTTAAGTAAGAAATTATTTGAATTTTATTGTGCTATTTTCTCTTCAAAGTGTTGGTATTCAGTTTCTTTCTAAACTAATACATTGAAGAAATCTGCCCTGCCCATCTTCGTGAGTGATTCTACTTTTCTTAAAGTGGATCATAATTTCTGATTGCGTCCCCGTGAAACAAGCTGCAGAATCATTAATAGATACTAGCCGAGATATGAAGTTAATTCATTTTGAGTGTTCATTGAGAACCCTTGAAATGAATAGCAGCATCTTAGGTGTTATTTTGTTAAGCAAAATTTCAAAATGAATAGCGGTACGGAAGGCGTCAGTTACTAAAGTACGCTTAGAGTTTGGCGTCTCATTTCAGCCACGAAGTGGTTATGAATGCAGTTGCCCAGGTAGTCGCGTGGACTGGGCACTTTCAAAACATTTTCGTTTTCCTCCAGCAAATTCCTCCCAACCTCCCATCTTTTCTCCCCTTGGTCGATGTGAAACTTTAGTCTCATAAAGAACAATTCCGAGAGACTGTCGAGTTGTTGTCTGTAGTTGGGAATCTATTAAAAAAACAAATGTGTTAACATCTTGATGTCCCCTCCCCATCCCCATCTTGATTTAGCCTGCAGGACAGCTTTGAATACATCAACCAAGATCCCCAGGTTGGAAAACTGAACGGTTTGGGTCCTTGTCGCGCTGGAAGTAACCTAGGTAAAACGAGACCCTCGACGGCTCTTCCCCCGAGTGCCGCTGTTGGGGGCGTGTTCTGCTTTATTTGAGTTTGCTGTGTTTTGGGTTTACTTTCGCGTTATCTTTAACCCGTGTTTATTTGTGTGTGTGCCCTGCGTCCTCTGTGTGTTCTGCTCTAGGTCTGCTGCAGGCGTGCAGCGGCAAGCTGCTGCAGGGGGTGTCCGAAGGAGGACCGCTCCGGCTCACCCGCAGCGCTTCTTTCTTTGCAGGTTTGTGTGGAATGCTGAGCTCAGTGTGGCCCACACGTTAAAACTCCTATGCAGGTTCTAGAAAAACAGAAATCCATTTATTCTTCTCTAGAAACCCAAAGGGCTTCTGTGGCAGGAGATGCTAGTTTCAAATGCAGCTGGAGTCCTGCTGTTTCCAAGTTCCATCTTGTTGCTAATGGTCCAAATGGGAGCGAGCTGGTTTTGATCTGAAGTGAGCCCTTTGTGTTTCTAGGAAAATTAATTTCTTCTGATTTTCCTAGGCCGCCTCTGCTGCTGTGAGCTGGTTCTCTTTGCTGTGGCATCTTTTATCCATCTATTCCCCTGCACCCTCACCTGCATGGAGTTTCTAAGTCACTCTATTATAAGCATGGGAGGGCTCAATCAGGTCTCTCTCTTTCATATTAACTTACTCAGATTATTTAAATGCAGTGTCCAGGTTCCTTACAGGTGTAGTCACCTTGATATCCTGGGTGTTTTCTGAGATGTAACTGGCCTTGCCAGCAGAGGGCTGTTCAGTGTCCATTGTAGCATGATTAGCAACTGTGAGCTAATCTTCAGGACCAACTTAAAGTTGTGAGGAAGGCAAATGGGCTTTTTCATTCTGTTACTTTTTATAGACACACACACGCGCACGCACACACACACACACACACTAAACATCACGGTTCTCTGATGCCTAATGGAACTGGTCTACTGTCCCTGCTACTTAGACCACATATAGCTTGTTTATATACTTCCTTCAAAACTTTGGAAGGCAAACACAGTGGCTTCTTGTTCTTTCTAAGATTTTCTAGGACACATTCTCACATCCCTTTCAGCCCAGTAAATCTGCAACCCAACCAGTCTGAAGCCTTCTAGATACATGTGCTACTTAAGAGTGTTTTCCAAATTTTTGCCAGGACATGAGTTTTTCTGAATAACTCGAATACCATGTCTGGGTAAAAGAACTGGAGGAAAAAAACTGTTAGGAAAAAAAAAGAGTAGATTATAAATAAACATGTCTAGATTTATGGAATGATTTTTCACTATTTCTCTTCCTAAGCTGACTGCAGCTATCACTGAGACTAATTAATTATAAAGCATTTTGAAACTATTGTACTGTTTAGATACTATAAATAATGAGGAAATGGCTAAAATAGACCGCTGACTGTATTAACTGCATGAATGGTTTGTTCATGTCACTCAGAGGAGCCTATAGGCTCCGGCATAAAGGCAAATGGCTTGTTGGTTTTGCTTCTTGTTATCTTTTTATGTGTTTAATTTGCTATCTAGTTAATCTCTATTATATATTAGGCCACTCTTCAATACCAGTAACCCTCTTTGAAATCATATATGAAGTCATTTTTTTGAATGTCTCTGTCTTTGGCGAGCCTGGTCATTAACGCTTCCCTTGTCTGTCTCTCTGTCCCAGCACACAGCACACCGGTTGACATGCCCAGCAGAGGTCAGAATGAAGACAGGGACAGCGGCATTGCTCGATCAGGTACTTCCTTTTGCTGGTTTGAGTAACCCGGTGGGGTATCTACAGTGGGAAGTAGGAAGCAGAAAGGTGGTCCTCGCTCTGTCCTTTCTCTTTTCCTTGTTCTTTCTTTTCTCTATATTCTACGACTCTTGTGTGTGAGGATCTGAAACTTTGGATGTTCAGCCTCTAGGAATGATCTGGGCACACAAATTAGTTTTATCTGATACTCAAGTTTATATGAGACTGATACATTTCTTCCAGCAGGAAGCCTCATTGTACCAGTTGTACTAGGAATTGGCTTGCTGACTGCTCACTCAGGATGGAGCAGGCCTGTGGTGGTCAGTCTGCTTATGACAGTGCTGCTGCCTGCGTGGTAGATAGGACCTGTTCCGCGTGGCTTTGCGTGGCACCACTTCCCTCTGTGTTGGACAGATGAGTGCTGCCCTGCTGGGCTCCCCAGAGTGCTCCATTTCTTTCTGGATGCAGCCTTGTTTTGTCCATGTCCCTTTTTTGCTTTTTTGTCGTTGTTGTTGTTTTTGTTTTTTGAGACAGGGTTTCTCTGTAGCATCGGAGCCTGTCCTAGAACTAGCTGTTCAGACCAGGCTGGCCTCGATCTCAGAGATCCGCCTACTTCTGCCTCCCGAGTGCTGGGACTAAAGGTGTGTGCCACCACCACTCGTGTCTCTTTCTGTTCCAAATAGAGATTGAGAATTTGAGAGCACTGACGTCGACAGGAACGTTGCTATGGTTTTCCTAGTTCATTTGCACATTGGCTACAGCTCGTGTGTTTGATAGTCCTCGGGTTTTACATTTTTTCTGTAACTGCTTTTTCTTAATTTTGAGAAGCAGGTAATTGAGGGTCCATGTTCACATTAAATTCATGCATCTGTGCCAGCTAGATCCAGGAGTTTCCTCAAAGCCCGTCAAGGCAACTTGCGACTGTCAAGTAGGAGTTATGAGAGTCAGGGAAGACGAACTCTCCTTGGGGTTTAAAAATCTCTCAGCTAGTGGGTTCCCCAAGAGTGAGGGCTGACAGTGTCCTCCTGTACAGTGTCCTTTTGTTCATTTTGCTGTCCTGGTATAATATATATACCCAGGTGCAAGTACTGTCTGCTCTCAGCTGGGCGCTACTCTGAAATCTCCCAGTTGAGTGCACATCCCTACCTGTCTAGGGACTTGGCATTGTTTTAGCATAAAGACTCTTCGAGGTCTTAACAGTATTCTAGTCACTAAGATTTTTTTTTCTCTTAATGCCAAACCTAATAGTGCGTGTCTGTAATCCCACCACTCAGTAGACTGAGGCAGGGGGATCATATGTTTTAGGCCAGCCTAGGTTACAGGTGAGTTTAAGGGGAAAAAAATGAATGTTTCCTTATTCTCCACCTTATGAGCACAAGAGCCTAGGCTGGAGAGATGGCCCAGTGCTTAAGAATATGACTGTCCTCCAGAGGACTGGGGTTCAGTTCTCGGCATCCACGTGATGGCTCACAACTGTGTGTAACTCCATCTTTAACACATAAGCCTTCTTTTGGCAGACACCAGGAATACATGCTATCTCATTGGCTTTTTAATCGCTGTCATTTCACTTTGTTTTAAAGTAATGACTACATACTAAATTTTAAGGACCCTAAAAGCTTTCCAAATGTCTAAGGGAGCAAAGGCTTGACCTGACTGTATTGCTGGGATAAACAGAGGTTGCTGTTGTGTTGGGGAAGGACACACCAGATCGGAGTGTGTGCTGCAAGAATTACACCCCCCTGATCACCTGAGGGAGGAAAATATCCGAGGGCTCAGGGAAAGCCCCTGAGAGGGAGAAGTGCAGCGGGGACGGATATGCCAGGAGGGACCTGCTCCTGAATGCCAAAGCAAGTAGTGGTTAGGTACTGAGAGGACAGCTAGCCAAAGGCTGCAGTGGGAACAGGCTTTGCAGAGCCGTGGGTCAGAATAGAAGGTGGCTGGGAGTGGATAGGCTAGGATCACACGGATTAGCTCGGGGTGGATGTGTGCCATTTACAGTGTATCATCTCGAAGGAGCCTGTTTGGATGGCTGAGGAAGGCAGGGATTGCAGGCGCCCTCTACCCTCCGTGACAGGAAGCACTCTTAGCTGCTGAGCCTTCTCCAGACGCCTCCCAGTAGTTTTTTGTTTTGTTTTAATGATATTGTTCAGTTTTCTTCTTGTAGATTAGGTGTCTGGTATATATTCCCTTTGAGCCCTTCTTGAGTCTGCCTCTTGGTGGCATTTTAACTGAGTCTCCTAAGATTTTCTCTGACCACCGAGAAAAGAATTTACTTTTGTCATCCATTACTTAAGACCCTAGCGTCTTAGTTCATGTTTTATTGCTGTGAAGACACATCATGACCGAAGCCACTTATAAAATAAACACTTAATTGGTGGCTTGCTTACAGTCTCAGAGGGTTAATCTACCTTCACCATGGCAGAGGGTGTGGCAGGCAGGCAGGCAGGCAGGCGTGGTGCTGGGGAAAGAGCTGAGGGCTTTAAATCCTGATCAGCAGGCAGCAGGCAAGGGGGCGGGGCAGGCTGGTAAGGCGAGCCTTTGGGGGGTCATTCTAATTCAGATCACTAGTGATTTATTTTCAGAATAGTTGCAACAGTTCAAAATCAGCTCTTCTGTACAAAAAAAATACTACTTAAGACTAGAAATAGTTTGTTCAGACAGGGAGATGAGAAGGGGGTAGAGAAAGGAGGGTAAGAGTTCTGTGTTTGAGGTCAGCCTGGTCTGTATAGTGAGTTTCAGGACAGCCAGGGCTACACAGAAAGAACTTGTCTCAAAAATAAAAACAAGAAGAAAAATGAGGATCAGGAGAGGGAACTCTATCTTATTGATTACTTTGCCTAAATTTTACCTCCAAATAAAGAGTGAAGAAATTGCCAAAAGAAGACACGTGTCTTAGTTAGGGTTTCTGTTGCTGCGACGAAACACCATGACCATAAAGCAAGTTAGGGAGGAAAGGGTTTATTTGGCTTATACTTCAGCATTGCTGCTCATCACTGATGGAAGTCAGGGCAGGAACTCAAACATGGCAGGATCCTGACGCAGGAGCTGATGCAGAGCTGCTTACCTGCCTGCTTTGCCTGGCTTGGTTAGCCCACCTTCTTAGAGAGCCCAGGACCACCAGCCCAGGGATGGCACCACACATCATGGGCTGGGCCCTTCCTCATTGATAACTAATTGAGAAGATGCCTTACAGCTGGATCTCATGGAGGCATCGCCTCAACTGAGGCTCCTTCCTCTCTGATGACTCTAGCTTGTGTCACAAAACCAGCCAGTGCAAACAGTAAACAAGCTTTGGAGTGCAATGTTGTTAAGTTATGTGCGCTGTGTTCTTAGAAATCTGGAGTGTGTATTCCAATGGAAGGAGCAATAATTCCTCTTGTGTTTGTGATGTAAAGCCTGGTTGAGCATGCACTGATTGGGTCTGTGGATTTGTGGATTAGGAATCCATGTGGCTAAGAATAGGAGGTGGCTGAGTGTGGGCAGAGTAGGATTATTCCTTCCTATCGAAATGGGGTGATGTGCATCTGTGATTGGAAAGAGGGGTGTTGAGGCAAGAGGATTGAGAGTTCAAGGGCAATTTAGTTTACATAGCAACAGTGTCAAAAAAAAAAAAAAACCTGTTGTTTCTTTTCCTCTTATATATAGAAATGTTTGAAAGAGAAGTTTTAGTCTCCCCCTGCTGGATATGATTGGTAGAATACAAAGTTTCAGGCTGAGAGTGTGTATGTATGTGTTTATGGCGTTGAAATACATATTACATATAAATTTGCCATCTTAAACTTTTTGGGGGATGACTATAGATCAATTATGTAGCTCAGGCTAGCCTCGAACTTGAAATTATATAGTTAAGGTGGCCTAGAACTCAAGGTCCTCCTGCCTCTGCACCTCTAGTACGGAGGGTACGGGAATGCACCACCACGCCTGGCATGTTTGTTTATTACTGATTTACTCACTGGAGAGGGGGGTGAACATCTGGGTACAGATGTGCAAGCACGTGCTGTGTGAGTTTGTATCAGACAGACGTCAGCCTTGGGTGTTGCTTGCTTCCTGAGATAGGGTCTTTCCCTGGGACGTGGATCTCTCTGAGTTGGCCAGTGAGCCCCAGGGCTTCTCCCGTCTCTTCCTCCTCAGTGCCAGGATTACCAGTGCACACTAGGAGCCTAACGTTTCATACGGGTTCTGACTGTCCCCCAGCCTCTATGGAACTCATTGTAAATGGATAGCCCAGCGGTACTGAACACAGTTGCGTTCTGAGAACTCGAGCCGGGACGCTCACATTTGGAATTTGCTTCCTTGCAGCTTCGCTGAGCAGCCTTTTGATTACACCCTTCCCGTCCCCGAGCTCCTCTACGTCCTCTTCCAGCAGCTATCAGCGCCGCTGGCTTCGAAGTCAGACGACGAGTTTGGAAAATGGCATCTTTCCAAGGAGGTGAGTTCCATGTTTCCGCTGGCTACGGAAAGCGCTACTGTAAACAACATAGGAAACCTGGCAGGGTTATCCTTGCTGTTGTCGGGAGAAGACGACCTGAATCCTTGTGATTAGCTACAGCTTAGCCTGGAAGTTTACAAGTTCAATTGTTAGGGAGAAGATAGTAAATTAAAGCTGAGCAAGCTGGCCTGGAGTACAATGTGTAGCCCAGACAGGGCTTAAACGCCTTGCTTTGCCTCTGCTTCCTAAGTGTAAGGATTAGGAGTGTGTTGACACTACCCAGCTGGGAAAAAGGTCTTTTTATTTAGAAGTTACTGGAAATGCCTGGATAGCTATACAATGTATATGCTAGATTTGGTGGTAATTTAAATAATGCTCTCTCTCTCTCTCTCTCTCTCTCTCTCTCTCTCTCTCTCTCTCTCTCTCTCTCTCTCTCTCTCTTTCTCTCTCTCTAAGCCAGATTCCTTCCAGACATGGCTATAAGTAATAAAGATGGGACACATCTCTTCCCCTGGTTACAGTGATTCCAATGTGGTATTTAAGGCATGATCCCTTTGTGGCACTTAAATTCTTAGACTAAACAGCATGAAATTGAGTATATGCGGCTCACCACACCCTGTCTGTGCTCTGGGCACCGCCACACAGTTTGTGAACTGGGCAAGGGGCTGGAGGTTGAAACACACAGAGACACAGAGACACAGGTCATCCTTGATGCCAGAAATGCCCCAAGAATGCCCCCTTTATTGTGTCCAGGGGCAGCTTATATAGGGATAGCCACGCCCCAGCCAAACCCACCAGAAACCACTCTCCTGCCATCAGGAGCTCCTGAGGGTCTCGTGCTCAGAGCAGCTGTAGGCACTCGGATCAGGGGAAAACAAGTTGTTTACAAGAAATTCAGGATCTGGGGGCTCACAGCCCCCTAGTGCACATAGAGATAGCCTCAAGGTGTTATTCCCTACCTTTGTGTCAGTGTGGTTTTGAATCTGAAGTTTATTCGGTTGTGTTCGGTGTATAGATTTGATGCTAGACCAGTAGCGTCCAGGTCCTTCTTTTTATAGCTCTTAAAAATGTAAAGGGAATTTTCAAACATGTCACTAAAATAATTTGTGTCAGTAATTGAGTTTATAAAAATCAAATTGAGTTTGTAATAATCACTGTGTTTGGAGAATCTGTGAAAGGTGGTCCAGCCATGAGCTTGTGTTGTAGTGGTTTATAACCAGGGGGGGGAAGAGGACAGTAAACAGGTGTCAGGAAACATCGGCACATGACAAATAAATACCACGAAGGTGTGCGGTACACTGGGACTCGGGAATAAGAAACATGGTGGGTGGGTCCTCGTGAAGGCTGATGAGAGCCCTGTAGAAAGATCAGCTGAGCAGTGCTAGCTGGAGGCACCTCTTCTGTTCAGATCCCTAGAGAGCAACATAAAAAGCTCACAGCTGATCCTTCACTGAGCCGCCGCTCTTTGGTGCATGAACTTCAAGTGGAGTGATGGATGAGGTCATAGCATCTGCCACGTGACAGAGCGCATTAACTAGGCCTCGGGTGCGTCTTCCTCTGTGCATCAGGTTACTGGAGGTTCAGCCTCAGTGTTGTTAGGAGGGAAACTGGATGAGCGAGTCAAGTGGCCAGACAGGGCTTAGAATATGGCCACAGATTAACATTGGCGGTGCGTGCCTGTAGTCCGAGCCCTTGGAGGTTGACACAGTGAAAACTCGCATTCAGGAACAGCCTGGGCTACAGAGACCCTGTCCCAAAAAAGCAAAACTTTGGCTCTCAAGATGGCTCTGTGGTTAAGTCATCAGCAGCTGAGCTTAATAACCCAGGTCTGAGTCTCAGGATCCAAACAGTGGAAGAGGAGAACCAAATTCCCAGTTCTCCTTTGACTTCCAGATGTGTGCATGGCAAATTACACAAGCCATATTACACATACAAAATTAAAATGGTATTTTTCTTTGAGACATGGTCTCTACATAGTCCTGGCTATCCTGGAACTCACTTTGTAGACCAGGTTTCCCTTAACCTTAAAATATAATTATAGTGTAATATATAAATATAAATTATAAAAATTTTGTGTTATTTTTAATAGGGTATCAAACAGTATCCTGATTTATTGTTAGTTTTTTTTTTTTAAGTATTTATATCCCTCTCTGTTACTGTGACTAACCTGGAAAGGGCACACAGCAGTTACGTTGTGGATCTCAGTCCCTTCTGGAGGAAGATGCTGTTGAGGGTACAGAAGCCTGCCTCCCTCTGCTGTTGTTACTTCCTCCCTTCCCCCCCATTCCCGCTCAGTGTTCCGAGACTGACTGACCTGGAGCCTGAGTGTTGGGGCTACAGGTACCCAGCCACTCTTGGCTGAGGATTGCTTCTTATGCTAGTGACAGAATCTCACTGTTTCTGGCTTTGAGAGGAAGTGCATGGTAATTAAAAACATCTTCCTGCCCTACATGGCAGTGTACACCTTTGATTCTGACACTCGGGAGTTGAGACACATGGATTTCTATGACTTCAAGGTTAGCCTGTATATATGTAGCAAATTTTAGGCAAGCCAGGGCTACATGAGACCATATCAAAAAAGCAAAAAAAAAAAAATAATTTTAAGATAAATCAAAAATCCTTCCTAAGAGAGTTATAGGTAGTTAGGATTGATAGTTCTACTCTGGCTTCAGGCTACCTCATTGTGCCAGGTGGCAAGCTGTGGTATTGGGCACCTAGGTGGGGGTGTTACACATCGTGCAGCTGGCAATAGCTCTGCTATCTGCGAGGCTGGGTATTTTATCTCTTGGAGAAAACCGCCCCAAATCCCAAAGGAACCAGACATGGAGATGTGCCCCTTGGAAGCCTTTTGATTAGTAAATTGAACAAAGTTTCCAGTGGGCTGTTCTTAGACTTACCATATTATCTGTTTCATAGTTTCAATGTAAGTTCAAATCTGACTTCAGCAATAATTGTGCTAAATAGCCCTGATATCAGTTGTAGTTTGTCTATATGAAGTAAAATGATGATGGTTTTTATTTTAAGTGATTATGATTTTGAAATATAACAAAAACACAGCTTCATTTCGTTTGAGGAAGGATCTAACTCTAGCCCACGGTAGCCTTGAACTCATGGTCCTCCTGCCTTGCTTCCATGTGATAGGGTTAAAAGCGTGAACTACTATACCCCCTCTACTTGATTTCTCTATATGGAAAAGACCTAAGTGTGCAGCCGTGGTTCTTCTGTCTTGAAACATGTGGGCTGATCTGTGCTTCCATCTTTCCTGTGGTACCGCAGCCATCACAGAGCCTCCAACAGAATGAGCTAGGGCTGGTGGGTCAGGCGGGGTGGACATCTGGTCATCCAGCAAGCCAAGAATGGCAGACAGATATCCTAGGTTATAACTCTAGCATCCTTACCAGAGAGCTATCTGTTCCCCAGGCAAGCACTGCTTCAGTTTCTATGTTTATAAAAGAGCTTGTGTAGCTTACCTGGTGACCTGGAGAGAGACTCTGGAGAAGTGTCTGTTTATATGATTGAATTCTTTGACCCATGCTCAAACATCCCTTATTGTGGGATAATACCTAAAAGATAATTAAGGTTCTCTATGATTTATTCCAGTTTGGATATTGACCCAGGACTACAGACTGAAGCTGGGGAGCTTTAGATTTTAGTGAAGAGATGTAGCCGGTAAGATCTAGTTTCTGCTCAGCGGGGAAGGATTCACAGCAGTTCAGCAGGTGGCACTCTCTGCTGGGCTTACACCGATAGCCATAGCCGAGTTGACTGTCGGCGTGGAGACAGTAGAGATGAAGATGAAGAGCCCGGTGTTGACCACAGTTGGGCTATTAAAGACCACCTTGGCTTGAGGAGGATTGGAATGATGATACAAGTGGTTTACTTTTGAGAAAGAGTAGAGCAGTCAGCAAAGAGGCAAGTTTTGCATTATAGCTCAGAAGAATATTTTGTTGCGATTCCTTTTTTTTTTTTTTTTTTTTGGAAACAGGGTCTCGCTATCCCAACCTGTCCTTGAACTTGAGTTCAAATCTACCTCTTCAGTTTACCTCAGCCTCTTGGGATGGGACTTATAGATGTGTCCATGCCCGGACAGAAATCAGCTTGTGCGCAGAAACAGCTTTTAATACAAGGACTTCACAACAAAGACTAGGAGCCTTTTAAAATACCCGATCTCTTCCCTTGTGAAAATGTGATGTTCTGTGTGATTCTCAGAGCTTTTTCTGGTGATTGGGATCTGGAGATTTCTGAGTTGGTAGATTGGTATGACACTTGGTACATTCACACGACACCCACAGAGCAGGAGCTGCCATGTCCCTCATCCCCTCATCCCACATGTGAGGGATGCTAAGAAATGCAGAAACACGTCCCTCAGAGCCTAGAGCAAGGAACTTTTTCTTTTAAACAGATCTCCTAATCGTGCAGCTTGGGTGTGCAAATGTTAGTAAGATCCAGATATAGTTTAAAGCGTACAGAATGTTATAGACTTAGAATAGAGCCCAAAGAATGGTAAAGTTGGCCACCAAGAGAGCATGTATTACATGCTGTTGTGTTGCAGGCTAGCTGCACACATCTGACCTTCACTGCGGTGCCTTTGGAGAACAAAGCAAACGCTCTCCTTTTCACTCTGTGTTAGTAGCTGTGTGGTCGTTTGCCCTGCTTTTCACAGCATTTAAACCAGAGTTCAGGTTCAACCAGAATTGTATTATCCCTAAGACAGATCGGATATGTATTGAGAATTTATTGGCTCTGTAGTTCTTTTATTACAGAAGCTGCCTCTCAGAAGGATCATAAGTTCTTTGAGAACTTGCCTGTACCCAAAGAGTGTTGATGTTGAGCCTTGCTGCTTAGTGGCTTTCCCAGAGTGCTCAGTCAGTTAATCACTTGGCTTCATCAGGGCGTTTAAAGGAGTAGCTTCCTCTGGTGGCTTTAATAGCCTTGAGGAAGGCACTAGCAAGCCTTGAAGCATGATGTCTGTGTGAACAGAATACTCCGCAGGACCACAGGACCGGTCTTCAGTGTATCATCTATTCTTGCCTATCAACAAAAACCAAGGACCGATTTCATTTGTTTCTTTGTTTGATACAAACCAGCGTGTGCCAGAGGCCTGTGTAGATGTCAGAGGGCAGCTCTGAGGAGTTGGTTCTTGCCTTCTAGCTCGTTGAGGCAGGGTTTCTCTTGTTTCTTATGTGTGTCGTGTTCTAGGCTAGCGGGCCTGTGAGTGTGTCCTCCACCAGTTCTTCTGCCCCTGCCTCTCATCTCACGGTGGAAATGCTAGGGTTGCAGGTGTGCGCTGCCACATCCAGCTTTTTCTGTGAGTCTCAGGGCGGAACTTGGGTCACCAGGCCTGTACAACAAGCACAGCTATAACCTGTGTTTTGGTTGAGCTGGTGTCTGGCACTCCTCCTAACTAAATACAGTTGAAAGGATGAGAGGCAAACCTTCAAATGGGCAGTGGCTTTCATTTGAACTTCTGATGGCAGGGTGATGATGCGTGGTAAGTGGTCCTTCAGTCTCCATGACTGACAAAGGAGAGAGAAGATGATGATCTGAGGCAGGTGAATGACCAGCTCAGTTCTCAGTGTCTGCCTTGCTTCCTGAGGTATCGTCACACGGCAAAACGGCTTACCTTCAGCGGCTCACTGATCCATGGCCGCTTCAGTTTCAAACTTAATTTTCCTCCAGGTCAGCGGATGAGATGTTTAGCTTGGCTGACGAAGCCTCCAGCTCCAATCCAGCCATGGTGAGAAGGAAGAAAATTGCCATCAGCATCATCTTTTCCCTGTGCGAGAGAGAAGCAGCTCAGCAGAACTTCCAGGACTTCTTTTTCTCCCACTTCCCCCTGTTTGAATCTCACATGAACAGGCTGAAGAGTGCCATTGAGAAGGTAGGGAAGGATGGGGGTTGTACGTGCTCAGGGGTACAGCGTGTGCAAGGGATGGGGTGCAGCTCAGGGGTAGAGCGCTTATACAGCGTGTGCAAGGGATGGGGGAAGTACGTGTTCAGGGGTACAGCATATGCAAGGGATGGGGTGCAGCTCAGCTCGGGTAGAGCGCTTTCACAGCATGTGCAAGGCCCTGGGATCCATTCCAAGCAAACACTTCAATAAGAAAATGAAAGGTAGTAAGACTGCAACCTACTGGCAAACGGGAGATATTTGAAGCCAAAGATGGCACTTGTCTGTGTGTGTCAGATGGCCTACATAAGGAAGTCAAAATGTGCCCTGGAATGATGGGCCTTGGGATTTTTAAAGGCTGGAGAATCCGACACTGGTTGCTGTAGGGAAGGAAATTACTGCTTTTTGATGAAGGGAACGCACCATTGCTATGTGTGTTTAAATTTGTTATAACATCATTGTTCATTAATAAGCCCTAGCTGGTCAGTTATAAAGGAATTTCTTCTCCGAGAGTAATTTGGCTCACTCTCTCCCATGAAGGCCATGATCTCCTGTAGGAAGATCGCAGAATCAAGTCTCCGTGTCCAGTTTTATGTGAGCCGTCTGATGGAAGCTCTGGGAGAATTCAGGTAAGGTACGAGGTTTGAAACTCCAGCAGGAAATGATGAGCCACCGTATTGCCAGCTGCTGTGAGCTGCTCTCTCTCAGAAGACTTGGGAGACTGGCAGTTTGTAGTCATGTTAATGTCTCCACCTGTGTGAGGACAGGTTGAGTAACACAGCCCCAAGTAATCTTTACTGTGCCTGGCGGTTCTTAATCGGATTAGTTTTCTTCTTTGTTGTGTTGTTAGGTTTTCTCGTTGTTTTAGTTTTGTGTTTATTTTGAGAAAGTCTCACTGTGCTGTCCTGGCTGACCTAGAACTAACTGCGTACTAGGCTGAGCTGGCTTTAAACTCAGAGATGCACTGGCCTCTGCCTCCAGAGTTCTGGGATTAAGGCGTGCATTACCTCACCTGGATTAATGGTATTATTTTCATTAGAACTAGAAAGTAATTTTAAAGGATGTCGTACAAGTCAGTTCCGTGATCTTACGTCTGTCGTCTCATTAATGATGAAGGGGAAACCCCTCTACCCTTTTCACAGACGGAGAAGCTTGGGTTCAGGAGTGTGTCTTATCCCCTAGAGCTCATGGAGATAGTGTGTACATTTGTGGAGCCCTAGCTCTCACATGCCAGGGTGGGTCTGGTGCACATGCCATGCCTGAGGTCCGTGCCCTGGTCTGGATAGTGAATCTAACTGACCTCTGTGTCCACCAATCACCTATGGACGCTGGTTTTCTGTAGTCCTTGCCCTCAGAGTATGGGTAGCAAGGTACTCTGCTCCAGGTGTGGGGTTTCTCCCACTGTGCTCATCCGAGTTTCTCAGAGCCAGTCTCTCAGTCGGGAATGGACTCTCACAGCAAAGCCGTTGGGAGCGAATGAGCCGAATAGCTGAGAGATGAAAAACAAATTACATTTCCTAGAATGTTAGACCATTCTATCATTGATGGGCCCAGTGCTGCTTGAAGCAGGGTAACCACTTTTTCTGAGCACTGGCTGTGGAAACAGAACTGCTTAGGCTGTTTCGTTTTGAGAAGTACTGTGGAGATGATGGGTGAGCTGTCTCCTTGGGGCAGCTCTAGGTTTGCAGACGGCCTTGCAGGGGTCACACTCAGCGCTGGCTTGTGCTTGAGGGTCTGGATGCTGATCTGAACAGTAGTCTTTCAGGGGTGAAAATCGGAAATCAAAAAGCTAAGGTTGTGTACGTAGAAGTTGTTTACTTATTTTTGACCTTGAGCCCTCCAGAATCAGACAAAATAATGTACTAATATTTAGAGACTTTTTGTTTGTTTGTTTGTTTTGTTGTTGTTGTTGTTGTTGTTTTTTGAAAAAGCGCTATATAGTGAGACCCTGTCTGTCCTGGAATTCACTCTGTAGGCCAGGTTGGCCTTGAACTCACAGGGATCCACCTGCCTCTGCCTCCCAAGTGCTGAGATTTAAAAGTGTGTGCCACCATGCCCAGCTGAGATGTGGGTTTTGTAGGTAAATCCTAGACCTTGCTACTTACTACCCCTCTCAGGTATCCTCCCATGTCTTCCCCACCCCTGCATTCTTAAGTGGACACCCTTTGATTGTTATTGTTACGTACAGTTTGCGGTCACAGCTTCTTCACTCAGTAAATACTGTTTTTTGAGGTGTGAAGTTTTTTTGTTTGTTTTCTGTTTTCTATTTTTGCCGAGGTAGATTAGTGTTCTGTCCTGATTGCTTTAGGCACATGGCTACATAGTCAATCCAAGTATGATTCTTCTGTCTTGCCAACCTGTGTTAATTTATTTTTTAATTCCTTAAGGCGAACACATATCCAAATTACAGTGATCAGCTTTATTCTTTGATACTAAGATACCCAAAACAACTGTTCTTGTCCCTTCTCTCTTCCTGTAGAGGGACTATCTGGAACTTGTATTCTGTTCCGAGGATAGCCGAACCAGTGTGGCTCACCATGATGTCGAGTACGTTGGAAAAAACCCAGCTCTGCCAGCGCTTCCTCAAGGAATTTATACTTCTGATTGAGCAGGTCAACAAAAACCAGTAAGCATAAGTTGTGGCCAGATCCCAAGCCAGTGTGTGCTCTGCACAGGACGTGGCTGTGTTCTGTATTTGACTAATTTTGGTGTGCTTTTGTCCGTCTTTCCAAGGTTTTTTGCCGCCTTACTGACTGCAGTGTTAACCTACCACTTGGCCTGGGTACCAACTGTCATGCCTGTTGATCACCCCCCAATTAAAGCCTTCTCGGAGAAGCGTACCTCTCAGTCGGTGAACACGCTGGCCAAAACACATCCGTACAATCCTCTCTGGGCCCAGCTGGGTTAGTACTAATCTGACTGCTCAGAGGATATATCTGATGAAATGGGGGGCTGGGCAAGGCGGGGTGCTGGAAATTGTACTGGCTTTCCAGCCCAGTCGTTCAAGGATTGTCTCTTGCAGGACTGAGACTGCTCCACATCCCTCTCCCTCACCAGTAGCTTTGTTTTGAGGCAGTGTAGGTCAACTAAGTTCTCCACTTCGCAGAGGCTGTTCATCCTGTCTCGGTTTCCTTAGCTACTGACAGACTGGGCCAGATGATTCTCTGTGGCTGAGTTGTGATGGGGCAGAGGAGGGCTCCCTCACATCTTGTAGGTTGCTCAGCAAACTCTTGACGTCCATTCTTTAGATCCCAGTACAGTTCCTCTCTGCCCAAAGTTATAACCATCCAAATGTCTCCCAACATTGCCAAGCTTCCCTGGGGGGAGGGGCAACCAAAGGAACTCAAGTGAGAACCGTTGCCTGTAGGACAGAGTGGCTGGAGAAACAGAAGGCCAGGGGAAAGTGGCACTATCTAATGTCACCACCTTTCTGGCTACGCCAAATGTCTGATGCCTTGTCTGTCACTTCTTCAACCCATATGTGTAGGCTGGTATAGGAACCTAGTGCTTCATAGGCGAGACTGGGGTTGCATGCCTGGACTCGTTCTTAGCGAGTGTCAAAGTGACTTACTTTACATGACATTCTGCCCGTGTGCTGGAGCTCAGCCTCTCGGACGCAGTAGTCTGCCGCCTGCTGGACAAGGCATATCCATGACCAGATCATTTGAGAACACTGTGGAGAAGGGTGGGCAAGTGGATGATATGGGGCCCGAAGCCTTGTACTTGGTTTCTTTCTGCAGGCAGTCACTTAGCTAGCCTTCCTGGGCCTCTTCCTTCTGTGTGATAAGGATAGAACCTGGCTGGGGCCTCATATGTGGCTAAGCAAGCACACATCAGACAGGGTGGGGTCAGGACTTGGTGTTTGCTGTGAGATGCAATGTACAAAGCACCTTTGCTCTGTTGCTGGGGCGTTTACAGAGGGAGAAAGAGGATGGATGACGTTTTCCAGGAAGGCTTAGCTGAGGGAATCTCCAAATGGTAATTGGTAGGAACAGCAGCGAGCTGGGGGAAGCACTCTAGTCCTAGCAAGCAGGGTGTTTCAGAAACTGTAACAAACACACAAACAATGTTGCTAGTGCTGTATACACATGCTAATTGATGAGATTCTCACCCTGCCTGTCACAGTGTCCTTATTTGATAGCAGTAAATTACTTTCCTGTCCTTATGCCTGTGAGACACAAAAGGAGATACAAGTCTCATAGGGTAAGTAATAGGTGTGCTTTTAATGAACTAACTAAAGAAGTCATGGAGAGTAAAACAAGTTACGTGGGGGGCTGGAGAGATGGCTCAGAGGTTAAGAGCATTGCCTGCTCTTCCAAAGGTCCTGAGTTCAATTCCCAGCAACCACATGGTGGCTCACAACCATCTGTAATGGGTTCTGGTGCCCTCTTCTGGCCTGCAGGCATACACACAGACAGAATAGTGTATACATAATAAATAAATAAATATTTTAAAAAATAAATAAAACAAGTTACGTGACTTGTTACCCCAGGGTTTGGGAGACTGAGGTAGAAGATTATTATGAGTTGTAGGCTAGTCTGGGCTATTTAACCAAGGTGTTGTCTCAAAAAAATAAATAAAAAATAAAGTGCAGTGCTTAATATTTTGATGCTTGGTACAAGGAACTGTTCAAAACTTGGCACCTCGCTCAGGGATGAGAAGCTCTTCTTGAGGGCATATGTTGTCTTTCTCAACAGGAAGACATCCTTTCCAAAGTGTATCGTTTCCCCCAAAGGGGAATGGGCTGGATGTTAAGGAAATAGTGTGTCCTGGTGTAGAGTCGATTTTCAAACAATGGTAATGAAGCCACGTGCATTTAATTAGATAAATGTATTTAGACTCAGGCTTGCTTCTCCTGTGGGATTGAGCTCCCTGGAGCCACTGATTTCGTGTGTTCAGTGTAACAAGGCAAAAATCCCTTCTTGTGGGCTGTTCATTGCTTTTCTTTGGAGATATACACCACGGAAGGTCTTCAGTTTGCTCTTCTTGAGAAGACGCCCTCCAAGGTCCAGGTGTTGTTCAGAGCTGGTTGCGGAGGGAATGAATAAAGCCTTGCACCAGGAAGGCATCTGACAGCCTTGAAGGCATTTCCATGATTCGAGCTCTTTCTGTGTGCTGTGGTAGGCAGGAAAATGCAAGCTCTGCGGCCTACACAGCAGTGCAGGTGTAATTTTAACCTGGTTTCCTCAGTAATAAAACCAGTTCTATCTTGAATGATTTCAGCTTCTTGCTGAGAGCTCAGCAGGACAGCCCACCTCTCATCTCTCCTGCGCCATTTCTCAGCCGCAGTCTCTCCATACTCCAAGGTGGTGAGCTGGTGCCTTTGTTCCCATGGGCACCACTCACGGGGTTTCCACATTAGAGATAATACCCACCAGCGGCCTGTGGGAGCCATTGGTGGGCAGAAAAGCATTTAAACAGGATAGCAGGCGTTCTGTAAAATGTGAGTTTTAGGATGTGGTGTCTCAGCAGAGAATTTGCTGTAGGTGAGAAACCTGCCCTTGAGCTGAGTGGACTTTCGCCTGCTGCCTTCAAGGTTTGGACATTTCCGCCGCAGCAAGCCTATCCACTCTTACTTGGGTTCTCCTGCTCAGAGTTCATTGATCTTCCCGAATGCACAAACTTAAACTGCATGAATGACATGACATTTAGATTTTTGGGAACCCTTGTTTTAAAATCTATTTCCGCTCCAGTCTCCCTGCCCCTCTCCCAGAATCGCTGCTGTGTGCATCTCGCTGTGCTTGATGAGGCCCCCAGACAGCAGAACTGTATGTATCTTTCTTCATTTATATTTCTCCTCGCAGAATGGGTAAAATCCTACCTGACCTGTTTTCTTCACCCTGATGAGATCTGGTCTTCATGGAGTCTAAGGATTGAATGACTATTATTAGGCTTGACCCTTGACTATCACAAGATATCAAGATACCTGTAAGACTTTCCGTTTTATAGACAAGGGACCTAAGTCTTCGGGAGGGTCGAAGTGAAACTCATCTCTGTGTTTTAGAGCATTATCTTTTGTTTGCAGCAATTAGTTATTTTCTGACCAAAAAAGCAAAAGTAATAAACACTTGTAAATCTAGTCTAACAATAAGAAAGTGTACATCTTCTGTTTCTCCTCCTCTCTGCAGAAGAGGTTGCTCACCTTGATTTTGATGCTAACCATCATCTAGTTTTACTGCTCATCATTTTTTATTCAGCAGAATGTGGGCGTGCGTGTGTATATGTGCATGTGTATATGCATGGTGCAGGTGCCTGTAACCATGTCAGGTCAGGTGTTCTCTTCTGTTACTCCACCTTGTTCCCTTGAGAAGGATTTTCTCACTGAATCTGGAGCTCTCTGTTGCCCAGCAGTTTGGGTACAGACATATGTATCTATACCTGGCTTCTTATGTGGATGCTGGGAAATGAACCTAGGCCCTCAGACATGTAAGCACTCTTTCTGAGTATTCTAGCTCAGCACTTACTTCCTAACTTGTAGACAGAAGTTTCTGTTCCACCTGGTCCCCTGCGACTGTTCAGTCCCAAAGAAACACACAGAAGGCCCGCTTATCTGTCTGTCTATCTACCTACCTACCTATCTACCTGTTTATTTATTTATAGCTCAGGCTTATTGTTAACTAGCTCTTACAACTTGAATTAACCCATAATTCTTGTCTATGTTTAGCCATTTGGCTTGGTATCTTTTCTCAGTAAGGCATTCTCATCTTGATTCCTCTGCATCTGGCTGGTAACTGACTTTGTCTTTCCTCTTCCCAGAATTCTCCTAGTCTGGTTGCCTCACCAGACTTCCTGCCTGGCTACTGGCCAATCAGCATTTTATTAAGCTAATATAAGTGAAAAAATCTTTACAGTGTACAAAAACATTATCCCACAGCACCAACCCTTACTTAGCAATATGTCTTCCCTCTTTATCCATTTCTTTTTTTTTTTAATGGAGGATTTTGAACCCTTCCCCTGAGAAAGGGCTTTGTGCTTCTTTTCTAGTTTTGCTGCTGTGTACCAGCTACAGGAGTAACCCTTTGTGATCTGTGAGAAATCATAGACCATGCTGCTCCAACACTTAGAAAATTAATTTAAAGCCTTTAATCCCAGCACTCGGGAGGCAGAGGCAGGCGGATCTCTGTGAGTTCGAGACCAGCCTGGTCTACAGAGCTAGTTCCAGAACAGGCTCCAAAGCCACAGAGAAACCCTGTCTCGAAAAAATAAAAAATTAATTTAAAACAGGTTCAAACAATCTGGTAACATTTTTAGATCTGTGTATTTATGGAGAGATGGGAAATAATTGCCTGCTTGTTTCTTACTGTGTAGACCAGGCTGGCCTGGAACTCATGATCCTCGTGTCTCCGCCTCTCTAGTAACTGGGATCATGGGCCCACGTGACCTGGACCAGCTTGGTCACGTGGTTAGTACTGAGACCACAGAAACGCCTCTGAGTCCTGAAGTGACTGTGATGTCCTGAAATGCGGGGCACAGGATCAGAAGGAGGGCATGGCATGAGCTCGTGGTCAGGGCAGTTCTCTCAGATCAAACCATAGCATCTCCCTGTACTTCTGAGCTCTGTAAGCCTTCAGTCTTGTCTTTTTATAGAAAAGTTGTTTATTATTATTTCTGTCCTGCCCTTTAAATGTTCTTGGAAGCTGTGCACTGGGGGAAAACACTCCCAAGGACAGACTTCCTTATGGTTCCCTAGAGAGAGCTTCCTGCCCATTCTCACAATGTTTCTCTCAGCCTCGGTCTACTAATTTTAGTTTGCTCTAGCCTGTGGCTTCCTGCCTCACTAGGAACACATTCCCCAGCCGAGTCCTGATGTCACCCAGTCTTCTTTGTAACTGTCACTGAGGAAGGAGCATCTCTATTTATGGGACACTGCTTCCAGTGTGAATGGCTTCCAGCCTTCTGGTTGATTTGCTTGGTTGTGCAAATATAATCTGTAAGTGCCTACCCACTCAGTAGATGTTGGCTTTATTAGTGAGCATAAAGCCGTCAAGACCAATTTGTGTGGCTCAGGTATTCTTGGGTGTGTAGTCTTCCCCTGAAATACAATCGACTTACCAGGACATACTAAGAGAAAACAGTCCTTTGCCCACAGCTCCACAGCTTATGCCCAGCTCCCATCTCTGTGCTGGAATGTGGTCTGTCAAGTGTTGTGCATGTTGTCAGGACTGTTGTGAGTTCCTATGTGCAGCTGCCTGCCCCGCTGTGTCCAGAAGTCATGGTTGCCTTGGAGTCACCCACTGCCTCTGGCTCTTAGATGCTCTGGTTCCCTCCTCTGCAAAAATCCTTAAGAAAGGGGGATGCAGTATGTGTGTTCTGTTTAAGGCTGAGCATTTTACAGTCTCTTAGCCTCTGTACCGTGGCCAGTTGTAGGTCCCTATGCAAATATCCAGCTACTGTCAGTAGAAGCTTCTCAGATTAGGTCTGAGAGATGCACTCATCTGTGGGTACACAGTAGATCACCAGAAATACTGTTTCCATTAGGAGAACCGTATTAGTAGACTCTCCCCAAGGCCCCCAACGTCCAGCTTTATGGTCTTGGCTCAATAATTGTGCTGGATATGGGTTGTATTCTGTGGAGCAGGACTTAAATCCAAGCCAAGAGTGATTAGTTACTCCCATGAAGTTTTTGCCACTATTGCACCAGTGGGTATATTTTACCAAATCAGTCATTATTATAGCTCACAGCTGGGTATGATTGGTGATCACTTCCCCTCCGGTAGCATACATAACACCTTTCAGCACTATGAAGGCTAGCCAGTAGGGTGTAGCCTCCAGGTGGGCACCTGCTTGATATCTGTATGTGGTGTCTTCAGCAATAGGGTCTTAACCGTGAGACTCTGGAGTGTAACTAAGAGCATTGGCAATAGCCTGTCATGTTGGGGGTCTGTGGGATCTCATCAGCCAACAACTCCTAAAGAAATAACCTATCCCTGGCTCTGATTTTTATAGGGACATTGTTGCCCTGTTAGAGGTAGCTACGTTTTAAGGTGTGTTAAGTTTCTACAGCATTTGGTTTCCATTTGACTTCTTTGAAAGATCTTTAGTTATCTTTCCCATACTCCCTCCTCTACCCTGCCCTTTGTCCCCCTCCCCCCACCATTTAATCCTTCCTGTTGCATTATTCCTTTTCTTAATCCTCGTATCAGTGTGCTCTACAGTAGAATGTGCTGGCGGGGAGCTCTGTTGAAGGGCTCCTGTCTTCTTCCACTCTTTGCAGTGAACCCCAAACTGGCTCACCAGCCCATTTTAACCCACTTACCAGAATATAGCGAAGGAAACAGGTTTTGTGTCCTCTAGGCTTTTCATATGGTATGAAATAAAGAAAATTTTCAGATTATTGTTCACAAGTGGGTAATTTTTCTTAAAAATCAAACAGTCTACTTAGAGCAAATCCATGTACTAAGAGAATCCTACACACACTACCCCGTTAACTAATTTTAGCTGATTTACTTCATATCACTTTGAAGTAATTAAATTCTTGAATTTACATTTTACCCTAAGACTCACCATCCTCGGATTCTTTTTTATTTTTATTTATGTGTTTATACTTGTTCCTCTGTGTGTGGGTGTGTGCATGTGAGTTCTGAGATTAGAAGGTGGCCTGTCCGGAGTCACAGACAGTTAGTTGTGAGACACCTTGCCCAATGAGGATATGGGTGCTGGGGATTGAGCTTAGATCCTCAGCACAGCATACGCTCCTAACCTTTGAGCCCTCTCTCCGGTCCTTCCCAGGACACACTCCCCACTGTAATTCTCCTAAGAAATTCTTATAACTTGCAAGATATCTATGTAGTGGACCTGGTCATTTATGCAGAACAGTGGCTTCAGCCTTCCCTGAGCCAGCATGCAACCAGCTGCACCCAGTGCATGGCTTGTGTGTCCAGCAGCACCGCTGCTGTACTCTGCTAGGCTGCAAACTGTCCAGCCTTCCAGACCTGCTCTCAGTGTCAGGGCAGCTGGAACATGGTCATTCCTGGAAACTTCATTATCTGTTGCCTCAAGAAGTGACTGGAGGCTGAGAATCAAGTAACTAGTTTTGTTCTTGTAGAGGGCAGATATTCCATATATGCTAACACCAGAGGACTTTGTCTTCTGTCTGTCTTTGCCCTGTAGGTGACCTTTATGGAGCGATAGGCTCTCCGGTGAGACTGACCCGCACAGTGGTGATTGGAAAGCAGAAGGATTTGGTCCAGCGCATCCTCTATGTTCTGACCTACTTTCTCCGCTGTTCGGAACTACAAGAGAATCAGCTGACCTGGAATGGGACTCCTAGTGAGGATGACCAGGTTATAAATGGGAGCAAGATTGTAACTGCCTTGGAAAAGGGAGAGGTGGAAGAGTCTGAGTACGTGGTCGTCACGGTGAGAAACGAGCCTGCCCTTGTGCCGCCGGTCCTACCGCCAGTGACCACGGAGAGGAGGAGCCCGGAACCTACAGGAGTCGCCGAGACCCCAGAGGGCACGCATACTTGTGAACTGGGTCACAGTCCTGAGAAAAACAAGTGCAGGAGGCCAGAGCAGAGTTCTGAGGCCAGTAGCGTGGGGTTCCAAGAGGCAGAACCTGACAGTTCCTGGACACCTCAAGGTGTATTCTATGAGGACAGCCAGGATGACCAAGAGGCACCCCAAGATGTCTCTTCAAGACCTCCCAGCTGTGAGGTCCCCAGAGTAAGAATCAGGATGGATCATAGAGCTGTCCATGAGGAGCTGCACGCAGAGATGTTACAAAAAGCAACTGATAGATCGTCAGCCTGGCCCTGCCCTGACAGACGTCCCCAGGAGGAGCCTTCTGTTGAAAAGGTCACTTTCCACATTGGAAGCTCCGTCTCTCCAGAGTCCGACTTTGAAAGCCGCACCAAAAAAATGGAGGAGCGGCTAAAGACCTGTGGCCCATTCCATGGGACTAGTGCCTCTGCCAGGCCTAACATGGACACCAGCCTGGCTCAAGACCAGCAGGGCTCTAGGTGTTCCTCCAAAGCTGACTTTCAAAGGGACATCGCCCTTCCTCAGGACCAGTTCTCAGGGGGAGAAGGTGTCCCTGAGGACAGACACCTCCAAGCCAACATCGTGGCAGGTGCTGTGGGACAGCTTAGCCAAGCTCAAGACCCCCTCGAACCTTCTAGCTGTGCAGCAGCCAGTGGCCAGAAACCACTGGAACACACTGGAGATGTGCAATTAAAAGGCAGGAAAAGACCTTCATCACAGCCTGTAAACACATGTAGGCAGCAGGGTGGCCTGCTGGGTGCTTCACATGTCCCCTGTGGGGATGCCAGTGGTAAGGCCCACTTCAGGATGCAAGGAGACATTCCCAGGAATGAAAGCTTGGATAGTGCTCTCGGAGACAGTGACGATGAGGCATGCGCATTACCCCCGCTAGACCTAGGTCACAGTTGTGACAGGACTGAAGGGTCCTTGGAAGTGGAGCTGCCTCTGCCAAGGTAACACTGCCCAGGGAACTAGAGTCTGTCCCCAGCCTGACTTCTGTGACCACGGTTTCTGTCAACGACCGCTTTATACGCCATACGTGTTTTCTCTTAAATATTAGAGGGGTCGTCAGTTACTTTCCAGGGGGTCCCAGCCTGTGTGGTCTCCAAGGATGCTCACAGTCTCGGTGGAGCTGTGTTCTTGGACATAGGACTGGTGATTGGTTGTCTTTGTAGCTCTTGAGACATTTGGGGGGGCGTGAAGGGTCACAGCAGCCACGGTAGCAGGGAGGGGAGAGCTCCACTTGGTGTCACACCCGCCATGAGGCTCCCTTGCCACTTTATACTCTCGTTAGGACCCCGTCGGCTTGGTCCTTTGGTCTGTGGTAACTGAAAGTTGCAAATAAAGGTTCCCTCTGTTCTTCCCCACTGTGGTGGACGCCTCCCTCTGCAGATGAGGTCAGATTCATGAAGCCTTGCTTTGGGCACCGTGATTCCCAGCCTCCTCTTTCAAGCTTCTGACACTGACATACTGAACATCATGGTGCTCAGTGTGAGGAATAAGATCAGATCCCTTGTTTTTTTTAGACAGGGTCTCACTGTGTAGCCTAGGCTGGCCTTACACTGACATCTGGCTTAAGAATGAAGTTTTTAAGAGCCATGGAAAAAGTATATTTTTTTCCAGGCTTCCATTTTAACTAACATACTTCCTTTCCTCCAAAAAAATCCCCTCTTTGCTCTCATTCATGATCTCCTTTTAGATTCTGATATGGGCTATAGGAGACTATGATATTTTCTCTATCATTGGAGGCTTTGTTCCCACCGTAATACAAAAGTGAGTGCTTCTAACTATTTAATCATTCTCATGTCGTCTCAGGTCTCAGAGCACCAGCAAACCAAGCGTTAGAAATTTTGGCCGCTCACTTCTGGCGGGTTACTGTGCTACGTATATGCCGGATTTGGTGCTGCATGGAACCGGCAGCGATGAGAAGCTGAAGCAGTGCCTGGCAGCTGATCTGGTTCACACGGTGCATGTAAGTGACCCCGGAATAGAACCGCTGGATGGCCAGCAGCGGGCTTTTCAGTTACACTGAAAGCATCAGTGCAGAGGATTGCTTGTTGCTGTGGGATAATGCTCTTGTACCCTGTAACAATTCATCACTCGTATTGTTTTGATAAAACGCTAATTGTCCAGTAGCCAGGCAGGAAGTATAGGCGAGGCAACCAGACTAGGAGAATTCTGGGAAGAGGAAAGACTCAGACACAGAGGAAGCCAGATGAGAATGCTGCACTGAGAAAAGGTATCAAGTCTCGTGGCTAAAGATAGACAAGAATTATGGGTTAAGTTGTAAGAGCTAGTTAATAATAAGCCTGAGCTAATAGGTGAAACAGTTTATAATGAATATAAGCCTCTGTATGTTTCTTTGGGACTGAACGACTGCAGGACCAGGCAGAACAGAAACTTCCGTATACAGCTTGTAAGACACAGAGTAACACGACAGCCAGTGAGACATAGTTAAGAGTCCTGGGACTGTGAGCATGACCAGGCTAGCCTCAGCAGAGGGAAATCAGGTAGTAGCAGAACTGCAGGGTCTTGGAGCAGGAAGAGGAACTGCCTTTCTGGGGACAGTAAGGAAGGTGGGGCATCTGACTGCTGGTTCTTTCCTCCAGCCTCTACTTTCTTCTGCAAGAGGCCAGGGAGCAAGGGCACAGCTGCGACATAGATCCTTTCCATTGTCCACAGAGGTCAGCCTCCTGGGGCTAGAACAAAGGTAGAATAGAGCAAAGAAGGGGTGAGTGGCCGTGGGCTGTCCTGGCAAACAGATAAATGGCACAAATGGTGAGTGATGGTGGCATGCCTTCAGAAGGAAGACCAGAGAGGCGCTCGTACGGCTCGTTTATTATTCAAACCTTGCAAGTTTCTAAAAGCAGTTTTTTTTAACTGCTTTGCCATCGAGCTCACTTCGATAGCTGGGAGGAGACAGCTGTAGAGAGATTTACAGGTATGACTGGGAAATTGCCTGTAGCTGCTGCTGAGTGCTTTTCTGTTATCTGCAGCGTGACAGGAGCTGAACGCGTCTGGAAACTATGTCAGTCTGATGGACCTGTTTTTAATTGAGCTGCTAAGTCAGCAGATGTGCAAGCATAGACGTTTTGCAGTTAGAAACATACATTATCTTGGTCTTGGGGACCTTATGCATCGCTACCCCCTGCTCACATCCGCCTGTGCAGAGCCCTGGGGTGTTTGCTGTCTGTCGTGCTGTTGGTTTGATTCCTAAGGACTTGGGTTTTGCTCCTTGCGCCTGTTCTCCACCAAGCCTGAGTTCTGCTTCTGCCAGAGGCACGGGGAGACTCTGGGAGCTGGTGGGGTTGTCCTCGGTGACACTGAGTGTATCAGCTGCTGCACACTTTGCCCAGATGGGCCCACATTCTCTTACCACCATGGAAAAGTAACCTCCTGGTTGATAATCACCTCCAACTTACCCGTGACACATCTCAGGAAATTTTGGCATTTTTATGGGCCATCAAGTTCTAACTTCTGAATAATAGATTTTTCATTATAACTGTCTGGCTCTGTAATTCCTACATTTGAGAAAATAACCATGCCTGCACTGTCATTCCTCTGAAAGCTTTTCCATGTTTCATTGTCTTCCTTTTAAAAATAGCATTTTTACACTCTTATCGGCTCGTGTTTCTTTAAATTATAAGGTCCTCTTGTAGTTGAATGTTATTAGGTATAATAACCTGGATCATGTGATGTGGGCATATTCCAGATGCAGCTGTGTGCATTGTGTTGGTAGGAAACTCTGAAGGGCTCATAAGAATACCTTTAAAATCTAGTACCTTCATAATATGTCCAGTTAACATTAGTGGGCTTCCAATCTTACTTGACACGTTCATGAGTCTTTGCTTTTGTTTGTTTGTTAGTTACAGGGGCTCACCTTGGCTGGCCTGGAACTCACTCTGTAGATCAGGCTGTCCCAAACTCGCAGAGATTCCCCCTGCCTCTGCCACCAATGCTGCTGCTGAGTTTGATTTTGAGGTGGACTGGCATGTAGACTGCCGCTCAGACTCACTCTGGTGTATGACAATGCTCTGTTTTTACTGTAGAAGGGATTTCACTTCCGTCTACAGAGATCTGTGGGAAACAGGGTATTTGTAAGAACCCTGGTGATTGTCCATCCATAAGGGACAGTGACTGTCAGAGCTGAGGAGGTTGTAGCTGCCAGAGCCATGTGGAGAGAAGGGGGGAAATCACTTGGCGCCTCTCGCTTTCACAGCCTGTTTGGAGGAGTCTGAATAGTTTCCGTTTCCTGCCAGGCTTTGGAGACTCATAATTCCTTTTAAAGAAAGACTCTGAACAACTTTTTCAAAGCAATTGATGGAGGTTATTGATCTGTTTTCTAGGCGTATGCGTGGCTGAGATGATAAAGTCTGGCCTCGTTAATGCACATTGTGTAGCCACAGTAGTTTTCTTTGGAGCACGAGGGGATTTCTTTCTAGAATATTCAACATCAAGGGTGTCTTTTTTCTCTTTTTGTTACCCTTGTTGTATCGGGGTACAGAAAACCTACCACTCGTCCCTCTGAAAGAGGCTTTTTGCCATTCCTTCTTGTGGCCTTCTTCACTTTCATGCACTAAGATTCAGGTTCTCTCTGGCTGTTTTAAGTTGTGCCCCGTTTCAGTCTGTCATTGGAATCCGTGCCTCCTAATACATGTTACTCAGCTTTGCTTCTTTTTCCTATCGACTACATGTGTTCTTCTCTTTGCTTTCCTTTCACTGTGAGTGGGCAGAGGACGCATACATAGGCCGGCAATGCTCGCATCCTGTGACCCTCAAGCAGCCTTGTCTCTCTTCTGCATCCTGTCTGCCACTGAGCGCTGCCAGCTCGGCAGCGTTAGTGACTAAACCGGGGTCAGAGGTGGGCCTGAGAGACGTCAGCAGCGCTGGCTGGGCTCTGAGTCCTGGCGTTCCTCAAGTGAGGCCAGCGGCACCATCCCACTGAGGGGGATGTTGGAGGACACGGGAACAGGGAAAGGACGGTGCGGTGGTTCCGAGTTTGCTTTCCAGGTTGGGGTGATAGCTCAGTAGGAACGTGAGCGTGAGGAGTTGTGCAGTCTCCAGGACCCAGGCAGAAAAGCGGGGTGCAGTGGCTGGACAGGAGGCAGGAAGATTGCTGAGGCTCACTCCTGGTCAAGCCCAGACTCATTAATAAGGTCCTTTTGAGAGCACGTGTCTCAAAATACAAGATGGATGTACCCCTAAATTTGACCTCCTGCCTGCCTGTGAGAAGTTGGGCCTCCGAAGAAGGAACCTAGGTTTGAATCATAGCTTGGTTCCTAATGCCTTTTTGGCCTTTGGGGGGAATTTCCATTCTATAAAATAAACTGTGCCAATGTCATTTGAATTTGAAAATTCTATAATCCACATCAAGTGTTGAGCACAGCGCCCAGCGCACGACTAAAGTACAGTGCCCAGGAAATGTTAGCTATTAAAACAGGAAATGTGGGTTGGGCAGTGGTGGTATACGCTTTTAGTCCCAGCACTCAGGAGGCAGAGGCAGGCAGATCTCTGTGAGTTCGAGGCCAGCCTGGTCTACAGAGCTAGTTCCAGGACAGCCAGGGCTACACAGAGAAACCCTGTCTCGAATAAATAACAACAGACAAACAGTAAATGAGAACGTACCTCAAACAGTAAAGCAGTAGAGGCATTGCTCACAGGTAGATACCCTTAAATTGCTATCAGAGGTTAGGAAGATGTACAGGTGTCCCGCACACTCTTGTTCCTGAAAACACCTGCCAGACTTGACTGAGCGGCGCCTGCACACAGATTCGCCCTCCGTCATGTCACAGGGAGCAGGCTGGTATCTCTCTCTATGTAAGGTCACCAGGACCAAAATTAACATCATATTTTAGCTTAAAAAACAAAACAAAATAGTGATCTAGGTTTCAGGCATTTTGCAGACCAGTCTATAAATAACAGTTGGCTATAGCAGCCTGCTCCATTTAATTTTAAGAGTAGCAACAGATTGACTCCAGAAATATCACACAGGAGTCAGTAGCTCAGATAAGGAGCTTTGCTGAGCGCCTGGCCGTGGTGCATGCTCATGAATGCTAATTAATTTATGTGGGCAGCCTTAGCTAGGCTACAAAGGAACAACCTATCCCATCAGACAAGAAAGCATTACTTAAGTAGCGCGCAGTACTCCAGGCACCAGGTCAGCAGCCGCCTCAATCAACAGGTTAGAAACGAAGCAGCTCTGGAGGAGCCCCGGACTTTTCCATCTCTTTAGGTTGATGATAAACACACTGGTAACTTGGAGCAGCTCTGGCTTCTGCGGCTGTAGCCCCGGATGCAACCCCATCGGGGTTCCTTTGTATTCCTAGTGTGCCACCTGGTGCGTGGTGCATAAGAAGTGCATGTTCATTATGGGTGACTTCACAAAACTGAGTTTAGAACATTGTGTGTTTATGGTTGGAACTGGAATTGATGGGAATGAATATTCCTTCCTCTGGAGTAAAGAGAAACATGAATCATCTTTCTTTAAAATAACAGAGTAAGAATGATGTGTTTGACACGGTGCCTGTAGCTTGTTGCATTCACTTTTTCTTAAATGTATTTATCCTTATGGATATGGGAGTTTTACCTGCAGAGGCCATAAGAGGACCTGGAGTTACAGGTGACTGTGAGGCACAGTGTGGGTGCTGGCATTGAACCCAGGTTCTCTGGGAGAGTGTCCTGTATTTGTTTTCTTACAGGAGGCTATGTCTTTCAGACCTGTCTCTTGTGTACGTTGTATCATAGTTCAGTCATTTTCCCATTTCCTTTTTAATGAGATATTTAACATTTATGTGTGTCTCCACAAAAGCTGCAAGCCTCCTCTTGCATTGTGGTCACACACTTCATCACATGATGTGGTTCTGGAACTCTGACTTGGTGCACCTTTTTGTCCCTTCGCATCGAATCTGATCTCAGCCCAGCAGTTGAGCTGGTGGCCACAGGCTGAATGTGGGGATCAGCCTAGTGGGCACAGTGACTATAGCCACAGCCACAGCACACAGAAGCTGGGCTTTTCACCCTAGATCGCCTTGCTCTGCTCAGAGCGCCCGCTTCCTTCCCTGTGCCCATAGTCCTCATGTTGTCTTGTGGTTCTCAGAGGCCTTCCTCATCTTCCCACGGTCCACGGTGCTTGCTGCTGTTGCTGCCCTTCCTTCCTCTCAGTTTAAGATGGGATCTCGCTTTGTCACCCAGGCTGGTCTTGAACGTGTGTTCTTTCATGGGATCACAGTCATACAGCATCATGAGACCCTTCCTCTTCATCATGTGACCACTCTTCAGTCTCCAGTGACTAATACTGACCCTGTTTCCAGGAACAAGGCACTGCTGAGTACATGCAGATAGCCGTACAACGCTGTGTGCCCTGAGTCTCTGTCTGCTGACTCTGTTGGATGCACTAGCAGTCTGGAGGCAGCCTCTCGGGTAGCCTGGCTGGCTCCGTCTCCCCAGTGATTGAAACAGGCTAGAGGAGTGTTACACCGAGGCAGTGTTGGAACACGCTTGAATGCCTTTTATGTGATAAGCATATGTACTATCCCATTGGAGACCGAGAGTAGGAGCCCAGCAGCATGTTGTACCAGCTTCATGTCCACACCATTCTTCCCCTCCAACATGTGGGGATGGCATGGTTATTCAAGTTTTAGGGTATAAGCCTCGGTCTTGGCAGTTCCCAAAAGCTAGGTTTGTCAACCATCCCAGTATACAAATTGAGGAGCTGATGGCCTGTAAAAGTGGCAGCATTGGGTTGTGCGGGACACAGGCTGGACTGATGGGTCATCTCTCCCCAGCAATTGCTGGTACAGCTTAGGGAGGGTATAATGTTATCTTGACCTTGTTATTGGAAAAATGTCAATGGGATCTTCTAGCTTATTCTGGTTTTCCTCATTCTGAATGGGAGTACAGTCTTTCATACTGATTGGAAACATGGAAAAAGCAAAGTCCTTTTGTTTATCTATGAACTCCTTAGTACCTTCTGGTTTTTTCAAAATGATTTTAAGAAGAATGCCATTTTAACCAGCTTTTAGAAGTCTTTATTAACTAACTTGGTGTGTATTATGTGTGTGGGGGCATGCCCACATAGACCACAGCACATATGGAGATGAGAGGACTACTTGAGACAGTCTGTCTGTCCTTCCGTGTGGATCCCAGGGACTGAACTTAGCCCTCTGAGCCATCTCAGACCCTCTAACTAGTCTCAAGCTGGTTCAGTGGCACCCCTTTCTGGGGACCAGCGAAGCTCCACACTTCTGCAGTCCACACCTTCGTCTTCTGATGCCGCACTGAACACTCCGTCCGTCCTGAGCTGGGGAACCCTGACCCACTGCATCTCTTTCAGCATCCAGTGCTTGACGAGCCCATAGCCGAAGCCGTCTGTATCATCGCCGACACGGAGAAATGGACCGTCCAGGTGGCCACGAGTCAGAGGAAGGTGATGGACACCATGAAGCTGGGCCAGGATGTCTTGGTCTCCAACCAAGTGTCCTGTTTACTTCAGTCCGTTCTACAGCTCTATAAGCTGCACCTTCCTGCCGACTTTGTAAGTACTTGGCCTTTCATCATCCAAAAAAAATAATGTGATTAAAAGATAACTTTTATTCATTGCTTTGATTATAAATGTCACAAATTCAGACACATTGTTTTTAATGGACTGAAGGTCTGCATTAAAGAAAAATGGAACACGCTGGCGCATGGGAGGAGCTTTGCTGGCGCAGAGGGCAGTGTCTTCATTGGAGAACTTGTAGATGATCCAAGGCAGGGCGGTTTTTTCTGTGAGCATCCTCACAGTCCATTAGGGGTGAATGGACTCGATTCACATTTGAAAGGACTTTGTAATAACTTATCACATGGTGTTCGGTTGTTCCTTTCCCAGTGGGATTTTTAGGATCACTTTTGTGACATTGTAACTAGAAACTAAGAACAGCCTAGAAAGTCCTAGGAAAGGGTTACCAGCTCTCCCCTAGTCAGTGGACTAGCAAACTCCTGATTCGTGTTGAGTGCAGAGAGCGGTATAGAGGAAGTGTATTCAGAAAGTGAGCAAGGAAGGCTGGACAAGGAGAGAGAGACGGAAGGCACATAGCTGAGCAGCCTCACTGTGTGGCCTTAGGGACACACATGGTGCGGAAGTGCCTGCCTTTTCTGCTTCCTTCCCTTCTGTGCAGGGTGGCTATTTGCAGCCAAGCCTTAGTTCAAATTCCTGTCCCCCTCCTGGTCTCCAGAGAGAGCACAGAACTGTTTAACAGCCCAACAGGAAGCATCATATAATACACGCTGGTCGTCTGTCTGTCTTCTTACAGCCAGGTCCTCAGTTGTAGCTCTTTGCACACACGGTCAGGACTCTGATGTCGGTATTCTGAGGGATGGTTGTGAAAGCTGGGGCAGTGTAGAAGGAGAGGAAAACCTTGAAACATCCCTGGGACATGTGGCCACTACTCCTTGTGTGGTGGACGATGGCGAATCCTTGAAGCCCAGGTTCCTTGTTTGCAGCGTGAAGATAGTTTGAGCCTGTTGTGAGATTGCTCCACAAACCAGAGAGGAGACAGTGCTTTTCAGACTGGCCAAGTGCCACACCGGCTCAGGAAGCTGCAGTAGCCACTGTGTATGTCATTTCACAGTCAGTGACGGCATGGAAACCATTTCTGAGTTCAGTGTATGAGCCTTGTAACCTCTCAGAGGCACATGTTCCTCTCTGTACATCTAGAGGAAAAATAGAACCTGCTTCAGGCTGGGCGATGGTGACGCACACCTTTAATACCAGCACTAAGGAGGCAGAGGCAGGCGGATCTTTGTGAGTTCAAGGCTAGCCTGGTCTACAGAGTGAGTTCCAGGACTGCAAGGGCTACACAGAGAAACCCTATCTTGGGGAAGAAAAAAATCTGTTTCATATGCTTAGGAAAACGAGTTAATTCAAGCGAAGGACATGGAATGGTGGTAGGTATTCCATTCCATCAGTAAACAGTTATTACTGTATATGATAGACAATATTGATGGTGTAACAACTGGCAACATCTTCCATAAAAATCTTTATTTGGCTCGTAACTGAAGCATGCTCTTGCAGGATGTCTCTTCTGGGGTTAGCAGGAGAAACAGGCTTCTTCTTTTCTTCTAGAAGCAGACTGATTTGTCCATCCTTTGAGGCTTGGGTTTCCTTTTCTGTAAGGGAAGGAGGAGATATTAGAGCCCATGGCGGCTTGCTGCTGTCTTTACAGATGCCTACATTGGATTCTCTCAAGACATTGTTCCCATTGTCTGACATCTTAACTATCAAAGCAATACATTATAGAAAAGTCTTTCTGCTTCATCTGGTGGAAGTATACATAACCACATAATAAGACACGAATGACCTACTTAATCTGGCAGAACCAAGATCCAAGAGAATTCCGTCTAAGTGTTGCTTTTGAGAAAATACACATGGGACTTGTGTATGGAAGGAAATAACTAAAATTTTAGAAGTTAAATGCTATTCCTCTCAGGAGAAAGATCCGACAAAGAGGGGTAACCACTCAATGTATTTCTGTTTGAGTATGAAGCTTTAAAAAGCCACTTTTTTGTAAATGTGTTTTTCCCACATTTAGCATATATTTCTAGACCCAGCATCGCATCATACATTGTTACTGCGGACTGAAAACATCACACATAAAAACTACTTTAAGACATAAAGAATTCAGTCTGATTTGAATGTTTCTTGCTATCTTGTATCTCTTATTTAAATACTATGTATTTCCCTTCACAATGAGCCAAAACTTGGTAGGAAATCTCTCTGCTGTTTACCTCTGAGATTGGTGCCATCCCCTGCCTTGAGTAGTACTTACAGCTGTGGTTCATCCTGAGCATCCTGCACCTAAGATGCTTGCCAGTGACAGACTCAAAAGCCCCTGTGTCTCACAGACACTTCTCCCCCATCATTGATCAGCCCAGATGGACAGGGTTAATGTCTTCAAATGCATCTGTTCATCTTTTTACCCTGAAAATAGGAGGCCTAATGGTCTAGAAGGAGATTGTGATGATGGAATTGTGATGACAGCGTCTTGCCAGCGCTGTCAGGTGTCATCTCCCGACACTGGGGCGACTGCCTGCCAAATGCAAAAGCCTTCGCTGCTGCCGGGAGACGCAAATGGAGGGCTGTGGTTCCCAGACGACTGGAGCTAAACACAGTTCCAAGTGAAAAGATGTCCCCAAGATAATTATTCTCTCCTTTTGTTATTAAAGACCTAATTAAAGGATCCTCTAAAAAGCAAAATGCAAGTCTGAAGTGACCTTGTTCCCATCACTCTGCTTCTAGGAATGTATTATGCCAGAAACGTCTGAGGTCCAGAAAGAACACAAGAGCTAAAACATTCTTTACAAAATTATAGCCCCAATGTAGAGTGCCCTATGGTTAAGTAAATAGTAGTAAGGTAACATTTTTCTAAAGCACTAGCCATGAAAATGGCCTAGTAAAAGGAATTCTTAAATATGAGATTATTGGTAAGTTTCTCAACAAGAAATCTTGTGAACAAAGATGTAAAGACAAGTGCAAAAATAAATCCACTTCTGCAACCCAGAACTCGCTGTTCTGTAGGGTTCTGATATATAGGAGGAGTGTGTCTCTCCAGAGAGCCAAGATGATGATGGTCCTCACTCCTACATCGGTTCCAAGAACAAAGTTAACTATTTAAAAGCCAGAAAGATGGGTTGTTCATGCTTAGGGAAAAATTGCAACTCTGTAAAAGATTCTCTTTTTGAAAACATACTAGAATGATATTATATGCAAATGTTAATAACCATTTTATGAAAAATGTAAGCTGGTGGTTCTGGGGGTTTATTTGAAAGGGGGCGGTTACAGCTGTGTGTGTAGAAATGGATAAGGAAAAGCCCAGCTCTTAAAGATCCTGGCAGATGCTGAAGACGCAGCCCTCATTGTCAATGCTATTGGTTGCAGTGCGTCATGCATCTGGAAGACAGACTACAGGAGATGTACCTTAAGAGCAAAATGCTTTCCGAGTATCTCCGGGGACACACGCGTGTGCACGTGAAAGAGCTGAGTGTGGTGCTGGGGTGAGTTCTGTGCACAGCCGACCACACACACACACACACACACACGCCTGTGCCATTCTATACCTACTGGATCAGTAACCTCACTCAGAGGTGTGCCCATGCTGCTCCCCAAAGAGCTGCAGGATGTCGGCTGCAGCAACATTTGATCTCACTCTGCCTCTTCATCTCTAGCGACACAGTCGCGATGCAAAAATCACAAGCTGTCAGGGTCAGCGGCAGCTTGTCTCACGTTGTGGAGGAGGTGACAGGCACTTCCTGCGTACCTCCTGGGTTCACCGCACCCAGGGTTAGACTTGCTCTTTGCTAAGGATGTCCACCATCTTCCGAGAGCACTGGCCCCACTGTCCCTACAAGAAATTCTGACTTGCTTCATTTTCATTTCCGGTAGAGAAGTAACAGAAAAGACTCTACCTATAAGGAATTTTTTCCACCATATCACTTGATGATGATTCCCCTAATTTGGCATAAGAAAATGCTGTGTCTATAATGTCACCCTTAATTTTCTACTAGGCCTTGTAAAGTTTTGTTTTATTTATTTAGTTTTGCATTTTGGATGATTTGTTTGTTTTGAAGATGGGATATCATTTTGTAGTCTTACGGTTGCTGGCTTTAAATTCAGGATCCTCTGGCTTCAATCTCTTTACTGCTAGGATTACAAGCATGTGCCACCATGCCTGACTCCCAAAGTAATATATCATGATCATGATCATGATCATCATCATCGTTATCATTAAATGTTTTTATTTTATTTGCATGTACACTTGCACGCCACATGTATGCAGGTGCACTCGGAGGCTAGAAGAGAGGGATACTCGGTTCCCTGAAGCTGGAGTTCCAGGCTCTCATGAGACTCCTGACGTGGGTGCTGGCACTGAACTCAGCCACTGGAACAGCAGCGTGGATTCTCACTGCTGAGCCGTCTCCAGCTCTGACGGCATTGGTTTAGAGTTAGGCCTTGAGTCTTTGTCAGATTTTCTGTCTTTGACAGGTCAGTGTGACAGATCAGTGACTAAGACAGTAGAAAAAGCTGTCCCTGTAAATGGACACCACGACCAAGGCGACTCCTGTGAAGGAAACACTTAAGAGGACTCACTCACAGTTCCAGAGGTTTAGTCTGTTACCATGGCAGGGAGCCCAGGGCACACAGGCAGACAGGGCGGTGGAGCAGTAACGGACAGTTCTACATCCTGATCCATGGACAGAGAGACTGGGCCTGGCGTGGGCTCTCAAGGCAGCTCCTCCTAGTCCTTCCCATCCTTTCCAGGGGTGCCACTCTCTTGTGACAGGCTTCAAATACACGAGCCTGTGGGGACCGTTCTTATTCCCACCACACTCCTGTCCTATGTTTCTGGTAATTTATTTAAAAATATTTTCCCATTTGGAGGGATTGAGCTTTTGCTCTTACCTTGCAAGGTACTTCAACTGTTTTCCCTTCTTACCCAGCCTCAGATTTCCCATTAGGTCTGGTCCTATGGTTACAGGACTCTGTCCTACTCTCTGACTGGGACAAAGGGCCATTCATAGTCTTAGAAAAAGTTTTAATTTTGAAAGAAACAATTAGAACTATTCCACAGTCTGAAAGTCTCCCGTCCTTCCATCCCACACCACATGACAGCACTTTGCCGTAAACCATATTGCGCCCTGTGCTCTAAGAGGCAGCCACCCCGTGTCCGTCTGAAGCAACGGCACCTCTCCTAGTTTCGTTGTTCACAGAACACTGAGCTCCATTCCTCAGTAAGTCACAGAACCGTTGTGTGAAGAACCTGCCTTGTCATTTCCCTACTGATCTGAGTATAGGTTCAATCAAAAGCAGTGTGCCTTCAAGAGGAAGGATGCTCAGGAACCTGCATCGTGACATGGCCATGCAAGGAATAAGGGCTGGATGTCCCTGCCGTGGGAAGACCAGCCTTCTACCCTTTCTCCAGCACCATTTCCTATTGAAGCAGTGTCTCCTGGGAGGGCTTTTTATTCTCTCATCTCTTTTACTCACACTTTTCCCCTTACATATTTTTTATTGTTTTAATCTATGGGCATATGTGTGTAGGAGCTTGCATGTACCAGGGTGTGTGTTGGGGGTGGGGTCAGGACAACTTACAGAAGTCAGTGCTCTCCTCCGTCACGTAGGTCCTAGGTATGACACCTGGGTCACCAGCCTTGAAAGCTAGTGCTTTTACCAGCCAAGCCATGTTGCTGGACTGTTTTATGTTCTCGTGAGTTTTAAAAGCTGACCTGGACTTCTAGGCTGGTGCCTAGAAGGGATTCTTTCCTATGAAATGATGCGGTTTTATAATACTGTCCTTGAATTTTTCACCACCCAGGATTGAATCTAACGACCTGCCTCTGCTGACCGCGATCGCCAGTACTCATTCTCCCTACGTGGCTCAGATCCTCTTATAGCCGACCGTGGGACCGTTCTTGGAAACCGAGTCAGAAGAGCGAGCTCTCGGTGACGGCAAAGGCGTGGGAGCATGGAGCAGACACGGAAGCCGCGACGGAATGGCTCTCTCATCGGGAGAAAGTGACCTTCCTGGTGGGAGAAAACGTCAGCTCTACAGTCAGACTTAGCAGACGACTCTGGTGCTGTTGGACAGAATATTGAGGTCTGACTTTGGAGTGGGGGTAGCCAGCGAATAGAGCATTCTGTCAGGAAAATGTTTCCTGTGTAAGCATGAGAGAGCATGCAGTATCACTCTAAGAACAAGCAGGATTTTAGGTCGGCGGAGCTCTCTTTACAGATGGTGCCGCGAAGAAAGCCACATTGTGCCGCTGTCTGCGCTGTGCCGCGTCACGCAGGATTTGGAAGGGGAGAGTGCTTTGCCACTCAGTTTGCTGTGATCCCAGTGCAGCCACACGCAGATCTGAGGGACTGCTGGTGTAATAAAGCCCATGCATGACTCCATGTAGCACCCGGTGCTTGTATCGGGTGCAGTGGCCCGCATCGGCCCGTGCAGTCTAACACTGGGTAATCATCTTCAGCTTTAGCGTCCACAGCCTTCTCCAGAAAGACCTTCTACCAAAGTTGCTCCCGTGAGCTCAGGCGAGCTCCTCTGGCTGAGCCCTCCCAGCCTGAGCCTCTTTCCTCCTGCGAGTCCTTGCAGATGCCTGCCTGCGCTGAAAAGTGCATCAGCCCACTGGGAAGTGAGCCCTGCAGCGGCTCGGAGGAAGGGCGCAGGCAGTTCGGACATGTAGAAGCGATCCATGCGCGATCTGTTTTTACATGATCGGCTCTGCACTTTTTTAAACATCTTTCCAGAAACTGACCATGTATAAACCTTGCCCATGGTGAACTGTAAAAACCCAAAGAACCTTAGACTACTGAGCGTAAAACAGTCTGTGTCCAGGACTTTAAAAACAAAATCTGATGTTTAAAAGCCAGGAGCCAGTCAGGTCAAGTCAAACCCTGTCAGGTCCTTAGGCCTGTCTTTTGGTGCTTGAGAATGTGGGATAGCGTCCAAGGGCTCAGACGACTTCCTAGTTTATATCTGATAAAATCCTGATCCATGTGACATTTGTCTATTCATTGAGAGCGTGTGCTCCTGTGGACAAATGCCTACATCATCTCTTTGTAGGCCAGAGCATGGACGCTTCCTCTCTCCCCCTCTCTCCCTTCCCTTCCTGGGCTCCCTCTCTGTTTACCTTTTGTGATTTGCAAAAGGGGCCTCAAGGCACTTAAGATCTTTAATTTGCATATTTTGTGTTTCATTCTTTGAAATCTTTCCATGTTCTGTGAGCTGGCATTTGAGTTACTGATTCCCATTTGCTGGCTCCACGGTGTCATCCTTTGCTGGGAATCCCACCTGGCCTCAGCTCTCCACGTGTTTTTCCTCGCTGTGGAGGAACCGTCAAAGCAGAGGTCAGCCTTCCACCCTCGCCAGCTCACAGTGCTCCCTGCTCCCCTCCTTTTTCCCCAGCTTCTCTCTCGTTTACACGGGGATACTGCCTCACCACCATCTTCTGAGGTTCTGGAGAGAAGAACTCAGTACACGTTTGCTCAGTTCTCATGTTGACAGCCAGACCCGAGGAGCTGCGCTGTCGGCAAGTTACTTCTCAGCCTCATGCATAAAAATTTAGCCTGGGCCTTCAGATCCTACAAAACAACCTGCCTCTTACTCTAACGTTCCAAATTTCAGAAAAGCTGGGCGGTCACGTGGGGTTATCTCAGCGCCCTTCGTGGCCTCTTTTGCTGCTGCAGAGAAGGACATGCTGCTCCTCTCCTGGCTCCCAAGGTGTGGAGCGGCCACATTTTGTCTTAACCGTCAGCCTGTTCTCAGAAGCGCAGCAGCAACGGAGTATCTCATGGACTTCTGTTGAGACACGCCCACACCCTGCATCACGGATGGCTTTGTTTCATCATAGCTGGAGAGTCCAAAAGGGACCCCACCTTCTCCTAGACCCAACTCAAGGGAAAAAATAAAAATAAAAAACCTTTTTTTTAAAAAAAAAAAAAAAAAAAAACATTGAAATAAATCTACCTCAGTTGACAGGATTCCACCTGCCCTTCGGGTCTCTTCGGCTCGGAAGTCTTACCTGCTGTGTCACTGCTTGTGGGACTGAGCAGCAAGTGAGGCAGGACTATCGGGGCGGAAGTGTGTCAGTGTTCCTGTGATGACCTCTTTCTAGCATGTTGCGGTTTATATGCGATATGTCGATAAGTGATATGAATGTATAGGCAGTTGTATATGTTTGAAAAGACGACAATGAAAATTGAAAATGTAGCTTCCAAACTCGTTCATAATTGCGAAGCATCTTGTCTCGTCAATGTTACGTGGTGTTTGTACAGCTTCAGCCCATGTTTCAGAAGTGTGCTGTTTTTGACGGACAGGATCTCATCTTCTCACGTCTCGCGGAGTTGCTGTTTACACATCACAACTTTTTAACTTAACCGTGTTTCTCAGAATTCGCTTTTTTGGAGGGAGGAAATTCCCCACTTGCTAAATGATCCTAAATTGTTGTCTGGGCTCTTAAAAATCAGGTCTTCGGATTTTATAAACTAGTCTGTAGCTTTCTAGGTTCTTGGTTAGTTGGATGTACATAAGGAATATAAAATGACCCTCAAATTCTTTCAGATGTCTGGGGTTTTTCTCCATCAGTGCACACTCGGGATTGTGTTCACATGGACTTCATCGTGAAATCAAAAAGGTCCACAGCGTCTCTTAGTCAATGTGAAATGGTTTGTTTGATTTTTTTTTTTTTGTACTTGGCGGGAAGGACATTTTAGTACAACTTTTACTTAAAGCAGCCCCTCTGAAAGTTAATTTTTAAAATGTTAAAATTTGTTGAACATCTGGAACGTGTGTTTGCATTATGTTTAAATTTCAGTGTTTTAAAAAGGAAAAATTCTGGGATAAATTATTATTGAACTTTCATTAAGAGAAATTTATAGGACTGTTTTTTAAATCAGTTGAATGGATACCCATGTCAGTGTGGAATTTTTTTCCTTAAAGCAACATTCATGTATTATTTTTAATCCATTTTTTTTCTGTGACATTTGGTGCAATAAACTTTTTGAAATTATCTTGCAAATTTTCCTGGCACTGCGTGATTGGTTTGTTGCATTTAATCAACTCCAGCCTTGAAATGACTTCTGGTGAGCGGAGACTTGGTTAGCACCCTGGTAGGTGAGCACACTGGCTCAGCATGCAGCAGCAGCAGCATCCTGGAGCCTGTGGGAATGCCCCGGGGCCAGTCTGTGTGACCTTTCATCGCCCTACCTGACATTCATTGGAGTGATAAACCTGTTTTTAATGGTCTAAGCTGAGAATTTGTGGTTTTTCACCTGACATTGGCTTGTGGTGAATTTTCCAGGAATGTAACGGTTGTCTATCCTGGGGTTGTAGATTTCCTCTGTAAAGATTGTCACAAGTGTCCGCTTGGTCTTCACCCAGAACTGATGGTGTGTTGGAACTTCTGCCATCAACAGCTGTGTCTCTCATAGATCAGGACGCGGATACAGTGCCTCCCTGTCAGTCGGCAGCTGTAGCCGCTGCCTGCACGGAGCGCTGCACGTAGGCATCTCTTTACATCTAAGCCTCTACTCCAAACCCTGCGTGTTTAAATAGTGTGTCCAGGGGCTAGAGGCTAGCTCAGCAGGTAAGGGTGCTTGCTGCTAAGCTTTACAGTGTTAGAGCCCCAGAACCCAAATGGTGGTGAATGACTCTCACACGACCAGCAAGCAACTTTCTCACACTCTGGGGCGGGGGGAGTGGGAGGGCATGTTGCCACAGCTTGAGAGCCCCATAGCATATCTTCAGTAGGACAAGACCTGGCAACTGTGTGAAGCTTACCCACACGAGCAGCAGCGTGCTTGTCGCCTGCTGGTTTTAGTCTTCAGCAGCTGAACCCCACCTTGCACACAGGGCAGATGAGAAGCATCCGCTGGGTCCTTTCTACAGGACAGGCATGGACTACATGGCTTCCCCTTCTCGCATTTTGTAACTTTGGGGTTCCCCCTTGTAGCCATGCATGGAGCCCCAGCCCTCTGGCCTGCAGTATCTTCTTAGTGTCCCTGCTCAGCTCTCTCTCAGTGGACCTCTGACGCTGGGATAAAGAAGGAAGGTCCCAGCTTCTGTTTATGAGCCCTCTACAAAGGCTGTTCACACACAGCACAGTCTGTATTCCGTGGTCGCCTCCTGCCTAGACCCTTCTGTTGGATGATTGATGTGGGATGGGTGCCATCATGGTGAGGTTCACGTGTCAAGTTAGCAAGGCCATTCCTCTCAGACTCTTGGTCAAACACCAGTGTAGGGCATGCTGTAAGAGTATTTTTTTTTTTAGATGAGATTCATATTTCAATCAGAAGATAGAAGGACTTAGACTTGGAAAGAGCAGACCTTCTCTCCAACCTCTGGGAAGAGGAGTCAACATCCAGATCACCTCCAGATCCAACTGCACATTGGTCTTTGCTGGCCCCAGCCTGCCAGCCAGCCCTAGAGCCAACCGTATAAACTATGGATTTTCTAGGCCCTACCATGACACAAACCAGTTCCTCATGATGAACACTATACTGTCTCTTTCTCTCCAAGTGTGCACATAGGTCCATGACTGATCCAGGTACTGAAGAGTTCAACCCAGTGGTACTTACCATTCAAATGGTCTTGGGAGGGAGCCAGATAGAGCTGAGATTGATAGGAAGTAGCCTCTTTTCTTTCCCCACTTCCTGATGACCTCACTGTGTGGTCCCTTACTGGCCTAGAATTAGCTATGTAGACCAGGCTAGCATTGAACTTGTGACTACTCTCCTATCTCTGACCTCCCAAGTGCTTGGATTACAAGCATGAATCACCAGGCCTGGCTTAGATTAGACTTTTGAATATCTTTAACACAAAAAGCACAATTAACTCCATACTGTGAAATTCTACTCCATTCTGCTACCCGGCTCCTCCAGTCCTCTCACACTGAGCTCTGAGGGTGCAACCTATACCCCCCTCATTCCGCTAACAGCCTGTTTCCTGTCCCTGGAGTGTGCTGGTCTGACTCCATCTCAAACCATCACTTCTCCCCCTCGTTGTTCCGGTCCTTCCCTATTTTCAGTTGGGTGGTGTCATGCTCTCCGGACTCTCCATTTCATGGCAAAGAGTTCTCATCCGTTCTCATCGGTGCTGACTTCCAAACCTTTCTACAGTGCTAATCCCGCCCCTCTCTTTTTAAAACAGCAGCAGCCCAGTAAACCCCAAGGGCTTTAGCATTATGGGACTCACATGAGTTGGCCACTTCCTCCCCAGCCTCATCAGCAGGTACTCTTTGTACAGGTGCACACACTCTGGTACTGGGGATTGAACCTAGGGCATCAGGCATGCTAGGCACTGCTAACCTAAATCCCCAGCCTCGTTTGTTTGTTTTTAGTTTTGAAACAGGGTTTTACCAAGTTTCTCAAGCTGGCCCTGAACTCAGTATAAACCAAGCAGGTTCCTGCCTCAGACTCCTCCTTTACGTAACAGCTTACCAAGCCTCCTCCACTGGCTCACTTTCTTTTAAGGAACAGGATCTCACTGTGTCACCAAACCTGAGCCCAGTTTCTCGGACTCAATGATTCTCCCTAGTCAGCCTCCTGAGTAGGTGAGACCACACAGCACACTCCACAGAGCCCAGCTTCATTTCACTCCAATATACAGCCATATTGAAGCACTTACATCCTCCTGAAGACAGTCCAGTGCTGTTGGCTTTGCCTTCCTGGTCTCCCTCCCCTTGTCCGACCACTTCCCTCTGTTCTATCTCCAAATTAAATTCATGGTCAAATGCTCTGGCACCCTAGTAGTCAAGGTCCCCAGATCATCCACAACGCATGTTGCCCGGGAACTGGACAGAAATGCAGAACGGCCAACCCACTGCAGACCTGCTGCTGACCCATGCATAATCTGCATCTGAATTTGCTCTCCATGGGGTTTGTTGCACATTAACATTTGAGAATCTAATCTTGAGCTCAAAGGCATTGAGGGAGTGACAGAAAGAATGCATCAAGTAAAAGAATTTTTTTTAAAAAGAATGCATTAGGCATCGGTACATTGGAATTTAGAAGACCACAAGAATACTGGCAAGCTGAGAATGAAATAGAAATGAATGGTGTTCAAAGGGGTCTGTGCCCATAAATTTTCCAACATTTAGGTCACTAACTATTGAGAAGAAAAAAAATCAAGATGGAAGAATTACAAATGGAAGAGAAGAGAGAACTTGAGAGATGTTTGTAATTTTTGGAAAGAAAGGAATTTAACTGGAGAAACATATTTGCCCAATTGAATTCCAAAAACATTTGCTAGTGCATTCTATGTAAATGTGTACAAGAATACTTCATACTGTTAAGAACCCTAAATTGTATTTTTTATGAATAATGTCATTAAGCCCTCAAGTTTATAAGTAGAGAAATACATCCTATAGCACCAATAAACATCCCATTTCCTCCTCCCTCCAGGTAAGGTAAATAGGATACCGCCGCAAGGACAGTTTTCACTTCTCAGTGGCTCTGGGTACAATTATAATTCTTACGTGTAAGAATGGGAAAGGCATGGATGCACGAGCTGTAATTCCATCACTCTGGAGGTGAAGGCATGGGGATCAGGAGTTCAAGGTCATCCTCAACTATGTAGTGAGTTTGAGGCCAGCATGGGAGACTCGGCACACTCTCAACCTCTCTAGAACAGTAATGACTGCCAGCCTTCAGCACTGCCCGAGTGGGTGGTGCCCTGTGGGTGCTTTTCCCATGTTGTATTCATTATTGGCTTTTGAATATGTAAGAACGATTGCTTGGAGTTAAGTCCATGAAGAGGGGTTACCATGAAGAAGGTGGGAGTTTTCTCAAATGTCCACAACTCTGAAATCCTCTAAAAAACACAGACAAGGATAACGAGTTTCTAATGTACCCTGAAATTTTAAAGCGTAAGCCTGCCTGATGAGAAGCTTATTTTGAACGATACAGTATTTATTTTCTTTTAAAGAAGGGATGTGCTTGTGTTCAGCGGGGATGAGTTCAGCCCACATCTGCTGGCAGGCAGTTTGTCAGGGTTCCCTACGCATGCCACACAGCCTGAGTCAGCCTACATAGAGACAGCAGACAAACCCACCTGGAGAAAGCAGCCTGAGTTGCCCACAGCCTTGGAAGATACGGGTGCCGCGAAAGATGAAGACGAAGACGCAAATGGAGAGAAACTTAGCACGTAACTAATTGTGATATGTGACCCCAGCATGCTGTCTTGGCTCAGTGAGATTTGATTGTGAATTGTAGACTTAAATCTTAAAACAGTAACCATGGTGATACGATAGAACATTTTTGTTATTAGGAAATACGCCCTGGAGTGTCTAGAAATAAAATGACATTGGGCCTGCAATTGCTTTCAAATAATACATGGGGCGGGGTCTATACACATATACTTAAATTCATAGTGAGGGATAAAATACATCAAAGCAATTAAAATTAATTGATGGATCTGAAGAGTATAAAAGAAGGGCTGTCTGCTGTTCTTGCAAAATTTTCTCTAAATTTTAAACCATTTGAAAGTAAAAAAAATCTTTTAAGCAAAAAATTTTAATGCAAAATGTAAAATCTGTTTAGATTTAGTGGTGATAGAGGGCATTTGGAACTAATGTTTGATAATCTAGCTGGTCCAACTCACCATTACATAGGTGTCAATCACTGCCTCAGTCACTGCCTGCCCACAAGTCAGCCCACCTGGGACGGTAGCCCTTGAACTCCCATTTTTCACACAGTGTCCCTGGGCCAGGACCTTCCCAGAGGATGCGTCCAGCTCCCTGGCAGAAAGCTTCAAAGGGTGATGGCTGATGAGCGGGCTCTCTGGGCACAGGGTAAGTTCTGTGCTAGAACCTTCCAAGGACTCTTCAAGGAAGCAAGACGGCACCCCGTGTACAAAACAGGCGTCTGAATGGGTGTGAGCTGTTCTATTTTCCTTTCTATCATAGAAACTTTGTCAAACCTCGTCTTAAACATTGAGCAATGACAAATGCACCGTGCTGTGGGATGGTCCAGGAGGCCAAGGCAGGAGACTGCCCTCTGAAAACGATGGTGGGATGGATGATTACACATCCTTGCTCCTCATTGTTCACACTCCAGATTTCCCAGGAAAGTTACCTGCTGTCCCCATCTTATTTATTCTTAAAAGCATGTAAGGAAATTACTCAACTTGCTAAGATGCTGCAGATCCTAAGGGGAAAGCCAGGAGCGTGAGCTGGTTCTAAACGTTCTGAGCATGTGCAGGGTTTTCGGGGGAGGTACGGGTCTGCCTCCATCCTACAGGCTGTTTTCTCAGCTTGTGGGAATTAGGGGCCTGACCATCCTCTCCAGGTCAAGCCATGTGGTGGATAAACATTGCTAGGAATGGGACCACACACCCTCCTGTTTTCTTACACGGTGAGACTCATGCCCAGCTCTCCACATCGGGACACTTAGAGAGGAAGTCTAGACTACAATCTGGTTTTATAAGTGAAGGGGAACTATGAAACTATTAGAATCAAATGGCTCTCGAGTCCACAGTGTGACTTTTCTAGGATGGATCAGAAAAATGGCAGCTTACCTTCTCTTCCTTTCTTGGCAGCCTGGAGGGCAGGGAAGGCCCTGGCGATTTACTCTGTTTAACGAGAAGAGCCCTTTGGGAGTCTCTCTGTTGGGAATCTTCATAATCACTCATATTCCAGGCAAGAAAAGCACGACTGTTTCCTCCTTGCATGTCCAAGACTGAAGGCTTCGGTTGCCTGCGAGAGGAACAAATTGGTTGGGTCTAATGGGAAGAGATCTAGAATCAGCTGCCAATCCTCATGGGACACATTAGTTCATTTCTCACTGTTCGAGGCAACTTCTAGCCATAGGGCCAAGGAGATCTGAAAACCTGGCCTGCGTGCCCCTCACCAAGAAGGCTCTGCCCGTTTCTCCACTCGGCATCTCCAGATGTCCAGCTGCTGGACATACCAGGAAGATGCCCACCACAGGAACGCCTGACCTGAACGCGCCCAGTTCCCCATTGCCCCTAGAAGCCCAGTCAACCCCGTGTGCAAGATGCTGCAAAGCAAAAGGAAGCCGAGACATAGTGAGACTGCTTGCTGGGTGTGTGATGGCTGAGAAGGTTTCCTGGACATCCAGAAAGTGCAGGGTTGTGGAGTCCAGCTTCAGATACTTTAGCAAGCAAATCTCCCAGCCATGGTCTTTGGGTCAGGTTTACAGTATCAGTCTGTAGAGTGGGCTTCAATCCAACCAGTAGACGGTTATCTCCGTAACCGTCACCCTTTAATGCTAGTGGTTAGCTTGCCTGGCAGGCTGGTGGTGTAACTTGTAGGTTCCACAACTGGGTAGATCATTAATTGTTCTTCTCCCCAGCATCCTGCCTAGCGCCTTCCAACACTCGAAACCTAGCCAGCAGGGAGGAAGCATCGACCCAGTTACAACTTGACTTCTCGGTGTCCTGCAACCCAAATGACAGTCTCTTCAGAAATAGGATCTTCTCATCCAGTTCTGGTGGACAACCAAGAGCATTGGGCCTGTGGCCTGTGCAGTTTGGGGTACCTCCGGGACCTCCCTACCGAGCAGCACAGAAGGGAAGAGCCCCACACCTTTCCTTGGCCTTGATCTCCAGTTTCTGCTGAGAAGGCAGCTTTGGGTCTCTATGCACCGTGTCCCTATCCTTTAGATGTTTTCCGTATTCTGTCTTTGCGTTTGCCATTCAACTTTGACCTGGTGTGTATGGCTATGGATCTGTTTATCATGGATTCTGCTGAGCTTCCAGAACATCTTACTCTATCTACTGCTTTTGGCCACGGCAATGCTGTTGTCCAGCGATGACTCTGATTGTATCTAAAGTGCCGCATGTGCCCCCTGAAGTTTCTGCTCGCTTAGTTCAAGGGGTCAGCCTCTGATGGCCAGAGTTTCTGAAACGCACTGAATGAGTGGGGCTTCTGGCCCGATGCGGTGAGGTCTGTGGCTGTCCCGGCAGGCGGGTTTTGCTATGAAAGTCAGCCTTTCTTCCCTCTGCGTGTGCTTTAAGATCAGCCGAGTGAGAGGCCAGGGTGAACTCAGGCCTTTCTGACCTGAAAACCGTCCTCCTCCGTATCTAGAGGTGTGTTGACATGTATGCAAGATCTGCAGAAGCCAGAAGAGTTGAAGATGGTTGTGAGCTGCCCTGTGGGTTCTGAGAGCCAAACTCAGGTCCTCTGCAAAAGCACCAAGTGCTCTTAATTGCTGAGCCACACCTTTAGCACAAGTGTGTGTGTGTGTGTGTATGTGTGTATCAGCATGCATGTGCCATGTCATTGGTGTGTCAGTCAGAGGACACCCTTAGGTGTCGGTCCCTACATGGTACCGCAACAGTTTCTTCCTGTTTGCTTCTACAGGTGCCAGGCCAGCTGACCTGCGCTCCAGGAAGAGTTTGGCAAAAACACTGGAACTGATTTTAGATTGACTGTTTCTTTTGCTATTTAAATTATTTTTATCACACAACAATGTTTGGGTTTTCCTCTGTAACTGCCAGTTCAGCGATGACCAACTTTTTCCTAGCAGCCTGAATATCAAGAAATGGGCTGAGGAGAGAAAACAGGCCTCCGTGCTGAGGGGAAGACTGGCTGGCCCTTGCTTACGTACGCGGCTATAGCTGCCAGGACAAGCTTGGTTTTCATGGGGACACTTCTGTCAAAGAAAACACTCCGGGTGTTGAAGACGGGCCTTGAGGATGGGCTGAGCTTACTCTAGGCGTCTAGCCGCCTGGGGTGAGCCGGGGCCACTGTGAACTCCGTGGCTGCTCTGATTCATGAGCAAACATTTCGGTGGCCCCTTGGTATGTTAGTCAAATAGCTGTCTTGAATGAACGTTTTCGTCAAAGGACTGAAACAGCTGGTTATTCTGGAGCAGAGTGCCCAGCACCCATGGTGCCTGAAGTCACCCATTCTCTTCTGTCTGCTGCCCCGACCCACATCTTGTGAGTTCTGTCTGGCGACCTAAAAATACTTCTACTAAATTCTTAAAAGGCTGTCTTTTGGATTCTGAGGTTAAATTTACAACGTGGCCGTTTGAAGTTCCAGTGAGTCAGCCTCCCACCTGAGCATAGTGCTGTAAGTTACTCGCTTGAGTTTCAAGTAGAGACACTCCCCTTTGGGGGCTTTGCGTTCTCCACACTGCCGTGAAGTGATGTACTTATGTGTGAGTGAACTCCTAGCTTCTGCTGAGGACCCTAAGGACCTGTTTTCTTGGGTTGTTGACTCCTTCAGTGGTTGCTTCCTCAGGAATCATGAATGCTTGCACTTTCTGCGTCTGGAAGTAATAAAAAAAACCCACTGGCCGATGGGAGGTTGTGGGATATGCATGCAGAAACAGGCCTTTCCCTCTGTTCTCTGCTTGGAACACTTAGAGGGAAACCTTTATTTCTTCAGATCTTTTAGCATCTATGGTGCAGCCCACACTTACCATCCCCTCAGGGAGAGCTTTAAGATACATTCCTTCATCTTTACCTCTTTCAACCTAGCCTCCTGCACAGGAGGATGGGGCAGGGATGGGGGGTTGCCGTGATGACCAGCAACAGATGGAGTAAGATTTCAGAGGTGCTGGCTGCTCGAGAAGATCCTCCCTGCCCTTAGTGTGGATGCTATTCATCCCAGCACCAGAGACCAGGCTGGGCTTGAATACAGCCAGACGTCACCACTCAGCCCTCAGGAGCGGGGGCTTTGAAGGATGAAGCAGGACTCTAGGATGTTCCAAATAAGTGCCGGCCATAGTGTAAGACAGTTGAGTCCGACCTTTTTATTTTAGTTGACTCTCCATCTTCACTCACCACCCTGAAATCATTTAAGATTATGCTGTACTCGACTCCCGAAACATTTCATCTTTTGGAGAACACTTATTTGACCCTTGATCAGTGGCCTATCATAGACATCATTTAAAAACATGAAGGGTATATGTATGTATATATATATATATATATATCACATATATAACCAGACCAAAAGAATATACATATTTGACAGTTACTAGTAGGGAAACTTTTAAATGCAAAGGGGTTATCCTGGTGGGAATAGAAAAGGGCTTATAGAAAGAAGCTATCCTCCTTTTAAAGGTAATTTATTTTATTTTTATTTAGGTGTCCATGTGTGTCTGTGACTATGTGCATGTGACTAGTGTTGCCCATGGAAGCCAGAAGAGGGTACTGCAGCTAGAGTTATGGGCAGTTGTGGAGTTCCTGACATGATTCAAACTGAACGCTGGTCCTTTGCAAGAACAGCAAATGCTCTTAACCACTGAGCCATCTCTCCAGTCCCAAGAAGCACCTCCTCCTCCCTCCTCCTCTCTCCTCCTATGTGTGTGCGTGTTTTACCTAAATGTGTGTGTATGTACCATGTGCATGCCGTGTACACAAGGAGCCAGAAGAGGTTGTAAGGAGCTGGAATTAAAGATGATTGTGAGGTCATCCATATGGGTGCTGGGACCTGGACCAGTTCCTCTGTAGGTGCAGCAAATGCTTTTAACTGATGAGCAATATTTCCAGCTCTGCTACCCACCTTGCTAAGTTTTGCTTAATAGGCGAAATCCTGAGTGACTTACAGAGTTCTCTGGAAGGCATGTGCTGTACTTGTTTTTATGATTGGGTTTCGGGATGGCAGAAAAACCGAGGGTCTATCTTTGAGTTAATATAAGGCCAAAAAGTAATATTGAGTCAAAAATTAAGACAAGATGAGGCAGTTGGTAGCCCCAAGGCCCCAGAAGCTGTTCTCTCATGTATCTGTAGCTTCTCTGCAAAGGGTGGCATGCATCTATACTGTGACCCTAGGGTGTGAGGACCTGCTTTCTTGGCAAGCTGTTCCTTCAGGTTTTGTTTTATTGTTGCTGTTTCCCTCAATGTCAGCAATGTCTTGTTTCTGTCATTAAATGGTGGATGCCTTAGCTAGATTTGACAGTATGAGCATACATCCAGATGTCCCTGTCGTGTAGACAAAGATACACACAGGGATAGGAATAAGCATGTTTTTCTGCTGTACCTAGAAGCAAGCGGAATGGGCACTAAGGGATTATGTGAATGTTTTCAATATAGTCATCCCTATGAAGCATGGAGGATCTGTGCTTATATTATTATGTATGTACGTGTTCACATGTGTACCCATGTTGCGTGGAGACCAGAGATCGGTGTGGAGTGTTTCCCTCAGTTGTTCTCCACCTTAATTGTTTTTAGTCAGGGTCTCTGAACTCAGACACTAGCTTGCTAGTGAGCCCTGGGGATCCTGCCGTGTCTGACCCTCTGATGGCTTCTGTCCCCTCCCCTCCCCTGTGCTGTGGTTACATGTCTCACTGCCACATCCGGCTTGTGCATGGATCTGTACTCAGTTTAGCTCTCCTGTTTGCTGAGCAAGCATCTTATTTCCTGGGCCATCTTCTCACCTGCGACTCTTTGTTCTTTCTTAAAAGTTTTCTCCATCCCACATTAAAAAAAAAAAAAGTCTACGGTTTTCATATCATTAATAGTTCAAAAGATAGATTTATGAAATGGCTTGCGGAAATCATGTTGAAGAGGCAGGTAGAGCAGAGATTATTTAAATATAAACAAAATTGTGTGATCCCATGTAGCACAAAATCTATCCTGTTGAAAAGATCAAAATCAAATTGTTCCCTCAAACAAGTACAAGAGGGTTCCCCAAGTTGCCCGTCTGACTGCAGCGAACATCCAAATGACTAGAATGCATCTCTTAACAGAAAGAGGCAGTGGATGTACAGATTTCATTTTCCCTCTCGGAACAAAGCACCCACTCTCTTGGACTCTGCTTCCTTGAAGAGATTGTTCAATCCTGAGCGTGTAAGCGTCAGATCTAGGGTTGTGATCATTTGAGTTTGATTGATTGCTTTTATTTCCCAGGAAGCATGACCACTTTACTTTAAAGGCTTGTTAAACATTCTTCCACTAGACTGAAATAAAGCACTGAAACAAGAATCGTCTCTATGCCCTGCGTGAACACTGTCTTCATTAATTTCCCAGGTTGGCTTCCTTCCCCGAGCTCCAGAATGTGAGTAATGATGTCACCAGCACATTGCTGGTCGCCCTTCTGGACTCCAGCTGGGCTTCCCCTACGCAGGCTATGCAATCTCCTCCAACCAGTCCTCTGGCGCAGAACAACAACACGCTGCAGAAACGACCATTGCCAAGAACTCACTTGCGATGTAGAAGACACACAGAGGCGCTGGTTGCTTTTCCTTCAGTATCTTAAAGTGACTTACAGGAAGTGGCCATCGCATCAAGAATTCTCATGCACATGGCCTCAGAACAGGTGTCCAAATACCTAATAAAATTCACCATGCTAGGTTGTCTGGGGTCCCCAGACTGAAAACGTCTGAGTTCCAAGGGCGCTCACAGCTACTGAATTGGCCCCCTATGTCTAGGTCTCTATAGCGAAGAGAATGTGGGGGGAATATAAGCATACACAATCCACACAGTAGTAGTAGTGTGTGTGCATGCATGAGTCCTGTGCATATATGATGAGCAATGTTTTAATAAAATTCAGGGATTTTCATCTCTTCCCATCTGTAATGTCGCCCCTCCTCCAAGAATCCTGGTACTCTTTCAAAACAGGAATGCCCGAATGAGAATCTCACATGGTTGTTCATCGGCCCTAACCCATGATACATCCACAACAGGATCAGAGTAAAAATACCATGATTTCCAGCGAGCTTTGTGATGCTCTTTTTGTTCTAATAGTACAACCCAGTAGAGATGATAAAACCATCTGTAAGTCCAGTCCAGATGTCCCAATGCCCTTGTAGTGCTGAAAATCCCTTGGAGGGATGGGGAGCGCTTACTTAGAGCTTGCAAGGCCTTGGGTTGATCCCCAGCACTGAAAAAGCAATCCCTTGGAATAGTTCTTGTCCTTGGGTTAAACCATGAACTGGAAATACCTTAGTTTAAAAAAAAATTATGTTTAAAATGACTTATTTTGGTATAAGGAATGATCTAACCATGGCCGCGAGCCATGCGGACTTCCTGTTTTTGTTCTTGATGTTGTCATGACCATATGTGTTGAGGTGGGACTGAGGGGGAGGCACCACCTCGGCAGAGTCTCACCGAACAGCTGCAAAGAGCAACTTAGCTTCTGGGAGAAATGTCTCCAAGGCCTCAGCTCTGCTGGGTGAAGAAGACATTTGTTCTGCCACCCACCATGTAATTCATCCTTGAATTTTAATGAGTTAGCCTTTGGGCTGCGAGACAGAAAACAAGTCAAGGCATCCTACATCAACCCTGCCGGCTTCGCGGGCTGCCTCTGAGACTAGAGACGTCCTGGTTTTATTGTCAAATACATGATAATTGTGCTCAAAGGGAGTTTGTCTGAACATGCAAATTGCCCGTATAAATAGCAGCCCTTTGGACTTTAAATCCAGCTGACCCTACCTGTCCTTCAATTCTGGGAGCTGTATCTAGACTCACTGGTTCCTGCCCAAAGTTAAACTTTCCGATGTGAGCTTCCACTGTCTTTCAAAGTTCTGTTGTACCTGATTCTGAACTGTTAGGTTGTTACTATCTGAACCAGCACCAAGTACACTATCTGCCCACAAATACCGGTTGGTTCAAATATCCCTATTGCTGCACGCTGTTCATCGACTGTAGAGTTATTTCGTCTGCGTCTGCTCCCCTGCCCCTAACTGGTCCCCTGCTAGGTAAGCTCTTCAAGGCACAGATCCCTTGGTTCTCTGTGTGTTCGTACGCGGGATAGAATTAAAAAAAAAGCACAAGAGATGTGGGACGAAACTGAATCTGGATGATAGCGGTCGCGGACAGGATGCTGTTGAGAATCCTGCATGCACAAGAGCCGGCACCTACAGACAAGGTGCTGAGTGGCATACAAACCCCCGCCATAATTCCACAGTCTCACTTTCGCCTCCTCAGACACTGTAAACATTTGTGTATATGTTTTATTAATCTCGCTTTGAAAGCTGTTCACTGGTTTAGGCCAGCTGGAGCTTTGTGGGCTATGTGCTACGAGGAGTAACTGTAATATTATGTTTACTAAAATATTATACCCCACGGCTCCCGGTTCAGGTTTTCATGGGCTCTCCATCAAGGTAGCTTATCTTTTCTTAGAGCAAGTGGAAAACCTTGTTCATGTGAACACAGGACCTCTGGCTTCTGGCCTCTCTGCTCTCCAGCCTCCCTCCAGCCTCTAGCCTCTGGTCTCTGGCCTCTGGCCTCTGCCCTCATCCAGCCTCCCTCCTGCCTCTGGTCTCTGGTCTCTGGCCTCCAGCAGTCCTTTGGAGAAGACAGAACCGTGGGCCTCTGGCTGGTCACACACTCTTTAGTAGCTATCTCAGACTGGCCTTGAAATCTCAAGACCCCTCCTTTCTCCAGACTGCCAATTCTCTCGCGTCAGTCCCCGACAGGGCAGAGTCTTGACACTTTTACTGTTGCACTGTACTCTTAAGAATTATTAAAAGCACATTAAATTAGGGCAAGACCAAGCCCCCCCCCCCACAAGGCTGAGCATGAGCCCGGCGGTGGTGGCGCATGCCTTTAATCCCAGCACTCGGGAGGCAGAGGCAGGTGGATCTCTGGGAGTTTGAGGCCAGCCTGGTCTACAAGAGCTAGTTCCAGGACAGGCACCAAAGCTACAGAGAAACCCTGTCTCGAGAACCCCCCCCCCCAAAAAAAAAAAAGGCTGAGCATGGCATTCCACCATAGGGAATGGGTTCCAACTAGCTAGCTCTTGCATGAGGGATAGATACTGGTCCTACCGCCAGCTGCCTCACAGATAGTGAGTGTAAGTCAAATGACTCCTTTTCCTTCCCCAAGTTGCTTTTGGTCAGTGCCTATAGCAGCGACAGAAACTAGGATCCACCCACACCGAACCTTCCTTTTGCTTGCTCTGAGCTCTTTTCTGTCCTGGTCTGTTTGGCTGGGACTAACACTCCAGTGCAGCTGCTTATCTGTAGATTGCGCTCCTTGCTTTGATCGCCACGGACCGCTTTGTAAGGTCCTGCATCTGCTCCCTGGGCAGTCGTGCAATGCCTGACTGCAGCCGTTCTCATGTCTGGGATGCGGCAGGAGGTAGAGGGGCAGGCCAGGGAACAGACAGTCCCTCTTTCTTAGCATCTACAACAGACAGGTTTAACTCCCACTGTCTGCGCAACCAGGAATTGGCAGAGAAAGACCATGTTCTGAAATGAACTGGATTTTCCTCATTTAGGCGAGCACTAATAGGCTCGTAAGTTTTTAGAGTGGCATCGCCTTCTTCCTTAGTTATCTGCCTTTATTTCTCGCGGGTAGCCCTTCAAGGCCAGTGCATCTTGTCCTTTTGCTCTAGTGATGATGAGGACATTCGTTCATTCAGCAAACACGCACATCCATCCTGCGCTGGTTTCTCACGGCCTCTCCTGGGATTGTAATTAAATCATCAGTTATGTATCCGACTGATCCTGCCCTGTGAAATAAGGGATGGCGGAAGCTATGGCTGCCTCCTGAGTCCCTGGGCCTAGCAAGTGCCTGGTGCCATACTTAGCACTTGGCTATTTTTTTTTTATTCTAAACTTTATTTTTAAAATTGTTATTGCATTTAAGTATATGTATATGTGTGTGTGTGTGTGTATGCGTGCGTGCATGTATGTGTGTAAAATATGTGTGAAAATACATGACCTAGCTCCTGTGTGGAGATCAGAGAAGAGCAACACCAGGAGATAGTTCTCTCCTTCCGTTCTGTGGGTCCCAGAAATTGAAGCTAATGCCTGAGGGTTGATTGCAAGCACTGTTTCTCACTGATCCATCCCCTTGACCCCTTGGCCAATTTTTGAATTTGTAATCTGCACCACTGGGATGGGCCTGCTACCAGATGAGCTTCCAGAAACATCTTTCCCCAGCACTTCCCTGGACAGAAGCAAGAATGGGAGAAGGGGGCGCAGAAGCACAGGGAGAAAGGTTTTAGGGGAGAGAGACCCAAAGAGACAGCATAAGAAGGGATAATGGTTCCTCAAAACAGCCGCCAAGCTTATTTTAGGAAATTAGCATGCTGTCCAAGGGCTTTCTAGATATCTGCATTGATGCCCACTGTTCCGTGAAGCCCCTTAGCAGGGGACAACAGCCGAGGAGATGCGGAGCTGGTCACAGTGCTGAGAGGAAGAGACCCAGGCTCAGCCCTGAAAGCGACATCTATATCCTACATTAACCCCTCCACCACCACCCAGGCTCGGGGTACATCACAGAAAAGGAGCTGGGAAGAATGGACCAGCCGCAGGATGGGCAAGGGTTGGGTGCTGTCTTCTGTGATTAGCGATCGGGGGCTCATAGCTGCTGTGGTTGGTTACTTACACACGGGAAAGCCAGCCGAAATCCCAGCCCTGATGGGTGGATGAGCTCCAGGCCCCACCCCTCACTGAGGAGCTATGGGGGGGGCAGCTACTGAGGGAGGGAAAAATCATTTCTTTTTGAGGGTGCTCCCACTAGTAGGTTTCCCATGATGCACTGGATGGTCCCACAGCCATGCGCATATGGGCAGCCCCGTTGAGAAGGGATGTGTTGGCGAGGCTATAGCACGAGCTGGAGGGTGAAAATTCAGAGTCAGTAGGATCACATTTCATTGCATACATGTATGTAATTCTCAGACGTAGAAACACTTTTAAAGGAAAAAAAATTAGTTGTTGTATAAGAAAGAAATGGCAGGATTTTGCTACTTTGTTTCTGAAAAATCTCGATGCTCCAGACACTGACAATCTTAAAAATATTAAAAACAGAAAGCTGTCAAAATTCATGGATGTTTTGAAGAATATAACTCCACGAAACAAGCGCACATTTATCTCCCAATACATTTTTAAATAGTGGCTGTCAGTAAGTCTGCTAGCTTCACAACTGGTTTTGGCAGGGTTTCTTCAGAATAACAGGCGCTGTCCTAATGGCACCCCAGCTAATGCTAAATAAGGAATACCATACACCTGTCTGAAGACACAGACAGCCTTCCTTCTTAAGGACTGAGAATGTTTCCTTGGCACCAAAAGTCGTGGTTTGAGCTAGAAATTTTCTTCAACTTAGGAGTTCCAATGAATACAGTTCTATGGCTCTTTCCCTATACTGATTATTATTTCTATCAAGTACAATATTTGTACATGCACTTAAAATGGTCCTTTTAATATTTTTTTACAAAGGAATTTAAATAATTAAATAATTTAACAGAATCCCTATAAATCACACTAAAACACCCCTTCCTTTCTCTACTACTCTTCCCAGCATTCTCCCCCTAAAGCAGCTATGAGCAGCTATGAGCTGCAGGACCCCACTTTGACTGCGCTGTCTGCACGGATGCGTCTCCAGGTCCTGGGCTGGCTGCGTTCCAGGCTCTTTTCACTTAGCACCATCTGAGTAAATACTTTGGCTGCCATGTTTGTTGGTACTTTGTCTCCCAACTTGTGTCCTTTCTTTGTCCTTATGTCTCTTGTTGGCTATATAATACTGTCCCCCCACTTTCTGAAATACTTGATGGTACAGCCTTTAGTTTTACGATTTTGAAAATACCCATTTTTTTTCTTTCCTCACGTGATCGCTGGCTGAACGTGGAATTCTACGTGGCAGGTCTTGTCTACTTCTGGGGGGCCACACTACAGCAGATGGGACGGCTAAGGTGTTGCTAATGCTCCTGGTCTCCTGGACATACCTGCTCTCTGTTGCTTCCTGAACTCTCCTCACCCTCTCGAAGTTTCTCGGTGACACCTCAGTGCCATGCGTTCGTTTTTAGCAACATTTGATGAATGCTTTCAATCTGGAAATCATTTCGTTCCCTTGTGGGGCATTTTCTTGAATTACTGTTTCCCCTGGTCTCTTTCTGGACCTTTGATTCATCAAGTATTAGAAACTTTAATGTCTATATGTTTTCCTCATTTCTCTTTCATATCTTGAAGTTTTTTGTTATACCTTTTGGGGGAATTAGCTCTGCTAGCCACATATTGTGAATATTTTTTATAGTACATCAAATCTTTGTACTGATTGCTTTCATCTAATCCTGAGGATTTTAAAATAGCCTTCCCGTGTCACGTGACAGTTTCATACATGCACACAGTGTAATCTGATCCCTCTCGCACTTCCTCAAGACCCCCAAACATCTCCTTCCCGTCCATTTCACGCTCTACTCTTTTATTTTGATTTGTAACTCACCAAATCCAACTCCTGCTATCTGCTAAAATGTCGCATTATCTTGTTGCTTTGCTCTTCTGTGGGTAACCATAGTTTTAGTAAGTTCATGGCTTCAACAGGCAGGTCATGTCCAGAAAAGAGCATTTCTCAGCACCCCTCCCCATCTTCCTGCTCTGACATTCTTTCCATTCCTTCTTCATTGAAACTACCTGACCCTTGGGGAAGAGTTGCCAGGGATGGTCCTCTGTAGGGCTAAGAGCAACCAACAGCCACGTGTTCCCCATCTTTTGACCAGCTGTGAATTGCACATTAATTGCTGTCCACTACTGAAAGGAGGTCTCTGACCAAGGTTGAGAGTTGTACTAATCTGTGGGCAATGATATTTAGAGGGCAGTTTGGTAGCATGTCCATTTAGCAGCAGGTGTAAGTTTGCCCCACCCCAAGGCCTATGACCTCCTGGGCCTTGGTCTTTTAGCCAGGTTTACAGTACCAGGTGTGAATTCCTTCCTGTGGAATAGGCCTCGAATTCAATAAGAAAGTCGGTGGTTACCCCATAAACTTCATGTCACTGACGCACCAGTGTGTGCACGTCACCTACTAGGTCAGCAGGGTACTATGTAGCATACCCTGCTGGGTACACCTCGGACTTTTCTCGAAACCCCATGGCCTGTGGAATACTTTGTAATACTACAAAAGCTAGCCAGCAGGCAGGAAGGTTTGAGGTCAGTTTCAGCTTGATTTCTTTGTGTTGCAACAAATGTAGTGTGTCTTTAGTAAGAGAATCTTAGAGTCTAGCTACTTAACAAAGGTGGACAAAGAAGAGGAAGGGCAATGGACTGTGTTGTTTGGGGAAGCTTCTGGAGCCGGTATCCCACAGTGAGGACTTTAACATGTATTTTATTTATTATTTCAAAGCACTTCATTAACTGAGAAATAATAATAATAATAATAATAATAATAATAATAAAAATAAATCGAGTGCCTGGTTTGTTAATCATAGTTTCAGTTTATCTGTTGTCCTAGAAATCCATTCATTGGCTTCCTCTTACACCCTTGAGATTGTTTTGGGTGACAAATTTACGTCATATTACCCATCGAGTCTATGATGTACAAAAAACTCTATCCTATGTGCTATACTTATAACAATGCCATCTATACCATAACCCTGCGTAGGAGATTCTGCTACCATCACTTTAAAGACTGGGAAGTGAGGCCTTAAATAGCATGTCTAAACCTCACAGCCAATAGGTGATAGATACCAAGAACTGGGTAAGTGTAAGGGAAGTAACGACAAACGGAAATGCTTCCATGTCTAACAGGGAAGGCGAACATGAAACAAAATGGAGCCCGTCTCGGAAGCAGAGCAGACTCTTGTCTCCGTGATGCCGATGGGCAAGCATGCAGTGCCGTGACACTGATCTGAATCATGCTGCTACCCACACTGCCGCGTGTGAGGCCCTGATGGCTGCAAGGGTACCTCGGCTGTGTTCTCCTTGCTCTCTCTTGGATTCCTCGCTCACTGCTCCCCCTCCATGGTCTCAAGGACCTGCTGGGTGGCTCCCTGGCTTGTGTCAGCGTCTTCCATGCAGTTGGCCCTTGTGTGAGAAACCCTGCTCCCAAGGCTCAGACTTTCTTCCCTCTGTCTAATCTTGGGGTTCTTAGTTCTGGCTGCACAACATAGACAGTAAGGAAGATTTTTATTTTATTTTTTTAATTTATTTATTTCTTTATTAATTAATTAAAGATTTCTGTCTCTTCCCCACCGCCGCCTTCCCTTTCCCTCCCCCTCCCCCCAAGATTTTTATTTTAAACACCCAAGCTCAGATACCTGCATAAATCCGTGGGATCAGCCAACGTAGACTGAAATATTAGTTTGGTGATTCAGCTTCTTTACCAGGAGCCTTATGGTATGTATGTGCTCACTGGCTCTTCTCTTCATTATCCACAGTCTGCCTTCTTGAAAAGCTCAGCTGAGTCCCAGCCCTCTCTAACCACACTTAATTTTGCCTTGTCTGGAGACCCACAATGGGTCTGTACAAGTGAAATGTCTCCTTGTCTCCTAGCTGATCTTGTCACGACTGTTCCTGTCACCTCCCACCCACTTCCCACACAGCACTCCACCTTTCTAAGAGTGACCTTAGCAAAAGGCTACGGATCTCGTTCCTGCCGACTTAACCCCTCCCAGTGTGCTCACGCTGTTTGCAGATTAAAACCCAAATGCTCCAGACAGGTCCACGCGTTTCCAGCAAGTCTATCCCCTGCCTTCCCACTCGCCTGGGACTTCCTGGGATCCAGGCGTGGATTCTAGTTGGATGTGCTTTTCCTGCCTGGTTCAAGTAGCACCAGGGACAGCCCCTGCTCCCATTGCTAGGGGTTGCCCAAATAGACTAAGTTACACAATTGTCACATATATGCAGAGGGCCTAGGTCAGTCCATGCAGGCTCCCTGGTTGTTGGCTCAGACTCTCTGAGTTCCCATGTGGCAGGCTAGCCATTCCTGTGGGTTCATGTGATGTCCCTGACCCCCCCCCCCCGCTCCTACAAATCTATATGAAGCAATAAAAATACAATGATAACGTGGTATAAAGGGAGGTCATGGTGAACACCCTGGACTTGGTCCCTAGGATCCCAAAAATGAAGGAGGAGGAGGAGGAAGAGAAGGAAGAAAGAGAAAAAGAGATAAGAAGGAAGAGAATGGGAAAGGAAGAAAAAATAATACCTAGAACCTCCTAAAAGGTCTTCTGGCCATTGGGTGTATGCCCTAAACTGGATCTGGGGACGTTGGTTCTTTCTTCTCTCTTTCATGAGACTTCCACCATGATAGACAGCTTTGCCTCGATCAACAACTCTAACTGGTCATTACCGGAGCCTTTACAATTCTGAGCCGGGATGGCAGGTGACTGTCTCTCAGGTCTTTGTTATAGTAATGAACACTAACACAGTAGCCACACAGGCAGACCGAGCTTTGTCCTTCCTTCTTCCGTTTATGCTCAGTTTCCCAACTTCATTCACGATCCCCTAAGGGCAAGGATTTTCTTTCATAAACAGTTTGCATCCTTATGACTTGGTGCTATCCACGGAATCATCCCTAAAAATAAAGGTAGCCTTTCCTCTCTAGGAATATTGTTCACAGCTGCAGTGTTTCTCAGACGCTAAGAAAGTGTTTTTATTAGTACATTCACACCTTCCTCACCAGGAGTTGTTAAAGGCGTCCTCGGTGTCCAGTAGCCTCTCTCTGCTAGTTTTCTTTGCGGAGAAACGGTTGAGGCAAGCAATGCTGTTCAAAGGAATTTCTCACATAGAACACGTGTTTTTCATGCACTGTGGTGTGACTCTTCCTGTGTGGCTTGACATGGGAGCAGGAGCTGTGCCAAGTCAGTCACAGATGTTATCCAGGAAGAGCTTCTGGACAGCACCTGATCGACTTTTTAAAATATTGATTTGATTCTATTTTCTGTTTACGAGTGCTTTGCCTGCATGTTTGTATGAGGCCCATGTTCATGCTTGGTGCCCAGAGAACAGAACAGGACATCAAGTCTTCTGCAACCAGTGCTACAGATGGTTGTGAGCCACCGTGCTGTTGGTGCTGGGAACCAAACCCAGGTCCTCTACAAGAGCCGGAAGTACTCATAACTACGAGGCTGTCTTTCCAGCTGCTGTCCAATAGTCTTTTGACAAGAGGGCTTGAAGTCTCTTTCTATATTATATATTTTACATTACTAGAAGAGACAAAACCTGTTTTTGTACGTGCTAATAACTATATCCTTCAAGAATGAAAGCTGGAGAAAACCTTCCCCCATAATTCCATAGAGATGACACTATTATATCTCTAATGTGGCCTTTTCTTCGGGCATCTGGAGTGTGCTCCGTTTAGACAAGAGCCCGGTATTTACTCTTTCGCCATAATTTAACACACCTGGAGCTACACATGTTTAATTTTTGTTAGTGGATACTTTAAGACAACATGAATTCAAACCATTATGTGACTTTAGTAAAATTATGCTTATTAACCAAGGCTACATATTATTGTGGTTTCTAGGCCAACAGCATGAAGTAAGGTCTTTTCAACTACATGTCTGGGTTTTCCCACAGAAAGCATACGTACAGACTGGCATCTCTTTCCCTCTCTGTAATCTAGTACATTCTTTACTATGTTACTTTGCTTTGTCCCTTTCCCTAACTAGGCTGGCAGAAAGTAAAATTTATGTTGTTCATTAGAAATAAAAATTTGTGGTTTTTTTTCCTGTCACACAAATCTACATGAAGCAATAAAAATACAGTGATAACGTGATTTTTGAGACTGGGAAAATAAGCCGTCCCTAACTTAGGAAGTAATCCCGTTACCCATTTAAAATACATCCTCGTGTACTTACCATGGGTTTTGATAACGGTGGGTTACTTTGTCATTTGCATCAAGACTTAGCTCCCCAAGCTGCAAAAGGAGAAAAACTAATTCAGGGTTATTCTTTGGTAGACAGGGACCCACGTGTCTGAAGTCTGAGCATCTATATTCCTCCCCTAAGGGGAGTCAGGCTAGAAAATGGAGTAGGGATGCTACATTCAGATAAAAGAAAATCAGTGGGTGCTACCCACTGGGGTCGCTTGCCCTGGAGCAGGGAAGACAAACCATTATGGTGAGCCAATATGTGGTAGGGTGTGGGAGGGGGGCAGAATGGTTCATGTCCTGTGGGGAGAGGCAGATCTGAAGAGGTGAAGGGGTGAAGAACAGGCTAATGTAGGAGGTCTGCTTGTCACCCTGGGCCATGGTGACGTCCAGGCCTAGACATGGGTCTGTGGCCCCTCTGCAGCCAGGGTCTGTGTTACCACCAAAGGCTGCAAGGATGCTGGGGTTCTGGGCCACCACATGACCCTGTTGGGGTCTGAGGGACGTGCTGCTTCAGGGCCATGCTGATCTGAGTGACCAGTGCTGCCATTCAGGGCCATGGAAGTGTCTGGGCCTGAGCTGCAGTGGAGGGCCAAGTCTGGGCCTGTGCCTCTATTGCAGCCAGGGCATGGGATGATGTCCATGGCTCCTGTTACCACAAAAGGCTGTTCAGATGCCCGGGGTCTGGGCTGACACCCGAGGCCATGTTGGTGCCTGAGGGTCAGACTGTTGCCAGGGCCCTACAAATCAGGGTGGCCTGTGCTGCCACCTGGGGCCATAGTGACATCAGGGCCCACGCTGCAGCCAGGGGTTTTGTGTCTGGGTCCATAGTCCTGCCACAGCCAGCATCTGTATTGATATCCACGGCTCCTGTTACCATTGAGGGCTGTGCAGCTGCCCAGGATCTGGGCCAACACCCAGGGCCAATTTGGAGTTCAGGGACAACATTGTTGTTGAGGCCATTTGGATCTGTGAGGCCTGAGGTGCCAGCCAGGGCCATGGAGACAAGTAGGCTCAAGCTGCTGCTGGTGGCCATGTCATGGTCCTGATGCCGCTGGGCAGCTGGGATCTGTTGATGTCTATGGTCCATGTTGCCTTCAGGGCTCATGCAAACCAAGTGTTGAACAATGTCTTGAAATCCTAGGGCTGTGCTGAACTGGTCCCGCTCCCCACCATGGAAGAGAGAGCTGGCTCTGCCCCTCAGAGGGCAGTGGTCCCAACACCCAACTGAGCAGCTCAGCTACCGTCCAGACACACATCCAGGACTTGGTGTTGGCACTCTCCAACATCTGTCCTCTCTATGTCCTGCTGCAGCCCATGTAGGGATTGGTCCTGGGGAATCATCGCTGCAGGATCTCCATGACTGGGGCAACAGAAGGACAACTGAGGCGATTCAGTGAGGGTCTAGGATTATCGGTACACCAGAAGCCAGTGGCCTTGAACCAGACACATTATACAACGAACATTTGCAAGTAAAGCTGTTTGGACAAAGGGGAATAGGGCATGATACACAGAGCTCCCAGGGCTACCGAGATGAATGAAGAGGTGATGGAGGGGCGGGGAAGACGGGAGAGCGAAGTGGTTTTTGTTTTGTTTTTGCTTGTTTAATATTCTTATTTGTATTTTTAAATGTTTATTATTTCAAGTTTTCCTTGGCATGGGGTGGGTGGGGGATGCAAGAGTGAAGGGCGGATACTGAGCGACTGGGAAATGAGTGCGATTTGGGTGCATGGTGTGAAATTCCCAGAGAATAAAAAAAAGTTATGTTTTAAAAATTTAAAAAAGAAAATCAGCGGAGATGATCACTGTTGCTTCCTGGCCTGAGAGGAAACAGTCACCACGAGCTCCACCCCCTCTGTGGGAATGCAAAGGGCTGAGGAAGACTGGGGGACTGGCCAGGCTGCCTGGCTACTCCGTGGCTGACTCTGTTAGGAAGCAGCACTGTGGGCTGTCAGTCATCACTTAAGTGGGCACTTGAGAGATCTGCAGAGTTAGCCAAGGCGTCAGCGGAGTAGGGAAGAGCTGGCATTAGAGGCCTGGGGCAGATCTGAAAGCTCCTGGATAGTTGAGAATCTATGTGGTAGCTAAATATCAGTTTCACATTTAAAGAAAAAGAGAGAGAAAGCATGAAATCCCACACCCTCCCGTGTACGCTTGAATGTTGTATTATTCCTGAATGAATGCTCTCTGTGTTCCAGTTCCTTTCCCCATCTTAGAAAGAAGCTGGGAAACAGGGGTGTCGTGTTCATATCCAGAGGGCTTGAGGACTATAATCACTTCTCAGTTTTCTGGGCTAGGTTGAAAATTACAACATGAAAACATAAAAAAGTATTTCGCTTCTGCTTCGGAATGCATTTTAAAAATTTATATTGACAGGAGGTGTGCCAGATTTATAACAGCTCAAAAAATAGCAATAACCATGAACGTTCAGCAGCAATTGGCAACCCCAGATGCTCTCACATCCTCCCCTCTTCCTCTTGCCCAGGCTTTGCTCAGAACGGCTTTGCTGCCAGCCTGCCTAATAGTTGTTTCTTCTCTATTTCCTTAATCTACCTGCTTGCTCAGGTGACCCAAAATGGCAGTCTTGACCCCCATACAGAAAGCAACAAAGGAAGGGGTCGGTTAAGAGTTTAATGCAGAGCTGGCCATTAGTCAACAGGCAATGCAGAAGTAGTGATCTCTGAACAATGGAAAGGTCATGGTATCGTTTGATCCCTAGCGTCCAATTCCCTGAAAACCAGTTGACACACTAATTCAAAAATAAGTTTACTATTTTCTTTGGATGCTCTTCTTTGATCTTTTGCTACTCAAGATTTAATAACAAAAGCATGACATCTTCGTGTCAGAAATGCTAAGAAGTCTTTGCTTCTCTTAGAGTTACAGGGTTCATGACAAAAACCTTGTTATTGCCAGGCAGTGGTGGCACATGTTTTTAATACCAGCACTCAGGAGGCAGAGGCAGGTGGATCTCTGTGAGTTCGAAGTCAGCCTGGTCTACAAGAGCTAGTTTCAGGACAGGCTCCAAAGCTACAGTGAAACCCTGTCTCAAAAAACAAAACGCACGCGCGCGCACACACACACTTACACACACAAACTTGTTATCGTAAATACACTCACCCTTTTGTGTTTTAATTTATTAACAAACACACTGTGACTTATTTGAGTAGCCATGCTCACCAAAGTGCTAAACCTAATGAATTCACAATCATATAAACATTTATATTGGCCCATTATTCATAATAAGGAAAATATTGATCTAGAGATTAGTCCCCTGTGGATGTCACTCAAGAGTAGAGCACTTGCCTGATAGACACAAGGCCCTACATTTTATCCCGGAACTACAGATAAATAAACAAAATTCTAACATTTTCATACAATCCACAAATAACATAATGTTTTGGGGGGAAATTCTTATATATTAAAATTTTCAGTTAACAATTATAATTATAGGTCAAAATTAAACATTTCCACTGAAACCATGTTTCAGCAAGTCTAGGGATTAATAAAAAGGAAATGCAATCTAGCCACTGTGAGCTAAACGCATGTTTTGGAGAAGACTGCGTTAAACTAATTGCATATGTCCGGGGCTAGTTCTAGGGACAAGGCCACTTCCCCTTCTATTTCCCACCCACCTCTAGTGCAGCCCTGCCGTGCTCAGGTGACCTGTGGGACTGTTTTCCAGAGAAATCCTTGCTTTGTTGGATATTCTACAATGCTTTTCCGAGGGTATCTGATGGAGCTTTCCTTACTGGAAGGGCCGGTGTTACCCATTTCTGTCGCTAGGGGCTTTCTTACCAGTAGACGGGATGCAATGCAATGTATTTTGAGAATGTGTACACACTAAGGTTTTCTTCCCCAGCCTCCTTCTTGGTAACACTGGGCTCTCAGTCCCCCACAGTACCCCCTCCGGCGATCTTTTGTTATGCTAATGTGTTTGTTCTCTACTTGCCTCAATTTGCAAAATATTACTGTTAACCCCTTAGGTGTCTTTCTTCCCACAGCCTGTGATAAGCACCCGCATTGTTGTGGCTGAGCCACCAAACTGCATAATGTTGCCTATTTTAGGCTGGAATTATTGAATCAAGTAGGGCATAAAGGCCTTTGCAAGAACGGGGCATCTGAAGTATTCATTATATATTCAGTGCAAGGGTTGAAACAAAACAGTTCTTTCTGGAAAATGTCAGTGGTTAAGGCTTAGCCTCTGTGATGCACTATTCTTGTAAAGAGAAAGAGCGATGCAGAGACCCACATTGCATTCTGTGCCCCGTCACAGATGAACCTGAATGTTTCTGCCATTGTTGTTTGACTGCAACATTTCAAATAATTTGAACCAATTAATCAACTTTAAGCACGCAGTAAACACTAGGCTTTGTGAGTTTGTTAGCTTTAGAGCCGGAATTGCTGCTTCCTGGTGTGTATCCAAGTGGTGTGCAAATTCTATCACGGCACTACCCTGCCTATAGCCCTGCGGTTGGAAAAGATGGGCAGATAGAAACATGAAAGCCCCTGGATGGCATTTGCTGAGCCCTGCTGTGTGAAACACTACGCCAGCACTATGCACACATACCTCACGCAATACAGAGAACAAAACTCCGAGGGTTTCCTATTAACCCTGTGGTAGGCAGAGCTCCAATGGCCCCTGAATTCTCATTTCCTGGTAAACGCTGCTTTCTTCCAGATATTCCATCAAATATCTACACACAGGGTGTCACTGATGGGGGATTTTGTAAGCATAATCAAGACCCTAAAAACTTTGAATTTAAGAAGGATTTGCCCAGTGTGGTGGGCATAGGCTTGTAGTCCCAGTTACTTGGGAGGCTGAGGCAGGAGAATCATAATTTCTACTTCTGCCTAGGCTACAGGGTGAGTTCAAGGATAGTCTAATCAACTTAGCGAGGCTTCGTAGCTGTGTTGTGGAGTGCTTGCCTAGCATCATGCACAAGGCTGTATTACACACACACAAACACACACACACACACACACACACAGAGAGAGAGAGAGAGAGAGAGAGAGAGAGAGAGAGAGAGAGAGATTTAGCCTTAGTGAGCCTAACCTAACAGAGTTTTTAGAAGACCCTAAAGTTCTTGACAGAAAGGCTGCAATGCTGAGGGACATGAGACCTGAGGGAGATTTCCTTAGTAGCCTTAACGTGAAAGAGTCATGTGTTAGGAACTTGGGCATTTTCCGGGAGCATGGCTCCTGGCTAACACCCATCCCTACAACCACAATGAAGCAGACTCTACCACAACCACATGAACATGAAAGAGATGACAGAGATACTCTGATGTCAGCTTTGGGAGGCCTGAGCAGCAAGGCAGCCATGCCTTCCCCAGACTTCAGACCTGTAGATCCGGAAGCAGATTACACCATTACATTTCTGAACTTGTGACTATTTGCTATGTAGCAGTAGAAGACCAATATAATCTCCATTTTATAGGTAAGAAACTTAAGGTTGTTATGAAAATACTAGTAAATAAAGCTGACAGAAAAGAGGGAAGATAAAAACCCTTCCTCTCTGGTCATTGAGCAGATTCACAGTCATAGGCTCTGCTCTAGGGCCTATGACCTACCTAGACACAGGGTCTTGGTCTCCAGAGCAGTGCCACACATGAGTTCCACCTTGTGTAACTGGCCTTACATCCAGTCAGAAAGTGGTTGGTTGCTCTCATAACGTTCGTGCCACTGTTGTGCCTGCCGCGTCTCCTGCCAGCTTGGTTGTTATGGCGGCTTGCAGGTTTTACAGCTGGGTAAGACTGCTGACTACGTTTCACTTTCAGTAGCACTGTGAACGCTCTCCAGTGGGCATGAAGCGTCCTCATCAGGACCAGCTTGATTTCTTCACGTTCTATGACGCAAGTTTGTGTTGTCTTCAGCAATAGGGTCTCACTGTCACGTTCTGGAGGGTGACCAAGAGCAATGGCAATAGCCTGTAACGTTTTGAGGTCGGTGGGACCCCACTTAATAAACAGCTCCTGGCGTGGGCTTTATATTTAATAGCTTTTGGTGTCTAGATGAGGCATTGTTCCCCTCCCCCTGTTATAAGCTACCTCCTTTTAAATACACTAGAACTTTCTTTTAGAGAAAAATCAGACCCTTCTTTGTTGGAGTAGTTCTGATAACTGGCCTTCTAATGTCAGCCCGGTAGCCTATTCCTCTGGTGATTCCCATCAGGGCTTGAACTTGAGCAGACTCTACACTTGAAGCTACCGGGAGCTTCCCAAATCTCCAAGGGCAATCGCTGTAGTTTCTGAAATATAACCAAGTGCCTCATTTGCAATTGTATTCACACTTGGATTTGTGTGATGTGTTGATGACATTGCTACTGCTGTTGATTCTGAAGTTAAAAGTGAGTTTTCCCTTCATATAATTGTCCAATTAGCTCTACAGCTAGGAGCAGAGACTCCCTCATTGTGAAAAGTATTTTCCAAGGTAGGAAAAAAAAAAAAAAAAGGTTTTCAAACAATTGTATTTAACTAGCTGGGAGTAGAATGGTTACTAATCTAACGCACACTTAAAAATTCTTTTCTCTCTGTGAATAGCAAAGGCTCTGCATGAGAACAAAAAATGATTTTCATGTCTCATCATGTCTGGATCAGCATCTACCCCGTGCTAAACACCAGGATGAAGTACTGTGTGCTATTGATATTATCGGTAGAAAGTCAAACGCAAAGAAGCTACTCGCAGCTCTGTGGAGTGCGGCTTGGGACCACAGTGCCAGGCAGTAATCACTTTATAAACTTCACCAATAACAACTATTAAATCTGAGATTTGCGAGAGAAAACCAGTTCCACAATTTTTTTAGCCAAACTGGAAGCAAGTATTAATTACATACTAGCCAGGATGATGGGTTCTGATAGGGCCATTCCGAGGTGCCCATCATGGGTGAGCATATATCCTGGCCTACTTCCTGCCTGCATACCTCTCTCCTACATCCAATCAGGTGCAAGCGTACTCCCGACATTTCCTGACAACATGTGATCAAACACACGCAGTACAATTGTGCCAAACAAACTTGTTTTAGGGGAATGAAAATATAAACATTAATATTGTCCTTTCCATCACATCTGGGTCCCACAGTCGTCAGCATTCAGGCAAAATGCTTAGTCGCCCTAGGTGCTAGCATTTCCGGGGTCCCACGGCCGCACATCGGCAATTGCACCATCGGCAATTAGGCAAACTGCCTAGTTACCCTAGGGCCTTACGGGTAACCCTACATAATCTATGGACATGCTTATCTTGGCCACGTAATCTATATGTATGCATGCTGTGGCCATGTAAGCCTCTGCAGGCCAGTGCTGAGCCACCTTAAGTAAGCGGACATGCCTGCCCTACGGTCTCGTTCGACGCCTGCGCACACCTCACTTTCCTTTCTCTTTATTAATGAAAACTCTTAAAGCGGGTTTCATTGTCTATCTGCGGTCCCTCGCTCACGGCACGGTAGTATCAAAGAGCCTCCAGCATTTCAGAAAGTATCTCTCCTTGGACAAGGGACTTACAGGTTAGAGGCATTTTTGTTTCATTTATCTCTTAAGAACAAACGGTAACTAAAACGTAATTTTGGCTCTCACACAACACCACAGAGAAAAGCCCCCTCCCCAGTGAATTCTTCCCTACTGAGGGAGGTTCTGAAACATTCATTTGTAGCACTATTTTCTTTGTATCCAAACAGGGGGGGGGGGGGGGGCACATGCATAAGGCCCCTGCTTGGCTGAGGTTCCATGGCCTGCAGGATGCAAATGTGGGAAAGCATAGTGACTGTGGGCTCGTTCACGCCACGTTCTCTGCATTTTTGTCGCCATAGCTGAGGGCTCTGCTAGTGTTGCACGTGGAGGAAGCCAGCCCTGCAAGTTTACCATGCTTTAAGGACTTCCCTCCAGTGACCTTAAGAGAGGATCAAAGCCAGATTTAGAAAACAGATGTCCCGGCATTTGATCCATCTGTGCTTGCGATATTAGATCATGTACAAACTGCAGAATTCTTCAACAATAAACCGAAAACTTAACTGTGGAGTCAGACCACTTTTGCTAGAGCGTAGTCTAGCTCATCAGTCCATTCTCAGCTTCTATTGTTCTTGTCATTATCCACTAATGTCAGCTGAAAGTCCGTGGAGTGTGCGTAATTCTGACTTTAAGAAGCTTAATTTTATTGGTGGAAAAGTTAATGCTTACATTAGAAATACACTCAAGATTTTATATCAGGCCCTGCAATAATCCAGGTACTTTAAGCTATCCTTATAATTAAGGAATAAAATCTCCTTACAGGTTCATAGGGTTCTTTTTTTTTTCTTTCCATATTTCCACATCATAATAAAAAAAATGATAGAAAACAGGTATGTATTTTTTGATTGACCAACCACTGTCTGCAAAAGTCACGTCCTTAAGTGAGGAAACGTGCCAGTTTAGCCAAGAGACCAGGACTCTGGCTGCTATGACACCCAGAGAGCCATGCTTGTTTCTAAATGAATTACTTTTGTAGATTACCAGTTGTATTTTTGTCTTACTGAAATTTGAAAATGCAGCGATTGCACACAGTGCAATGGATGTACTACTACATAGAGGACGTAGGTGAGTTGCTCACTGCCACTTAACTCCAGCGCAGTAGCCATGGATCAACCCACCTCAACCTGTTGTGGGTTATTTTCTGCTCTTTTGGAGGGCCCGCCACCCAGCTCCCAAATAAATCCCACATGGAGGCTTATTCTTACTTATAATTTCCCACCTTAGCTTGGCTTGTGTCTGATCAGCTTTTCTTAAATTGTCCTGTCTACCCTTTGCCTCTGGGCTTTTTCCTTTTCTTACTTCTGTATATCTTACTTTCACTCTTACTTCATGACTGGCTGGGTGGCTGTGTGGTTGGGTGACTGCGTGGCTGTGTGGTTATGTAACTGGGTGACTGGGTGACTGGGTGACTGGGTGTCTGTTCAAATGTCATTAAACTGTCAGAAGAAGCCCCACCTAGAGCATGGTGATAGAATTTGTGGTGGTTAAAATGGGCAGAATTATCAAAGCCTGGAAAAAATGTATTAACCACCTCACGTATGCATATACAGGTAGATTGCTATATTTAAAACACAATGGTTGCAATATATATCGTGGTGAACTGATTTAATGTTGTCCTGGGGATCGTACCAATGAAGAATGGCTGACCAAGTCCAACATGACATCATTTCTGTGGGGAAAGCAACTGACTTAAATCAATTCGCCATGAGGTCAGAGTGCAGGAGCAGAAAACGGGCATCAGGAAGTCAGCTGACCTTGCTGAGATCTGGGTTAAATCAAGGCCGGGGTGAGGAGGCAGACCGCTGGAGAGGCCATTAGAATGCCATAGACATTGTTTCATTTGGCTCCAGATATTATTGTAGAAATGACATACATAGTTTGACAGAGGCCAAATCCATTTAAACAAGAAGAATGCACTGCTCTTAAATCTGAAATAACAGCAAAAGTAATGGGCTTTTCCTGGCTGATATATGCATTCATTATCATGGTACTGTAACACATAAACTAGAAATAGCTACACACACACACACACACACACATACATGAGACGGGGGTTTCTTATGAGTTTATTGCACTGACCTCTACAGTGTGGCAAGTGTTTACATGTTCAGGTTGTCTTTTGGCATGGAGGTTATTATCTCAGTGCTCAAGCCAGATAATTTGTCACATGATGTGTGGAGCCCCCTTTTGCTCTAAATAAGAGGTTCCAGGTAGAAGGCAGCTTCCCAGGGCACTTTTGCAGGAGTCCCTTCTTCCTAGCTGCTGGTCTCACACAGACCTGGGGCTCAAACTAGGAAGCACAGCTGTTGGAGCTATAAAAAACATTCAGCGAAGGTCTGTGTAAAAACTGCGGTTCTGAGCTATCACATGCTACATTGAGGAGCTATCATACGCTACACTCTGAGGAGTGTCCACAGCCAGACTTGAAAAGTGGCCATTTTGATGTGAAACAGGATGGGAAAAGAATGGCTGTAGATGGGGGAGAAGTCGCAGGGGGAAAAGGCATTGGAGAAATAACAGGTGGTGGACTGAGACATCACGTAAGTGGCACCTTTTGTACTCTCTAAGGTGACCTCAGTTGACATCACCACTCCTCTCCTCTCATTCCTTGTCCCTAGACCTCTCTCTGTCCCTCTATTGCATCTCTCTCTCTCTCTCTCTCTCTCTCTCTCTCTCTCTCTCTCTCTCTCTCTCTCTCCTCTCTCTCTCTCTCTCTCTCTCTCTCTCTCTCTCTCTCTCTCTCTCTCTCTCTTTCCTCTTCCCTCCTCTCCTCCCCTCCTTGTATTCCCTCCCCTCTTGTCCTTGCCTCTCCCTTTCTCCATCCCCTCTTTTCCTCTGCCCTCTCATTCTCTTTTTTCTCTCTACATGGCCCAGGTTGGCCTTGAATGATTCCCCTGCCTCAGCCTCCCAAGCTGTAATCCCTCCAAGGATTACAGGCCTGTCCCATTGAATCTGATTCCTTACACCTCACAAACTTAGCGGGTTTGTGTACGCGGAACTGATGTGTATATCTCCAAATGCAAATTCGTGATCTGAGTGGTGGAAGTAAATGGGGTCACGAGGAATTGAAACCAAGTCTAGACTTAAGGTTTGACCTTGGATGCACAGGAAATCAGGGCTGGGATTTGGAGGGGAAGAATGGCAGCCCCAGCAAAGGGCTTCGTGGGTAGGGTCATCCTCTCCAGTTACCACACTCTCAGGTGCTTTCCTTCCTATATAGCTCTAAGTCCTTTAAAGGAGGTGTCAAAGATTAAAGAGGAGGAGGCCAGGAATGGGGGTGGGCACATACGAGGAGTTGGATGGAGGAAAGGGAAGGGAGAAACTTGACATAATTATATTTTAATTAAAAGGAAAGAAAACTTTGACAGAAGCCATGTAAAAATAAGGGGTTTTTAAATTATTATTGCTTTCTTTTTTTTTTTTTTTTT
>NW_026067984.1:834865-963793 GCF_014885135.2 Alexandromys fortis | reverse complement strand
ATTTATTTATTATACATACAATACTCTGTCTGTGTGCATGTCTGCAGCCAGAAGAGGGCACCAGACCTCTTTACAGATGGTTGTGAGCCACCATTTGGTTGCCGGGAATTGAACTCAGGACCTTTGGAAGAGCAGGCAATGCTCCTATCCACTGAGCCATTTCTCCGGCCCCTTATTATTGCTTTCTTGTTAGGAGCTCTGGAGAATGTGGGTGGGGGAATGACAATTGTTATTAAGTATTCATTTTTTAATATTTATCCATTGCCTATATAAAGTCGGGTCTTAAACTTTTTCTCTTAGAGAGCAAAGGCTGGCCTCACCTGTCTAGACTGTTTATAGCACAGCAGGGAGGGGCATCAAGCTTCCTTTGGGGTGCAAATGTGTGAAGCCGTGGAGCTGGTCAGGCATCTTACAGGAATGGGGAGACAGACGTGGCTCACTGCCGACGGGAGTAGTAACAGTAAGATTGTCTTCTAGGGCTGGGGCATTCTATCAGTTACAATGTATTTGTTAATGTTCACCGTGCTCCAGGGCATATTTGCTAACTATTTCTATAATGTATCCTTATAAAAATGTCTTATTAGTTGGATAGTTTTGATATTGGTGGGCTTTGCTTGTTTGATCATTTCTCATAAACCCTCCTAACAATGCCTGTGGACTCCTCGTGCAAGGGCAGGCAGATCTCTGTAAGTTCAAGGCCAGTCTGGTCTACAGAGCAAGTTCCAGGACAGGTTCCATAGTTACTGAGAAACCCTGTCTTGAAAAACAAACAATCGAAAAAAATAAAATAAACTATGAAGACAAAATATGATAAGGCAAAAGAGGAAGCTGTTTAAGATTGTTTCGAGAGATAGGTGGACCTATGTGAAAAGGATTACTGTTAAGACAGCAGGACCAAGAAAGGGTTAACAGAAAGCACCATGGCTTAAAGCCTCTGCCCAAGACCAGTCTCTGTGCAACACACACACACACCACACATCACACTGCACACACATCACCCCCCCACACACCACATACACACATCACACACACTCATCACACACACAAATTTCAAAAAACAATTTGAGGAAACCTGGAAACGTACCCACTGGGTGATGCTATCTGTATCGCCCGCATATAGAAGGTGCTAAAGCCCGTCTGTAAATACACTGGCCTTCTCAGACCCCGCTTCTAAAGCCACTTCCACTTCTTTCTATTTTGAGATGACCGTGTGGGCACCTGCCTCGGCCCACAGCATCCAAAGGAAACAAGACAGGGCTTCTAGACTGCAGAGCCCTGGTTGCTGCCACAGCACACTCAGCACAGTGACATTCAAGATCTGACACTTGGTGGCTTTTTGCTCTGCAGATTGAGATTCAACACCACCTTCTTCCCTGACACGGCCCACTCACTGAGCAGAGCCAGCACGGGGAACATGTGCAGAGGCCCCCGCACACATGTGGCCCTTGGACATTCCCATTGCTGCGCAGAGATGCGCTCTGTCGGTGCACTGTCTTTGTGCCTCCCTTCTCGTCTACCGGGCTAAAGGCCGTGGTGGAATAAGTACGTTTATCACCAACACCAGCAGTTTCTTCCTGCAGAGCTTACATGCTTCTCAGTGTGACTAAGGGCCTGACATTACCTACGAGGCAAACTCGCAGTGAATCAGCTCAAATCAGAACGCGGGAGCCTCTGAAGACTGAAATTAAGAGCGGTACCTTGATGTGAAAGCCGCTCCCCAGTCTCGATCTGTTGATGAAACTGTACTCTGGTATCCCCCAGCCAATTCCACCAACATACTCGTGTTTATATTTTGCTGGCAGGCTTCGGTCTGGGGCAGATCTCAATAAATATCTGAGATCTCCAGTTTTCTCTAGCGCTGGACGCTTTTCTCCTATGTAGGCGGTATGCTGGTGGATTTTAGGCAAGTGGTCTTTGATGTAGTCTGGACCTTAAAGAGACAGAAAGAAAGTTTGTTATAACCTTCTCTCTCTCTCTCTCTCTCTCTCTCTCTCTCTCTCTCTCTCTCTCTCTCTCTCTCTCTCTCTCCCTCTCTCCCTCCCTCCCTCCCTCCCTCTCTCCCTCCCTCCCTCTCATGTATATGTGTGTGAGAGGTGTCTCAGGTGTCTCAGCCCAGTTTGCAAGGTCCTGGGGATTGAACTCTGAGATGCCTTCATTTCAATTGTGGAGTAAATGCTATGGCACTTTCTAATGTTCCTAGGTATGATTATCAGCTGTTCAAATGGGTTAAGTCAAAGAATCCTTATTAACAGCTGGTAAAGGTAGGCTCTAACCCCCCACCCCCACCCCATTTAAGATGGGGAAAGGGAGTCTCATAAAGATTGGTTCTTTGTTCAGAGTCCAAGCAAACGAACTCTCCACACTCCCAGGCTGCCTTCCAACTGGACCTTCAATGCTTCCACGAAGCTGCTGTGTTTGTAATTAATTCAAGAAAGACACATTTCAATTCTAAAGTTCCTCATCCATGACATACGGGCAAGGGCTAGCCTTCAGACCTGGGGGGATTTGCTTTACATCTACGGCTTCTTAAATGAGAGTGAAAATACCCTAAATGTGTTAGAAGCTATTAGAAAACTGAGAAAATGACGAGACGGGACAGCTCTAGCGGATGATGACTCCAGGCAGGGGTAGCTAGCATCAGCCTTCAGAATGGAAAACAATGAAAGTAATCAATGAAATGAGAGACATAAACAGGAATCCCGGATCTGGGCAGAGATCACTCAGGTCTACACTTGGAAGCTGATGATGTGTGTGGAGACCCAAAGAACTTCATTTCTATCAGCACGGAAACAGTTTATGGGAGGGAGGCACTGCAGCCTAAGACTGCGGCTCTGCTCATCAAGAGCTTGGTGTTTGGGGAGTCTAGGGAAGGCAAGGCCATGGGTCGGATGTGTCTGTTACATCCCTCACAGACTGAAGTGTTTCAACGCTTGGTTCTCAGGTAGAAAGGCTGTTTTGGAAGAGTCTGGAATTTTCGGGAGGTGGAAGTGGGTCACGAAAGGTGGAGCCTTGAAGTTTTATGACCCTGCCATACTTGCAGCCTGCAGTCTGCCCCAGACTACTGAGGACACACTGTAAGCTGCTGGTTTTCACCCAGGTCAGTGGCTGTCCCTTAAGCAACTGCTGTCCTGATCCCCAGCTACAGCTCTGCTTCTACCAGCAGCAGTTAGGACATAAGGGCCACAGCAGCCCGCGGGATTCTGTGGCTCTCTCAAAGCCACTGAGGGGAACTTTATCTAGAACTCTACCCCAGAGGCCCACTCTCAAGTAGCTAACCTTCTCTCCTTGCTCGGCTACCCTCAGAGTTTTCCTTCCCTGCCTGCCAGCCCCGCCTATTCTTTCTCCTGCCTTGATATTGACCGTTCAGCTCTTTATTAGACCACCAGGTGTTTTAGACAGGCAAAGAATCCCAACTTTACAGAGTTCAGCAAATGCAACATAAACAAAAGCAACACAAGTTTACATCATTAAAACAAATGTTGCCCAGCATAAACAAGAGAAACACACCTTAAAACAATATTCTACAATAGTAGCCAGCTTTGGTAGCCTTGCCTTCCCCACCAAGATGGGTGACCTCTCTTCTTAAATCCCCGCCTCCCTTAGGTTGCTCTTGTCAAGTGTTTGATCACAGGAATGAGAACCCTAACAATCAATGGGAGGAGTGGAGTTCTTAAGCTGGACCAGTAAGGTGTGTTGTGCCAGACGGAGGCTGCACTCAAATGTTCTTGGGAACAGCGCCTGCAACATTTGCCTTGCAGATAGATAGTCAACAAAAGTAGGCTCGGCACTCTGCGTAGCTCAACGGCGAGCAAAAATGTTTATAATTATGGTTTTGGTTTTCTTGGTGGTTGTTTTTGTTTTATAGCGGTCACTTGCATGTATCCCACAGGCACTGAGAGGTTTAGGGAGATAAGAAGCCTCCACGAGCTTCGGTCGTGATTAATAAAGAGGCTGCAGGTGGAGCTGAGTGGCAGCGTGCTTACCTAGCGAGCATGCGCAAGGGCCAGGGTTCGTCCCCAGCACCGTAAGAGAAAAGAGTGTGGTTGTGAGGGGTTTTGTTTTGCCTAGAGTAGAACCCAGGGTCATCCACACTCTACCATAAAGCGGCACCCAGTCAAGATCACAGTGTTGAGCCTAATCCTGGTTTTGTCCAGAGCTGGCTGTGTGAGCCAGGGAAGGTCACCCTGCTTGTGCATCTGGCACCACCTCTGCAGTGTTGCCACCTTCCAGGAGAAAGAGAGGAGTTTTACTTAGCACAGAGTGTTTAGTTCAAAATCTGGTTCATGTGCCCAATCTTCTCTCTGATTCGTGGACCTTTTGACGTGAGCCTTCTCTTATCTGTTGCAGTTCTTAATTTGTATCTTGGGAACCAATGGACTTGTTAGTTTTTTTTTTTTTTTTTTTTTTTTTTTTTTTTGTTTTTTTTTGTCTGTTTGTTTTGAGACAAGGTTTCTCTGAATAGCCTTGGCTGTCCTGGGATTTACTCTGTAGACCAGGCTGGCCTCTAACTCACAGAGATCCACCTGCCTCCGCCTCTGGAGTGCTGGGATTAAAAGCGTGCGCCACCACCATCCGACTTGATTTTTTTCTTACTGTGAACAAATTTCAAATCCTTCAGAACTCTTTGATATTAAAGGTCATCAAATATTTATTGTAAAGGCCAGAAAGGAAATTGTTTTGGTTTTGCTGTCCCTTAAAATCTGTTTCACAAACTCAGTTCTCCCCTTGTAGGTCAAAAGCAGCCGTGGGAAAAGAGGAAAACAATAGCTATGCATATATTTCAAGAAAACATTATGGGAGGGGCTGAGGAGAGAACCCAGTTGGTTGAGTGCTTGTCTGTCATGCTGGGCTCCATACTCAGCACGGCAAAACCTGAGTGTGAGGGGGAAATGCACATAAAATCCCAGGGACCAGAGGTGGAGGCGGGAGGAAGAGAGGCTCCAAGTCATCTCTGGCTACAAAGGGAATTGGACGTTGGCCTGCACTACACGAGCAAGACCCTGTAACAACACTCATTCACACACACACACACACACACACACACACACACACACGTTATGGTGCTCTCTGCTTTCACGGTAGAATCTGGAGGTGAACAGAGCAACACAATGTACAACTTGTACATCCATCCACTGCAAACAGATTATGGAGAACATGGTTGGGACAGGAATGCAAAAAAAAAAATTGCTTAGGTATGAATACCTGGATAAGCTGTTGTAGAAAGCATGCTGGCATGCAGAAATTTAAATAAATTAATTCGGTGTCATTTATATCCTAGGCTCAATGGGATCTAAAAAAGCCCTGGGATCTAACATTTTTTTTTAGGGCAACAAGATTGTAGTTGTATATAAATTTCATTTGCTATGAAATATTGTTTTTCATTTTCTCACAACCACTTAAAAGAGAGCAAAACCGTTCTTGACTTCTGGATAAATTTCGGACTAGAAGTTGGCTCCTATGACATGGTGAAGGAAGGGTGTCAAGTTAGGTAAAAATAGACAGTGTTTCAGAGGAGGAGACAGAGCTTGGGACATTCCCGAAAGGAAGGAATAGGACAGCTGGAAACCGCAAGGCAACAGAAGCCGTGATGCTCTGCCGAGAAGAAAGACCAGCTGCTGGGGAAGAGGAGGCTGAAGCTTACGTAAAAGATAAGCCGGGTGGCCCTGTGAAACGAGGCTGGCTCTTCTATCCAGAGGACAAGCTCCTGGCTTCCCCCAGCCTCAAACCCAGTTACAAACTGTGGTGGTTTGAATAGGTATGGCTCCCAACGACTCACGTGTTTGAATGCTTGGCCCATAGGAAGTGGCACTATGAGGAGGTGTGGCCTTGTTGGAGGAAGTGTGTCACTCGTGGAGGAGGGCTTTGAGGTCTTGTATGCTCAAGCTATGCCCAGTGTGGCACACAGTCTCCTGATGCCTGTGGATCAAGATACAGAACTCTCAGCTCCTTCTCCAGCACCATGTCTGCCTGCATGTCGCCGTGGAGATAATAGGCTAAACCTCTGAACTATAAGCCAGCCCCTCCATTAAATGTTTTCCTTTGTAAGAGTTGCTATGGCCATGGTGTCTCTTCACAGCAATAGAAACCCTAAGACATAAGTCTTACAGAAACAGTGACTTCCTCTGTTGACTGGGTCATCGGCAGAGACGTTCCCCAGGCTCAGATGGTTGTTGCCAGGTGCCCTCTTTAGAAGGAACCTGGACGACCATAAAGTCTGAGAGCAGGGAACAGTCACAACTCAGGGAAACCGTGTTCAGCTGACCACAGCTGCAGGACAGAAGCCAGTCCAGCGGGAGCAGTTGTGCAGGATGGGAAAGACCCAAGGCTGCCAAGCTCCAAAGTGTGGGCAGCAGGAGGCTCAGCTCAGACACCGAAATGCATAGGAATAGGTAGCCTTTTCCTTGGTGGCCTGGGGCAGACGTCATCAACTAAGAATAACGCTTCTGTCTGCTGCTGACACTTGTCCAGTATGGGCTCAGCATAAATCATAGGAAAGACAGGTGCTGTCAGTTCAAAGGACCACCACCCACAACACATGTCTGGGAGTTTTCAATTTTCAAGAATTCAGAAGGACACTTTCCTTTTTCTTTTCCTTCCTTCCTTCCTTCCTTCCTTCCTTCCTTCCTTCCTTCCTTCCTTCCTTCCTTCCTTCCTTTTTTGAGACAGGGTTTCTCTGTCTAACAGTCCTAGCTGTCCTGGAGCTCACTTTGTAGGCCAGGCTGGCCTTGAACTCACAGAGATGGGCCTGCCCCTGCCTCTCAAGTGCTTGGGTTTACAGGCGTGAGCCACCACGCCCAGCTCACAGAGCTTTAGATATTGAAATTGTGTCCCGAAACGTGCGAAAACAAGCTATATGCAACGAAGCTCATTTATATGGTTGAGTTAATAATACAAGCACCTGTCAGCGTGCGTACACTCTTGGAATGCCACCTTGTCAAGTACCTCCTGAGTGGCAGTGGTGGCACATACCGTCCAGACAGGCTGCTTGCACTCGTCTCAATCTTGCCTCATCAAGTAACTACCACAGGCTGCTCACTAGATGACACACGTTTATTTTGAAAGTATTACGATCTTCAAATATTCCACAAATTGATATTTTTAAAACATGTAACACACGGTTTCCATAACTCCAGGTTTAGGATTATCAAGTGGAGTGCATTAGTCCTTCAAGGGGCCCCAGTGACATCTGCAGACATTTGGAGCTGGTACAGTGAGTCAGAGCTGCTGCTGTGGCCCAGTGGGTCGAAACCAGGAGTCTGCAAAATGTGCTAAGGTGCACGGGCCGTCCTCCTCCAGCAGGGAATCAGCTGGCCCCAAGCGGCAGCAGCCACAGCTGAGAACTCCTGCCTGAAACTAAGGCACGAGGCAACACGAGGTGAAATCCAAGGAAAAGGTTGGTAGTGAGAGACACTTCTATCCCCACTGGTGGTGGGTTGTAGTGTTTTTCCAAAGCAAGAAGACGGTGCCATAGCATTAACGCACATCCAGAGTACTGGCTGTGGAGTCCGAAGCAAAGAATGCGATCCGACCAGTTCTGACAAGTCCGAGCTTAGGCTGTGAAGTATAAAATCAACTCCTGTAGAAATGTAGCTCAGAGATAGTCTTTATCTAGTCTGTATGAGACTCAGCTTCAAACCTCAGCACTGAAAAAAAAAGTATTGCACACGTACACATATTCTCTCTCTCTCTTTCTGTCTGTCTGTCTCTCTCTGTGTCTCTGTCTCTGTCTCTGTCTCACACATACATGTGTGCATGCACAACCAGAAATGTCCCAGAAGTGTTTTGAGAAATATTAAATGCAGAGATTTTTCTAGGGTCTTAGAACAGTAGCTGGTATTCAAGAAAATCACAGTCAATATTAATGATTAGAAATGGATGTTTTTGCTTTTTCTTTTCTTTTTTCCCAAATAAGCATTTTATCTACACTGCTGGACTGCCCAAGTCCTGGACATTTCCTGCTATGAAATCTGCCTGTCCTTAAACTATCTCTCTCTTCTCCCTCCTCTCTCTCTCTCCCTCCCCCCTCCCCCCACCCCCACTCTGGGATTCTGAGTACTTTAGCTCTATCTCACAGTCCCATGCTGCAGATCCGTGTGAGGTCTATGAAGGAGGAGGCTGTTCTTTCTCACATGAAGGAGACAAATCAGAATGCTTTTCTGTAAAAGTCTCCTTTTCAGTCGCTAACGACAGAGTCCTAGACGTGACTTGTTCTTCTCCATACTGAAGCTACACTTAGGGAGGCAGGCAACATCCCCTATTGTGCCCACGACTCTTCTTCCAAAAGGTTGGGGGACTTCCTGTGGAGGATGGGCATGCTTTATTCTAATGCTGTTCTTTATGTGAGGAACTGCAGTTCAAATGACAAGATTCTCACCTGCAACCACAAGCCAGAAGGTAGTGGATCAATTTTTTTACTTTTATTCTCCAAAGGAATGAACTATTCTATACCCAGCTATACTGCTTTTTAACAGATTATGGAAAACAAAGGATATTTTCAGATAAAAGAAAAAACTAGATGAAAGTATTATTCATGTGGCAGCCACCTTCCTAAAGACTGGTTATTGAAAGTCCTGAAACAGAAAGGAAGGGTTGTGAAGAAAATCTGTGGCTACAAAGACGACATTTGGTTTTAAAAGAAGAGAGAAGGACAAGAGCACATGGGGAAATGCCTGTCATTGTATCATATTGCCTCAGGAGGCCAGTCTTTTACTTCAGGACCAAAATGAAACACACCACAGAAATAAATGAAAAGGAATGTGAAGGAATGTGGAAATGAGAATTTTAATAAGTTTTGTGATGGTCAAATGACAGTGTGGGCATAAATTGGAATTACAAATGTGTATCCAGGCAAAGCAAGGGGCAGAAAATGGGGAAATGTGAAATGAACCCTAATGGATGCGATGATGCTAACAGTGGCCAGCTGATCGCGGCAGAGTGGAGACGTCAGGCAGAAATGTGTGCTGTGCACTGGAGTTCTCTCAAACAATGAACCTTTTTGAGGGTCTTTTGGGGGCTATGGACCCCCAGACCCTGAATTTCCTGTAAAGGACTTGTTATGTTTGCAGCTGCTCTGAGCAAAACAACTTGTTTTCCTGTGTTTGCAGCTGCTCCGAGCACGAGACCCTCATGAGTTCCTGATGGCAGGAGAGTGGTTTCTGGTGGGTTTGGCTGGGGCGTGGCTATCAGTTAAGGATCCCTATATAAGCTGCCTTGGACCTCAATAAAGGGGGCATTCTTGCTTCAAGGATGACCCATGTCTCTCTCTCTCTGTGTCTCTGTGTGTTTCAATCTCCAGCCCCTTGCTCCTGAAGGTTAGGTCCGTAGTGGTACGCTACAGGCCTAGTATCGTAGTACACGTAGTAGAGGCACTACAGAATCATGGTACCCGTAAAGCAGGCGTGTTTTACAAGGATCCTTAGAAGCCAAAAGTCCAAGTGCTTCATTAACCTCGTGTGCTAGAAGCAGAGCCCATGTGATAAGCAGGCACAGAATTGTAGGTTTGAACTCTGATGGCAAAGCATCAGAGATGCCACCTGCCTGACACTTTTGCCTCTTTCAAGTAGCATCGAGAACATCTATGTGCTTGATCTGGGGCAATCTGAGCAAAATTTGATACAGTGTGACTGTTTTTCTGGCTTTCCATTAAAAGACCATGTTGCATCCTATTGGACCTGCTTTCTGCTCTTCAGAATAGATGAAGGTAGCCCTGATACCAGGCTACATTCAGGGCAGAGCCTCTCACTATCGCAAGGACGTTTCGTACTATTGCTTATCCCCAAGATGGGAGGAGAAAGACCGCCGACCCAAATCATCATGGCCAAATTAATCAAAACAAGCAATTAATTACTTAAAGCAAGCTTTTTTATTCGAGTATATGGACTATCTCCCCCTAAGGGTGGAGTTCGAGGGGTCAGAATTGGATATGAAGCATTCAGCTCAGGCATAGGAGGTTTCCAAATGGGGCTTTGGAAGGCAAAAGAGGCAGGGCTACAGGAGCAGAACAAACAAGTTAGTCCTCATGACCTCTTGAAACAAAGACCTGGCTGCAAGGTGGGCAGAACAAGGTAGTCATAGTAGCAACCAAGTAGCCAAAGGTGATCATCTAAGTTTGAAACAAAAGAAGGATTGCAAGATAGTTAATAACCTCTTGAAGCAAAGACACGATTGCCATTCCTGGAACAGGCAGTACAGAACCATTTGTAGTTAAGGTTACAGGTGAAGCAGAGCCCAGTCCTTGGAAAAAAGAGGTTTAATTATAAACAGAAGTGAACCTGGTTTGTCTTTACTAAGCCGAAAACAGAGGCAGGCTGGTTCATTATAAAATGCTCTCCGTGAGTGAGCCAGACCCCAGTCCTGTGTGTCTGTTCTTAATCAGCAAAGAAATCCTTTCTAGAAAATTCCAGATAAATTCCTCTCTTTTGTCTTCTCCTCGGCTGAGTTATGCATCTCTTTCTAAAATCAAGCCCAGGCAAGAAAGGCGTGAATCTTGATGACAGGCCTGGTGTGACTCAGGATTCACCCTGAGGCCCGTGAGGTAAAGGCAGACTCTCAACTACAATGAGGTTATCTGACAGTGTGGGGAGAGGGCACTGACCTCTAGACGGTCAGCTAAGAGACGCGGAGGGAAATACTCCTGACGCACACAACAGCCTCGCTGCCTCCTTTACCATCACCTTCTCCAAATGCACAGAGTTGGATGACGTCAGTCCCGTTCCCCTCTGGTTCTTTGTTAGTGTGTTGTAATCAGGTTGCTGGTTGTACTCTTATACCCGAGGAGAGAGCTTTATACTGAAAGCCTAAGAAGGAACGCTCTTTGCAAAACAAAATGCAAGGGAGAGAGAGAGCAATTGCTCCCAGCGTTCCTCAGTGGGCACAGTGTGTGTCTCCAGCAGAGATCCACCATCTGCTGTGAGGCTTCAATAGCAGCCATGTCTGGTTTGCAGGCCATAGCACTCCCATGCACCCAGAGGTCCAGGGGAGATGTACTCGACAGAGCGATCCGAACACGCACACTCTGATGCTGGAGACGGGAACTCCACACGTGTCGGGCGCAGACTCTGCTGCTGAGCCACACCCCCAGCCCTGAACCAGAATTGTCTCTGTGTCTCACAGGTCATCTTTTATGAATCGCTGTTCTTTTGTTTCTCAAACCGCTTACAAAAATGGGAGCATTCTTCACCAATTTTATTCATGTACAAATACAGGCATTTTATTGACTGTATTCCCCCTCAGACACTGTGTCACTGTTTTTCTCAGTCTGTTTCACTTAGCCCTTTTTTCCCAACTAGTCCATCTTTTTTCCGAGAGAGAGAGAGAGAGAGAGAGAGAGAGAGAGAGAGAGAGAGAGAGAGAGAGAGACTTTTCTAGACTGCTCACATGAGCGTAGATGTGACCCACAACACAGCGAACACAGCGACACCGCTGGAAAAAAACATTCCCCCTCCCGCAACGGTCAGCTGCCAGTAGCTCCTCAGGGAGGGGCGGGGGGGGCTCACAAGCCCCTCTCCCGTCCATGAGGGAATGCTGAAGAGCCCAGTCTTGTGAGGCAGTCATAGTTTCTGTGAGTCACGCGTGTGATGTCAATGTCACGTCGGGAAGACATCGTTTTCCCAGCTCATTCCTACCTTGTTTCTGTCACCTCTTCCGTAGGGCCGGAGAGAGAGAGAGGGTGATGTACCCGTCTCACTCGTCCATCCCTTGTTTTCGGTACTTTCCACTGTAAAGAGAAATTCTCTGACCACAGCTGGGGTCTACAGGAGCAGCAGTGGCTGCCAAGGGTGGGAACGTGGTCCCTCAGACTAGTGCTAGAATGTCTATATTAGTACATATCATTTCTACCTCAGTGTGCTGGATAGCATTCTCTCAACTTGACACAAGCTAATCATTTTGAGAGGAGGGGATCTCAATAAGAACATGTTCCCATTAGCTCAGGCTATAGGCAAGCCTGTAAGCATGTTAGTAATTAGTGATTGATCGGGGAGAGCCCTGCCCCTTGTGGGTGGGGACATCCCTAGGCTGGCGGGGCTGTAAGAAAGCTGCCTAAGCAAGCCAGGGGAAGGGAGACAGGTAAGCAGCGCCCTCCTCGGCCTCTGCGTCAGTGTCTGCACCCAGGTTCCTAGCCTGGGAGTTTCTGTCCTGACTGCCTTCCGTGGTGAACAATGATATGGAAGTGTAAGGCAAATAAAGTTGCTTTGGTCACAGTGTTTCCTCACAGCAATAGCCACCCAAACGAATGCGATCATAATGGTTTCCCCATGTCATTTTATACACACATCATGAATTGGGTTCATATTCTCCCTGTCCCTCATTGCTCCCCCACTCCTGCAAATCCCCTTCTTCTGAGCCAGTCCCCTTCCACTTTGACTGTTTGATGTGTGTGTGTCTGTGTGTGTGCGCGCGCGTGTGATCCAGTGTGTTCTACTAGCGTGCTTGCCAGGACTATGTGGGAGGGGTTTCTGAAGGAGCAGGGCCACCTTATCAGAGGCCACACCACTCAAGAAAATGCCTCTCTTTCCCTGTCCACCATCTTCAGGGAAGGCTGGCGCCTTGTGTATTTCTCAGTCCCATTGGTGGGATGTCAATGGGCCCCATCTTATTCAGGTCTTGAGCGGGTGTCACAGCTGCTGTGAGCTCAGGAGGGCGATGGTCCCATCATGCCCGGATGCGGGATTCCCATACCGCTCCCCATCTTCCCCTGGACCTGACATGCTTTCCGTCCTTTCTTCTACGACAGTCCCTGAGCTGAGAGATCACCTTTAGCTATGCAGAAACGAACAGTGGATTTGACCCACAAGCCACCATCCACTAACCTCTGACCGAAAGGATTCGTCGCGTTTACTTTTATTTCCCGCCTCCTCTATGCGTATTTCAGTTAGCAAGATTTTTAAACTGGTCAGTTCTATCACTGGGGAAATAGGGATTTCACCTCAGTGCAGAGTTTTGCAACTTGACAAATGAGTCCATTTTTACAAGTCTGTATTTTCAAATCATTTTTGCTGTCTGTTGTTATGAAGATTAAGCCTCAGCCATACGCTGAGAACTCATTCTACCATGGGGCTACATAGCTAGCTGAAGACCGCATTCTTCACTTAGCTACTGATGAGCATGAGGTGCCTGACTGGAGAAGGTGTCTGTCGTTTACCTTGCTTTCAAGGTAGGACCCATCTCATTTGACTGTGCGGGCTTTTTGTTTCTTTGTTTCGTTTTAGATTTACTATCTTTTTGGTTGCTTGTTTGTATTTATTTGGTTATATTTTGAGACTGGGTTTCTCTACATAACCCCGACTGTCCTGGAAACTCCCTACCGAGATCAGGTTGTCCTTGAACTCACAGAGACGCGTCTGCCTCTGCCTCCTGCATTGTGGGATCAAAGACGTGTACCACAGCGCCCAGCAGATTTATTTTGTTTTTATTTATATGCATATGTGTGTCTGTGTAGGAGTACATGTGTGTGAGTGCTGGTGCCCTTGGAGGACTGAAGAGGGAGCCGGACTTGCAGGAGGTTATGAGCCAGCTGATAGAGGAGCTGGGAACTGAGTTAGGGTCCTCTGCCAGAGCGGCGTGTGCTCTTAACCCCCAAGCAGTCTCTCCTTGATTCTGTGATCATTGTTTTCCATTTTCTTAATAAAGCTGTATATATGACCAATGAGAAAATGCAAATTTGAGATAAATTTGCCAGTGGGGAAAAATGAGAAATAAAAGGGGATATATGGCAAATTGTCCATTGGAAATGATCAGGTAAGAACTGGAAACCATGGAGACAGCATGTGTGTGATGCTCCTTCCCACTCAGAGTAAGACCTGCAATTACCACCCAGTCAAAGAGAAGACGGCTCAGGCTGTGCATAACGGCAACCTTCGATGCTCGACGACTCCTGGAGCCGCGAGAGTATTGCTGACCTAACATTAGCTTGGCTTTCATCAGAAGAAAGAAATCTACCTCTGTCAATGTAGGCTCTGACCTAAAGAAGATCACTGGCAAGTTAAAAGTGTAATTTATTAAAATGGCACTAATTAGCCTGGGGGGAAAAATATGGCAATTCTCTCCTTGAGTCCCAGGATAAACAATGCCTGTGGAAAGAAATGCTTGTCAGCTCCTAAGTGGCTGCGAGTGACTTCAATCAGAGAGGGCAATTTAGACAGTGAGCGGCGTTTCTCAGTCCTTTGAATTATGGAACAAACAAAGTAAATGGCCAAGGTACCCTGGAAGAGAAGCAGGCGGACTGCTGTCTGCGTTACTGAGGAGCAGCTAAGGGCAGAGAGCGAGTGAGAGATTACAGAGCTGCTCTTTCTTTTGTCTCTTTGTGGCACCTTTGCGTCCTGTGCTCGCAGCAGGGGTAGCCTGGCTGAGTTTCCAGGGCAGTAAGAAGGCTAAGGTGGGGCGGCCCCAAGGTGGGTTCTACTATGGCACAGCATCTCCACCAAGATTTCTGAGAGCTCCTAACAGATCTTTCCGGCACTTTCACCAGGTACTTTGGAGGCAGCTTCTTCTAGTCTGTACCTTTATTTTCTTCCTTTTAACTCTCTCTTATGAAGACAAGAAGTTTTAATTTTTATCAAGTCCAATGCGTGAATATGTTTAATAAACCATATTAGATGCTATATCTTATAAACCTTTACCTAACCCAAGGTTACAAAGATTTTTCTCCTAGAAATTTCGCACTTTTAGAGTTTAATGTTTGTTGTTGTTTTTTCAGTTTTTGAGGCAGTTATGTAGCCCAGGCTAACCTCCAACTTGTGATTCTCTAGCCTTGACATCCTGAGTGCTGGAATTGCAGGCATGTTCCCACACCTGTCCTTAGTTGTAGGTTTCATGTATAGGTCGATACACAAGTCAGTTCTTTTGCATATGACATATTTCAAGTAATTTTTTTTACATGTAACGAGAGACACAGATTTCAGTTCATTTTTTTAATTTGCATGTAGGTTTAGCATCATTTGTAAAAGACTCTACTTTCTCCACAGAACACTGTATACTTGCTTCAGCAATACATATTAGCGTGGGTGTGTACACATGCCCGCGCACACACCCACGCCACACACGCTGTTTGCCGGCTGGCTCCCTGCACCGTGTGTTTGTGACTGTGGGTGTATGGCCCCCCTAATGGCCACCTGCATCACGGTAATGTCCCTGTCCCCTGTCCTCCATCATCCCCATCTGTCACACCTACACATCTCCTCCTTCCTGCTTTGCCAGTTTCCCCTCTTCCTTCAGGATTTCACCTTCTGCAGAACCACAGATTTATGGTCACTGCAGGGAACCGTTGCTTTGGATGGTTCTTCAATTTTCCTCTCGTCTCTGCGAGAGAAGGACATCGCGAGGCATTTTATTTCCGCCTGCATTTACATCACCCTCGCTGTGTAATTCGCACGCTGCCCTTTCACCCAGGGTTGCTCGTGGTTTGCAGCAAAACCATTTCCCCTTTCATTTGTTTTGGTTCATTGAGGGCAGCATGATGTGGAGAAAAGTGGGCCACACCTCAGCTGAACTCTGCTTCACAATAGCCTCAAATGCAGTTGCTGGGGCTGGGTCTCTGCAGCCACAACACAAAACGGTGCTAGGCTTCCCTTGTTAAGCAAGATATCATTGTTAATATGTGTGTTTTGTCTGCTTTCATCCCTGGCATATGGATGCCTAATGCCACTGATGTCCTATTCTGTATCTTCCAACCATTCTAAATAGACTGCAGCCATTAGAAATGCTAGCCTCAAGGACAAGAAAGAATAATATGGAGGGTGTTTTCTGCACGTGTGATAATTCACAGTGAAGCTCTTATTGGATTCAATTAATAACATGCTAATGAGATTTTAAATTACTGCTGAGTACTACCATTAAAGATAATATTTATTTTCTTAAAAAAAATGCTTGCCTCCCAACCTAATTGGTCAGAGCTATCTATATAATAATATATAATATTATACATATATACTATACTATTTATATAATCCACCATTCCCCGGGAATTGCTAGTCAAAAACTAACAATATTTTAAGACTGCTGATAGTGTAGAAATATTATAACTTAGGATAAAATAGAAGATGTTGGGTCCCAAAAGGGGATTCAGAGATTATCCGAATCTACTCTAAATTCGTTTGCTTTTAATTCATTAAATACTAAAATAGCCAAGAACTACATTCTGAAGCCCAAGATTCCTAGCCCAGCAAATATTACCAAAATTGACACCATTAAAATCCTAGCCTCTAACTTAGCTGATGTTTTGTAGCCATAACACAACTTTAATAATTTTGTTTTGTTTTTGCAGTTCTGGGGGTTGAACCCAGGGCTTTCCAGGGCTACACAAGTGTTCTACCCCTGAGCTATATATATCCCAACCTGCTCTGGGACAATGGTCTTGTTTTAATAAAACACTGATTGGCCAGTAGCTAGGCAGGAAGTATGGGCAGGGCGACCAGGCAGGAAGCAGAGGTGGGGCAATGAGAACAGGAGAATTCTGGGAAGAGGAAAGACAGTATGCAGTTGTCACAGAGGAAGCTAGATGCAAAGGAAGCAAGATGAGAATGCCTCACTGATTAAAGGTTCCAAGCCACATGACTAACACAAACAAGAATAATGGGCTAATTTAGATGTAAGAATTAGTTAATAAGAAGCCTGAGCTAATAGGCCAACCAGTTTATAATTACTGTAGACCTCTGTGTATTTCTTTGGGACTGAATGACTGTGGGACCCGGTGGGATAGAAACCTCCATCAACACTAACCCCAATTTACTTTTATCCATGCACAGCAAGCTTCTAAAATGGACCCAGTGGGTCAGGTCTGTAATCCCAGATACTCAGGACAGGAAGGTAGGAAGACCAAGTTCCAAGTCTGACAAAGGTTCAGAGTATATTCAAGACCAGCCTGGGAAACTTAGTGTCTCAAGATAGAATGGGAAAAGGGGGCTGGGGAGATGCTTCAGTGGTAGAGTTCTTGTCTAGCATGCACAAGAACCAAATTTGTACCCAGTACAGCAAAAGGGAAAAACTGAAAAAGCTTCTAAGCACTCTGTCAAAGCTAATTGAAGCTACTAGGTCAAGGATGTTTAATTAATGCTTCTAGAAGCTTACTTAAAACCCCATCAGCTGGGTTGTTTGGATCTTCAATGCTCCAAGCTAGCATTAACCCAAGTCTTATTTAACAAATGTTTAGCTGCACTTGCCAATGAAGGAGCCGCTAGCCATGTGTGACTTGCTTTGTGTGACAGATAAGCTGTAAGCAAAAGGGTGTCTCATTTTAAAGAGTCCGTCCTCCCCCCAAAAAATAAAGTGTTTGTTACTAAAGTCACAGTTAATGAAATGATAACATTTTGGAAATACTGGATTAAATGTATCATTGTAGTCATTCTTAATTATTACTTTTTGTTTGTTTTTTAAATGTTGGTCATAGAGCTAGAAAGATTGCTTGGTGGTTAAAGCACTGGCTGTTTGATACCCAGAACACTGGGGTTCGATTCCCAGCATTCACATGGTGGCACACAACCATCTTTAAGTCCAATCCCAGGGGATCCAAGTGCTCCTTCTGGACTTCATGGGCACCAGACATGAATGTGGTATACACATCTACACACACACACAAAAAAAATACATTAATAACTTTAAAATGTGGTTCATTATTTTTTTATTGTCTGCACATGGTTCCCACTATGTTTCTATGGAACAGTGCTAGTCCACGGCTCAGAGACGTGCGAAAGACTGTGCTACACAGAGCTGGTGGATAATTATAGCTGCGGCTCATTAGGATTTAGCAAACACGCTGTAATGTCGTTAGCGAGACGGAGGTGCTCGGCGCACATGCGGTTGCCCAAGCAATCAGACAGGGTGGTACAGAAGTTCACGCACGAGACACAAAAGGAATTTGAGCCCCCGCATTTCTGCAGACGAAATGCTAGCGGCTCAAGCTGAGGACACATGCGCACACCCTGCCAACACGAGAGACGTCACGTGCAGCTTGTTACTCTTCCCTGAAACCTGCCCCACGGGGTTCTGCCACTAATTGCTCACAGTGGGCTCCCTTTTAAAGTGAGATTACACTCCCTCCGTGATCTGTTGCACACGCTGACATCCTGGGAGTTTCTAGTTTTTCACTCAACCTGATACCCGTTTTTTACTTCTGTCTTGGCTTTGAAGGGTGCGTTATGGAGGACGGTGTGAGGTGATCGATAGAATCGTCGGGGTTTTCTTTTTTAGTTATTATAAAATATGAGTGTCTAAAACAAACACAGACATACATCTTTTCCATTATGAAAGTCAGTTAACCTCTTCAAAAAGTGAAAATAGAATGACCATATAGAAAATAGAACGCCCAGATACACCACTCTCAGGAGTGACTGCGCCTGAAGGGTTCTAAGTCCGCATGCCACAGGGATGTTTGCACATCCGTGTTTACCGCGGCTCATTCCACAAGAGCTAAGTTATGGACTCATCCTAAGTGCACACTGACAAAAACGGACAATGGTGTAGGTAATAACACACAGTGGAGCCTTCTTCAGCTGTGCATAAGGATGAAATGATGTCATTGGCCGGGAGATGGATGTTGCTTATCACGCTAATTGAAATAGGCAAGACTCAAAAGACAGATGTCATATTTCCTTTCATGTGCAGAATTTAAAATCAAATACACACACACACTCACACACACACACACACACACGGAGAGGGGGATCTTTTGATTTGAGGGAGAGGACGTCGGGGGTGTGACGGAAATGGAGGGGGTAAATATGAGGAAAGAACAATGATGTACGTATGTAAAACGTTGCGATGAAGCCCACTATTTTTAGATGCTCATTTAAAAAAGAGAAGTTTTAATGTTAGAGCCATCATACTGACACTATAATAACAGATAAATGAAAACCATGTCAAACATAGGGAGGTAAACCTCATGGAAGTATAGGACTCAAGAGGATAAGGACAGTGTGGAGTAGGGTAGGGATGGACCTGGAGAAGCTCTTTAGAAGACTGGATTCTCTTTGTCACTGGAATCCATGAGGAAGCCAATAAAGAAGATGTTCATAGCAAATTCAATGAATATGGGGCAACACCATGCACGGGCATGCAGGATGTGTGAAGGGTGTACGCTAAGGATAAAACACAAAGAGGCCCTGCTGACATGGAGGGACTGAAAGATCAGGATCTGATAGGATAGTCCATCAGTGTGGACAGTCATTTCATTCAATGTCCACCCAAGGGCAAGCGGAGACATGGCAGAAGGCTTAACAAAAGTCCAGACCGGAGATGTTGCCAGCAGTGTGGTCCAAGTGGTTTTTCCAAGGTTCCATTTGGTCCTTCAGCAGAAGATGGGGTAGAACTTGCGTTTATATTTATATGAATCTCTTACTCTATCTGATTGCTATTTCTTTTTAGTTACTCATACATATTCCATTGTTTATTTTCTCCATTTAAAGTTATCTTTCTGTCCTAAACACTATACAGAACTATTTACAGTGAGGCGTTATGGATTGCTGGAAAGATGTTCTTCAGGGATGGACTTCTGAATGTCAGTCAGGCCCAGAGATAGGAGAGCCGGGGCGGCAGTGAGATTTTCTTACGGCTTTAGAGAGCAGCTATTGTGGTCCTGCTTCCTCTGTGGTGGACAAACGGATGCAATCATAGTGTCAAAAATAGACAATGTAGAATAAAGGAAGGAAAGGATGCCAAACCACTGCCCTTTGGAGCAGGAAGGTAAATACTGCTTCCAGTGTCTCCAAGCTTTATTAGCTGTGAGAAGCTCTGGGAAAGGGGCGTTGGGAAGCTAATAGGTAAGATCTTTTGCTTCTGGAGTAAAAACCATGGGCAACATTCCTGGATTAAAATAGACAGATGCCTGTTGTTTTGGTGACCTTATGAATTGTCTCGGTTCGTTGTTTGTTTGTTTGGAAATTACATTAATGTGGCCCTAAAGTCAATTATACCATAGAGCTCTTGGCCAAGAAGTATAGCTTTTCCAGCATGCTGTGAGAGGTTTTTGAGGAAGCTTGAAGATGTGAGAAGGTCTAGCCTCTATTCTGGTAGGGGTCCAGCTCCCAGCACATATTCATGCAACTGTGAAATTTTTTTCAGTAACAGAAGCATTTTCTGTTTGGGGAACATTCAATTTTTCTTCAGTGCTTTGGACTAAGAAAGATGTGACTTCCTATAACAGCCAGGACTTGATCTGAACTCTAGTAAGAACTTCTCCTCTTCCTCTCCATTCTGCCTCTCTTCCCCCTCCTTGCTTTGATTATCTTTCTCTCTGTGTCTCTCTTTTCTTTCCTCCCTCTTCTCTCTCTCTCTCTCTGTCTCTCTCTGTCTCTGTCTCTCTCTCTTGACAGTGGGAAGGCTCACAGAGGCTCTTCCACAGATCAGACTTCTCCACTCCTTTTCACATGTTCCTCACCAATATATATGATTCTCAGGCTTGGGACCATGTTGTCATGTATTATTTAATGATGGGGTCCAGCTATACAGTCCAGGCCGTCCTCAAACAGCTATTCTTCTGCCTCAGCCTCCTGCGCACTAGGGCTACAGATAGGTTCCACCATACCTGAGTGCCTTCCTGATGCTCTTCAATTTATTAACGTCTCCCTTAAAGTATAGTCATGCGGGGCCAGGGAGATAGCCCAGGTACAGCCATCAATCCCCAGAATCCACACAGTAGAAGGAAAGAAGTGACTACCTCAGGCTGTCCTCTGACCTACACACGCACACACGCACACACGCGCACACACACACACACATTAACTAAATTGAGGTCCAGTTCAGACAGTCTTTTGACAAGCCCAGACTGCTATGATTTTCAGCTTCGTCACAAGCACGCTACCTTCTACGCACATCTTGAGTTTACAGTCACCCACAATCTCCACGCCAACTGACTGCATCGTCTTTACCCGCCTTCCACTTGAATTGATAATTAGCTCTATGTGCAAAGTCCATCTTTATTCCTATTGCATTATTACCTTCTTTGTTTGGATCCTGACCCCCAAACAATGGCACTCTTTCCCAGTTTGTCACCTAGCTTCCCACTTTCTCTTTCTCCCGGGCTTGTGCCTTCTGCAGTCCTAACAGCGTGTCTTGGCTGTCTGCATGAAATCACTGCGAACACACCTGGAGAAGACAAAGCCAACTCCTTCCCTTCTCTTCTAATCAATTATTGAACATCAAAGCTTGAGAGCCGAACCGAGCGCCCAGGTGGAGTACCAGATAAACATTGACTTCTGCTTGCCATTTCTCCGATGTTGCTCCCTGCTGATGGCAGCTGGAAAAGGGAGGACGATGTAACAACTGTGATAACTCTAGGAAATGCTTAGAAAGCTAAATTGGAACCAAGAATTTGAAGTAGAGATGCTTTGGTGCGTCCAGAACTAGGAATTTACAAACAGTTCAATTTAGAGCCTTTTCGTGTTATTTTGGGCTACTTGAATTTTGGGGGTTACACTGTACTAAAAACCAGTGTTAGAAAATGTGTTCTGAACTTTTTGCTGAGGTATTTTATGACTATAAGCATCTTCTCCAGGTGGTTCCTTAAATATTCAAAAGTTTAAATGATACAAAGAACACTTTTTGGCAAACATCGTGTTTAGCACAGAGCATCCCGCAATCAGCAGCGTTTCAGCTGCGGAGACGCCTACTCCTAAGTCCACTTGTGAGCTGAGGGCTTGTGTGGTTGTGTCAGCTCCAGGGCTGAAGGAAGACCACACCTAGACACATGGAAGAGTTCAGTTCAGGGAGTCCATCTGAGGGTCACATCAGATTGGACACCTGCAGGGAACCGAGTCAGAGAAGAATGGAAAATATGTTTAAAGGCTGGGAAGATTGCTCAGCCCACAAGCGCTTGTTGTACAAGTGTGAGAATAGTTCAGATGCCCCTGAAGCCTCATAAAGGCAGACGTGGTTGCATGCATCTGTAATCCCAGTGTTTGCATGCTGGATGGGAGGCAGAAAGTCCCTGGGAGATTTTGTGTCAGCTAGCCTGGATACAGAGTCAAACAAGAGAGCCTGTCTCAAACAAGGTGGAACACCCAGGTTCTCCTCTGACTTCTACATGTGCACAGCAGCAAACATATACCAGCACTCACCCACATGGACACACAGACACATGGACACACACACACACACACAACACACAGGGAGGGAGAGAGAGAGAGAGAGAGAGAGAGAGAGAGAGAGAGAGAGAGATTTAAAAAAAGAAAAAAGTGTTCTCAACTGGATTCTACTTGTAGAATGGAATTAAATTTGTGTCTTTCTCCCTGCACAAAGTTGATTAAAGACTTTAATGTAAACCTGAAAAAGACTACAATAGCACAAGAATTAACAAATATGATTACATGAAATTAAGAAGCTTCCACACAACAAAGGAAATACTCACCAGAGTGAAGAAACACCCAAAGGAAGCAGGAAAGAAAACTTTGCTAACTACACCTTAGACAAGACATTAATTTCTAGAGTACATGCAGAACTGCAAAGGCTAAAGTCAAAGGAAGAAAGAGAGAGAGAGAGAAAGTGAGAAAGAAAGAAAGAAAGAAAGAAAGAAAGAAAGAAAGAAAGAAAGAAAGAGAGAGAGAGAAAGGAAGGAAGGAAGGAAGAAAGGAAGTCAAATCAATAAATGGGCTAACAGAATAAACAGTTGTCAAAAGAAAAAATAGAAATGACCAGTAATACTTGAAAAGGTGTTTGATGCCCTTGGCCTTCAGGGCAACACAATGAAAATGAGCTCTAGATCCTGTCTTACCCCAGTCAGAAGGGGGTGGGGGCACAAGGAAGCGAATGGCTGCAGGTGCTGGTGAGGTTGCTGAGGAGAATGAAACCTGGACGGTCGCTATCAAGCACTTTCCGGTCCTCTTCGGCCACACCCCACACACTTCCCCCTATTCTTACAGCTCCTCTTCTTTCTCTCATCCTTATCCTCGCTTCTTTTTAACTTATCATTACCTTTCATATAGATTCAGCTATCTCTAAAACCTTCAGACCCTAACATTATCCCAATTTTCCCCTTCTGGGTACTTTACCCATATTTTTAAAAAATTTAATGTTGACCTAATACTCAATCTTTATTCTCATCCACCATACTTCCCTCCCACGCGCAGTCTTAATACTAAGATCTGAATCTATGCTCTCCTATCCGTGGTTGTTTACCCTCCAGTGGTTACTGAAGTCCGAAGGGTCACTGGCTAGTCTGGATTTGTGTAGCGCTACTATCAAGCAGCTCTGGTTGCTTTCCCAGTCAATATACAACCCAGGGAGCAATATAGAGACTGTACCAAGTACCCCAAACTTCTGCACTATTCCAGAGCTGGGGATGACATTTCTGGTCTCATGTGTGCTAGATAAGGGATCTGTCACTGAGCTGTGTCCCCAGACTCTGAAATAATTTTTAATAAAGATAGTATCTGGAGGGCTGAAGAGATGGCTCAGAGGTTAAGAGCATTACCTGCTCTTCCAAAGGTCCTGAGTTCAATTCCCAGCAACCACATGGTGGCTCACAACCATCTGTAATGAGGTCTGGTGCCCTCTTCTGGCTTGCAGACAGAATATTATATAAATAATAAATAAATAAATATTTTTTTAAAAAAAGATAGTATCTGGAAAGCACCAAGACAGAAGCACCAAGTCACGTACAAAGGTGGAGCCATCAGAATAACAGCAGATTTATCGACTAAAATTTTACAATCTAGGAGAGCCCGTTGAAGACAGTGACAGCCCAGGATATCTATACCCAGAAAAGGAACCTGCCATAACTGAAGGAAAGATAAAAGCTTTTCATGATAAAATAGATTAAAGGGCTACATGACAACTTAATCAATTCTTCAGAAAATAGATGTAGAAACCTTCTTACTAAAGAGAAAAAAAAATCCATCTATAAGGCTCCAGGCAGCAATAAATCATACTAGAACAATGATTAAACAAGAAAAATGGGGGGGGACATATACTGCAAAATTAACAGACAGGCAGAAGTCAATATACACCTTTCAGGAATAACTACTAATGGCTTCGGTTCTCCAGTCAAAAGGCACAGACTAGGAGACTAGATTCAAAAGCAGGCACCGTCTGTATGCCGTTCCTGGGAAACCCAGCTCGCCACAGGAGATAAACAGGACCTTAGGGTGGAAGTGAGAAAAAGCGTCCCAAGCAAACAGATCTAGAAAACAAGCAGATGTCGCTGTTCTAATATATAAAACGAGCTTTCAAACCAAAACTGGTGAGAAAAGATAAAGATCATTTCCTACCGATTAAGTGAATAACCCACAAAGAGGATGTTAGAACCCTAAATGTGTATGCCTTGAACACAGGAGCCTCTGATTTAATAAAAGAAAAACATCTAGATGTAAAATCACAAGTTAACCCTAGCGCAATAGCAGTGGATGACCTAGATACCCACTCCTCACGATTGACAGGCTATCTTAGCAAAACAACAATTAAAAAACCCAAAGATTTTCATTCATTGACATCAGATAAAATTAACCTGACAGAGCAATCGATCCAAACCCTGCAAATATATGTTCTTCTCAGCAACCCACAGACCTTTCTCTTAAGTAGGCTGTGTTTTAGGACACATGGTAAACTAATCACAATGACGTAAGACTAAAAGGCAACAAGAAAACCCTTAGAGAGGACACGAATTCAAGGAAACTAAATAACACATGATTGAACAATGAATGAGTCTGTGGAGCTATCATGGAAGAAATAAAAAACATCCTTAGAATCAAATGCAAATGAAAGCATAATAAAACAAATGTGAGATACAATGAAAGCCCTAGAAGCGGAGTTTATAGCTCTAAGTGCCTGCTTAAACCAGAGAGACCCCCAAATAAACAACTTAGTAACACACCTTATAGATCTGGGAAAGGAATAGGCCAAACCCCAAATCAACACAGGAAAGAAATCATGAATATCAGGGAAGAAATCAATGAAATGGATACAAAACAAAAAAAACCCTACAACCATCAAAATTAATAAAACTATGTTGGTTCTTTGCAAAGAAAAGTATGATAGAAAACCCTCAGCCAGGCTAACCTACAGAAAGAGACAGAAGACCCAAATTAATAAAATTACAGGCAAAAGGCAACCATTACAATATATACCAATGAAAATCAGAAAATTCGGGCTTACCTAAAAAAATGTATTTAGTACATTAGAAAATCTAAAAGATTTATTTCTAGACGCATATGACCTACTAAAATTAAACCAACATGAGATAAATTATTGTCTTTTTTTTCTAAATGGACATGATATCAAACTGCTTTCTAAGCATTTTTTTTTCAGCCATAGATGTGTGCTGTTCTCAACATTGGTCAAGATAGATTCTTTTTTTTGTAGGAGACAGTGGTTAAGGAAGCAACTCAAGTGGTCAAAGTGCTTAGAATCGGTGACAGTGAGGGCTCAGCCCTAAATGGGACATTCTACCCGTTCTGTTACTGTGAGAAAATAACCGGTCGAAAAGTACATTAGGGAGAAAAAGGTTGGTTTAGGTCAGAATTCCAGGTGGCAATCGTGGAGGTTACTCTTAGAGGCAGGAGTCTAAGACAGCTGGACATACCATATTCATAGTCAAGAGCAGAAAGACACAAATGAAAACACTTTTTTTTTTTTTTTCGAGACAGGGTTCCCTAGTAGCTATGGAGACAATCCTTGAACTTGCTCTGTAGACCAGGCTGGCCTTGAACTCACAGAGACCCACACACCTCTGCCCCCAAGTACTGGGATTAAAGGCATGGGCCAGCACTGTTCTGGTGAGAAGGCTCAGTTGGTAAAGGGCTTGCTGTTCAAGCATGAAGACTTGAGTTTAAATCTCCAGGAGCCATGTAGAAAGCCAAGCATGGCAGTGTGTTTCTTTTATTCCATTCCTGGGGAGGCAGAGATAGAAGGACCCCTGGGGCTGACGGGTCAGCTAGCCTAGGCAAATCAGGGAGCTCCATGTTCAGTGACAGACCTTATCTCAGAAAGTAAGGTGAAAAAAGAGAGAGACCCAATGTTGGCCTCTGACCTCCACACACAGACCCATAAACACACACACACACGTGTATGTATACATACATACATTACAACCAAATGCAAAAAGAAAGTTTTGATATATTGCATGACGTAGATGACCTTTAGGGACATAGACTAAATAAAACAAGCTAGTCACAAAGGGCACTAGAGCAGGATTGCCGTTACATGGAGTTCTTAGAGTAACTAATCTGAGACAGGAAGTAGAGAGCCAGTTGCCCGAGCTTGTGGGGAGTAATGATGAGTTAGCATTGACGGGTGCGGAGCTTCAGGTTTTCACAGTGAAAGAGCCGTGGAGACGGATGGTGATGACGGCCGCAAAACAGTGCTAGGCGGACGTCTTGCCGGGACTGCAAGCGTAAAAATGGTGGGAGCCATAAACTTCTTCCTGCTGGGTACCACGATTCTGTAACAAAAGGATGCAGCTGAGCGGAGCACTCCTAGCTCACAGCGTTCCTAGTTCAGGCTGATGTTTGCACAGGGCGCTCGTTGCTGTGGAATCTGCTGCTCCAGACAAATGTGAACGTGTCCACTTGCCTGTCGTCAGGTGTGCCACCCTGTCACCTGCTGGGCAATGGTTTTGTTTGATGTTTGTGCGTGTGTGCGTGTGTGTGTGTGTGTGTGTGTGTGTGTGCGTGCCTAATGCATGTGTGTGTGTGTGCGTGTGTGTGCGTGTGCGTGCGTGCATGCCTAATGCATGTGCGTGTGTGCGTGCATGCCTAATGCATGTGCGTGTGTGCGTGCGTGCATGCCTAATGCATGTGTGTGTCTGCTCGAGCGTGATTTTTTTCTAACCGTATAGGGAAACTTGTCTTTCTATAAAAATAAATTTAAAAATCTTTCTATAAAAATCTAAATTTCCAGTGTGGATTGTAGCTTATTCTTCCCCGTGTACTATCATCATGATCAATGATGATGATTATGCATTTACTGGGTTATGGGAAAAAATTCAGTCTGGGGACTTCCAAATTTTGCAAGAATGTAAATAATTGAACAGTATCGTCAAATGTGAATTGATTCTAAGATAACAGACCAGGAAAGTCCCAAGTGAGGGTTTCCCCGGTCTCTTTGTCTTCCCTGACTGATAGCAAAGGCAGCGAATGCCTTGGTCCTAGCAGAATAAATGCGTGTGATCAAATGAGTCCATGTGCATATGAGCACATCCCGGAGAGATCTGCCATGGTGAGGAGCAGGATGAACCCAGAGTCGGAGCACCGCTGCCAGGGAGACCTGTAGGCAACACATTTTTCTGAGAGCGTGACTTTATTGCAGGGATAATTCTCTTTTTAAATGCAGCTTAACGCGTTTTCACTTAGGCAGCATTATTTCTCAAGTGTAGCCAAACATTTAGAAATAAAATTTAACTCAACGCCATTTAGTCCCTTTGCAGAGCAGGGAAAGGAACCTGGATGTGACTTCTGTGTGTCTGTCTAAATGCCTTCCCACAGACAAAATTTAAACACTGTATAGAACAATGGTTTTCAACCTGTATGTCATGGCCCCCTCAGGGTTGCATATCCGATATTTCCATTATGGATTCAGAACAGTAGCAAAAATTACAGTTATGAAGTAATTTTATGGTTGTGGGTCACCAGAACATGAACTAAGGGGTCACGGTATGAGGAAGGCTGAGAATCTCTGGACAAGATGAAGTCCGTTTATCTGGGTAGAAAGACAAGAACTGGGACACGGAAATGTAGCTTTTCCAGTGCTTTGCATTGTGGTGTGTAAGTGAATAGGAATAATGAATTTTAAAAAGAAAAACTGACCGAAGACCCAAAACTTAGAATTTTGAGCCGTTCATATATGACGTGAGCAGCTAATAATGGAAGCTGCTCAGTGGTTGTGCAGCTGCCTGGGAGGTGGAGGACGGAAGATCAGAAGTGCAAGGCCAGCCTGAGTTACACAGCAAGTTCGAAGCTGGTGTGGCGGCCACAAGAGATCCCATCGCAAAAAGCAACACAACCCTAGGAGGTTTAAATGTTGAATGGTGTGGTTTTTATACATACAACATTGCATCGTTTGATAGGGAGAGGAGGAGAGGGCCAGGCGTGGCCCATCTTCTGGGGACCAAAAATGAAAGCAACAGAAGAAAACAAAGGCAGGCCACTCCAAGACACAGGTGGGCAAGGACTTTCAGAAAGGATTCTAACGCCCTGGGTAATAACCTTGGGAACTGAAAAATGGGATTACGTGAAATCATAAAAACGAAGGCAGTTCCATCCTAGCCCACGCCACAGGCCAAGCCTCCCTGACTCAGAAATCTCTCCTGTTGGGATTCTTACCAAACACGTGGTCAGTTTCTTACTGAACAGAAAGAAAACTTAAAGCAAAAAAAAAAAAAAAAATCTCTGAGCAAGTTTGAGAGTTCAGGATGGCCCCTTGAAAACACTGAAGTTCTGCCTGCGTAGCCGGACATAGTTTGGGTAGCTTCAGCTTTCTCCTTAGTGTTACAGTGGAAAGGACGGGTGGGCAGATAAACATTGACTTCAATCAAGAGGGCTAGCGGCTCCAAACAAGGTGGGGAAACTAAAGCAATGGCTCTCACCTGTCTGTAATTGGCAGGTTTCGTCTGGGAGGACCTCCACCCCCACCCCACCCCCAGTCTGGAGGTTGACACAGGGGGCCCTGAGCATACAGGTGTGAAGCAAAAACTGAACAATACTAGGAAACTACAGAGAGAGGAGGCGAAGGAGAGGGACATGGGGAAGGAGAAGAGAAAAGCATTTCCCATCAGAAGTGAATATCTATCCATATATCAGTGGATAGCCTGAAGCCTTTCATCTTTTTCTGACTACAAGGATTACATCAGTAATCATCTATATAAAAGAAGGTCTTAGGCAAGACTCTGATAATTATGAACATGCCTGTATCCGTCAGGGTTCTCGAGAGCTGATAGAACACACACACACACACACACACACACACACACACACACACACGCGCGCGCAATGGGCTTTATTAGATGGCCTTACAGGCTGTAGTCCAACTAGTCCAAAATGATTGTCTACCAACAGAAAGTCCAAGAATCCGGCAGTAGTTCAATCGGTGAGCCTGGATGTCTTCATGGGCATTCGGGTCTGGCCTGAGAGAAGTAGGCTCTAATGCCGGTGAAGTGAGAGCCAGAGCAAGCAGGCAAAGAGCAAAGGCTTCTTTCTTGTCTTTTATATAGGCTGCCATGAGAAGGTGTGTCCCAGAATCAGAGTGGAACTTCCGACATCAAATGATCCAATTAACTAAATTAACACTCTCCCAGGTGTGCTCAACGACTTGGGTTTGTAGTTTATTCCAGATTAGTCAGGTTGACGACCAAGAATGGCCACCACAGTCCATCCTGCTGGGAAAACATCTCTGTGTTTTCCAGTGGAAGCACTGAGCCAGGGAGGCTGGCTTCGGCTAGGGTAGCAGCAGAGGTCAGAGTTAAGGTGGCCACCTATTCCCGTTTGTCCCTCTGCAAATTCAATGATCTAGAAGTTATTTCATCCAAAGCCCATTGGGAATGCTGGTCAACCTAGCCATTGAGAGGAGGAGTTTGTCTTACTGGACAAAAGGAGAAATTAAAGGCACAGGGGAGGAATGTGGCCGGTTTTCCTTGGGTGTAGGTGAGGGGAGAGGCGTGGTCAATCAGCTGTACTCTGAAGCTGCATTCAAAGCTTTCTCCAAGATTCCCTAAATATCCTTGGGTAACAATGAAAATGTAGTGGAGACCAAAGAAGGGCTGAGATTCTCATCTGCAGCTTTATCCTTGTCCTTCCGTCCTCCGTAACCACAGGAGAGAAAGGAGGTGAAAAGGTGAGCCAAGGACAGGGAGTAGTGCAGGGCCAAGAGACCATCTGTCATCAGAGGGGAGCATGGGCAGGAAGTAGACATGGGGCTGAGAGACCGTCCATCACCAGAGGTGAGAGTGGGCAGGGCTGAGAGACCGTCCCTCACCTGCTGTGTGCAGAAGATTCTATCTAGGTTGCCAGGATGAGCAGGCTACTGGACTGGCTGTTAGGACAGAAGCTGTCTTTTAAGTGGCCTTACAATAGAGTCACTTGTTAAAATACTACCCACTCGGCTGTATAGACATAGATTCTGGAGAACGGAGCCCTGCCTTTGGCCAGGTGGGGGTGAGCCGTTGTTTTTTTTTCTTCCATTCTCGGGAGCTTCTCTCTGAACTGTGAGATATGCTTTAGTAGGTGCTCTTACTTTTCACACAATGCACCATTTTATTTATTTATTTATTAAAGATTTCTGCCTCCTCCCCACCACCACCTCCCACTTCCCTCCCCCTCCCCCAATCCACATGACCACTGTGTGTCCCCTGCCGTCACCACACGGTGCCTTAGTGTAGAATGTCTGCAAGCTGAAGCAGGCAGGAGGCTAAGGCTGTGCCCACAGGAAAATGGTGCCGCTTGCATGTGTAGCTTTTACTTGAGTCGTATCATTATGTGAAAATAATTGGACAAATTCCTATCCTAACTCGGAGATAGTGTTTTTAGTAGGTGGTGGTTTTAGTCTTTTGAGACAGGGTCTTACTATGTAGCTGGCTGGTCTGACACCTGCTATGGTAACTAGGCTGGCCTCAAACTTGCAGAAATCCACCTGCCTGCCTCTTCGGGGCAGGGATTAAAGGTGTGTTCTGGCTTTAAAGGCTGGCGGTCGTGTGTAAGTACCCCGGTCTTCTAGAGCTGTCCTCCGAGATCATTGAAAGAAAATTATAACAAGGGAGCAAAGAAGCAGATTTCAACTTCCGCATGAAGATGTGTGGGCCAGGACATCCGAGGCCCTGAGCTCTAAACCCTACGAGCAGGACCGCCACTCCCTGGCCCTGATTTGTGAGCTGAAGCTTTTCAAAGTGAGGGCTCAGGCCGCACAGGCCTCATAGACGCGAACAGCAAAAACTCATTCATCGAACACTGATGAAAGGGCCCCCTGGCCAACGTATCTATTAACATTGACAGCTTTTCACATTCCTTTACATAAAGCGACAGTTCTCAGCCTTCCTCGAGCTGCGACCCTTTAATGCAATTCCGCGCATTGTGGTGAACCCCCCAACTACAAAATTATTTTCGTTGCTACTTTATAACTGTAATTTTGCGCCGTTATAAGTCATAATGTAAACATCTGATTTGCAAGATATCTGATATGCGACCCTTGCAAAAGGGTCATATGACCTCCCCCCCCCCCCGCCAGGGGTCAAGACCACTGAAATAAAGCAATGCACGCTTGAGACCACAGTTCCGCGGAGCCTCAACTCCCCCAACCAGGAGATGGCATTCACAAATCTAAGTTTCCCACAAACCTAGTCCAATCTTTATCTTCCAGTGTTTGAGTGCAATGATAAACTACCATTTGTTCGGGGCCCACCCCAGGGAGTCTAAGATACTCCTCTTTGCAGAGGAAAGGAGAAAATGCAATCTCTGCATTTTGCACGGCAGTTGCTTCTTGTATCCTGGTAAATAAGATACAGCGGCTCTCCACTAGACACATGGACACACACGTGTCAGAGAGTGTGCACGGAACCCAAAGGCTAGTAATGGGAAGGGGGGTGTGGTGTGGCTCATCCATGGAGCTGTGTTCCACGTGGCTGCCAAATCCTCAGCAAAGGAAATGACTGAGACGGAGCACATTGTGGGATCACCTGTTTGGGGGTTTGTTTTGTATTTTTAATTTAGCCCATGTGGTTAGCGTGTCTACTCGGTTCTATTTCCTATGTGTGTCTGTGTACAAAAGTGGCATTGATAGCTACGTAGCTTGTAAGTTGAACTCTTGAGAATCTAGAAATCTCTACAAAAAAGAGATGTGGGCGGGATCGGTTCCTTTCCGGGGAACAAAGAATTTATCGCGCCGGGATGCCGTCAGCACTTACTCACTAATCTCCCCTCCTTCGCTTAGCTCTGTTTGCCTAAGTTTTGACAACCTGGGTTCCTATCTATCCTGTCAACGGTGTCATCATTCACTGCGCCGAGAAACAGGTTTCATTTTTGTGTAATCGTTTCCAGATTAGGATAATGAACACTAATTTGAATCACACAAAAACGTTCCCATTTTCTTTATTAAAAAAAAAAAAAGATCGTGGGATTTTAAACTACGTTTGAAATCAACCGTTGAGAGCCAGGTCCGTGGAGCCTCGTCTGTGGCTCCGACAGTTCAGCAGGCTGAGATGGGAGAATCACTTCAGCCCAGGAGCTCAGGATCAACTGAGGCAATGTGGCAAAAAAGAGGAGCCGTGGGTCAGTCAAGCTTCTAGTCGTCTGTCTAGAGACCAGTCAGACCTGAGGAGCGATAGACTTAGCTCATGTGCGCACTTCAAGGAGCAGAGTGTGGGGAGCCCCTGTTGCTCTTGGGGCAACTGCCTTTCCCACAGTGTGCACATATATGGCCGCAGCATGTCTCTACTTGGCAGGTCCCAAGAACCCCAAAAAAGTGAGGTCGAAATTTGGGGAGTAGAACCTGAGAATCAGCATTCTTCAGCTTCCATAAGTAGTTTTTTATGCATGTCACATTTGGGGGACTGATGCAATAGATTGGGGTTGCAGTTAGCTGAGTCCCCTTCAGAGAGATTGTGACAATTTATTTGATGTGTTTTCTTGACTGCTATGTGTGTGTGTGTGTGTGTGTGTGTGTGTGTGTGTGTAAGGATGCTCCAATCGCTGGTAATCATTATTCCTTGATCATCTGTGAGAATGTCTGCAAAAGAGACTAGCACTTGAATTGGGAGGCTAAATGAAGCCACCCTCTAGGGGGAGCGAGTATCATGCCATCTGCCAAGGCCCCGAAGGGAACCAAGGGTGTGCCCAGGAGCGCCTGCTCTCTGTTGGGTCCTCCAGCAGCTGCTCTTCTAGTTTGGACTTGAACGCTGGCTCTCCGGGCTCTTGGGCTTGCAGATTACAGGTCACAAGACTTCTCAGCTTCTGTCATCACATGAGCCAACCCCTCTCAATGAACTCTTTATCTACACATACATATATCCTGTTTCTCAACCGGAGCAGACGGAGCCCCGGGCTGCTGCCCTGAGTGCTACTCATTATTTTAGGCAGTGTTGTTACAAAGCCTATGGGTCAGGAGCGATGAAGAGATGGCTCAGTGGTTACGAGCACTTGCTGCTCTTGCAGAGGAACTAGGTTTGACCCCCACATTTGCAAGGCAGCCGTAACCAGCATCTGTAGCTCTGGTTCCAGGGAACCCAAAGGCTCCTCTAGCCTCCATGAGTACCAGGCATGTACACGGCACACAGCTATACATGCAGACAAAACATGCACACACATGAAATAAATCTTAAAAACCACAAACGACCTACAAGAATAGCCACTTTGGAAAATTAAGGCAAGGCCCAGAAAGGCATCTAGGTGAATTCTCTTCCTGTCTTTTAGCTCACACAATAAAGGTGTTTATTTGTTCTTAGAAAACAAAAGCAAACAGCTTGTCCGTAGACTTCTTCTCCTAAGGGTCGGGTCAATCTACTCCACTCCATGGCAACAACAACAAATCACATTGGTGATGGTGAGTGAGGTCAGCAGTTGGTGGTGATTGATTTAGAATTGCAGGAACTTACAGATAAGGTCTTTCAGTGTGGCACTTAGGTTTTTGTAAGAATAATAATGTGTCTTACGAAAAAGATTTGGAGGCTCATAGTGATTGCATAAGCTCACCACCCTTGCTCTCATAGCGTGTGTCCTTGAGAGAAAACATATAACTCGGCTGGTGTCGTTAGACCAGCCAGATGCTTGCTACAATCACATGGCGTCTTGTGTCCCAACAGAAGATCATTTCCAACTAAGTTGTTATTTTTTTTTTAATTTTTTTGTCTCTTCCTCTGCCTCCTGCTCTTCATCCTCCTTCCATTTCTGGGGTGGAACTCAGATTACCGCTCATGCCAGGCAAGTGTTCTACCACTGAGCTGCAGCCCCAGCCCCTCAATGCCAATCTTTAGTTTATTTAGTTGTCCCGGGTCAAAGATTTATGGTAAGAGGTTGCCTACTGTGCACAATACAGATTCCAACGACAGAACAAATGATGACTCGAGGCAAGTTACACACCATGACCACAGATGAACGCAGTTTAAAATAAATAAAATATCAACAAGTAAGATGCGGCTTTACCAGCTCAGGGTCTCGGCATCATGAATGTGTATGAGCTTTGCCGTGATCCCTTTCTGAAAACCGGGGCTATTTCCATCGTAGACTGTAGTCGTGAGGCTTAAGCCAAGTGTGCGGCAGGAGAGCTGTCTCGGTCTTTTCTCAGACAGGAAACCACCGGCAATTCAGTGTGAAGTCACCTTCTATTTTTAAAGTAATTGGATTTGGGACATAACTATTAGTGTGACAGCTTCACAGGGCAAAAGAGATGAATAAGGAGCAGTGAAACCTAGGCTAATGGAGCAATGCTTTTGAAAATTGCACATACATTTGTGTTCGTCTTCTATCACTTCCGGTTTCATCCATCACACCGGCTTCTGCCCTTTTCCTAGAGAGATTTCTGCTGCTTATTTGCTTCTAACAAAGACCATCCCTTGAGAAGAGGGAGCGCCTCAACGCTCCTGGCTTCCATGCGCTGGGTTTCTAGCACACAAAAATGGCTGACTCAAAGTGTTAGCATTTTTTTGCTGAGCCTGTAACCCGAATATCATGTACACAAACAACCCAGATGTACAGAGGCCAGGCAGAGGCTTCCAGCCCCTCTGAACCAGTCTGTGCAAACAATTCAGCAGTCCTGACCTCTGAATACTAGCGGCTTCATGAAAAACGTTGAGCAAAGCCAGACGATTTCTTATTGTGCTTTTGTAGTTAATTAATTATTAATTTTGTATTTAATTAATTATTAATTTTCCTGAGTGGGTCTTTGCATGTTGCACAGGTTGCTTTTTGCAACCCTGAGCTCAAGCAATCTTCTTGCCTCTGTTTCTGCAGCGTCTGGTGTAGCTGAGCCTACAGGTACAGACACAACAAACATTTACATGCCTTTTCACTGTTCAGCAACTAGCTTTATTGTGAGCGAAGTGGAAATTCATGAGGAAAAAAATCTGAAGTAAAGAATGTCTTTGTTAGGTAGGCATGGCTGGACTCGCTTGTGATCTCAGCACGGGAGGCTGAGGCAGAAAGTGTCAGTCAGTGATGGAGCACAGGAAGGTTTGCAAAGTCGAGGCCAGCCTAGGGTGAATCGTGAATGCCACATTAACCTGACCACACAGGGAGCTCCTGTTTCAATCACTAAAGACTTGGGTGAGTAAGATGGCTCCGTGGGAAAAGTCACTTGATGTCAAGCCTAATGACCCGACTTCAATCCCTGGGACACACACGGTGGAAGGAGAGAACCAACTTTTGCAAGTTGTCCTCTGAGCGCCACGTTTAGGCCTTAGCATCCCTGGGGGTTCCCCCATGCCAACAAAGAATGTGATATTTTGCATTTTCCTGATTGCTAAGGATGTTGAAGCATTTACTGGCCATTTATATTTCTTCTTCTGAGAACGGCCTATTCAGTTCCTTGGGCTACTTACTGATCAAATGGTTTGGGTTTTGAGTGTTTAAAATGTGCAGTTCTTTATAATATACATGTGTGTGTATATACACACTCCACAGACACACACAGACACACAGACACACACACACACACACACACACATTCATTATTTCTCCCCGAATGAGTAGCTGACAGATTCCCACCCCCATCCCATGCTGTATGCTTTCTCTTCTCTGTGGCGATTATTTCTGTCATTATACAGACTCTCTTCAATGTTATGCGATCCTATTTGTGAATTCTTAAGATTATTTCCTTGTGCTACTGCAGTTCTCTCCAGAAACTTCTTGCCTATATCTTCAAGTATTTTGCCTATATGCTAGTAGCTTCAACATCTGACTGAAGTCTTTAATCTCTTTTTGACTGATTTCATATGCTACAAATCCAACTTTATTCTTCTACCTATAAATATGTAGTTTCCCCAGCATCATGATTGAAGAAATTGTCTTTTCTCCAATGCATATTTTTTACACAGTCTTTGCCAAAACAATGCCTGGCTGTAGCTATGTGAGTGTACACCTAGGCTTTTTATTCTGTCAATTTTTTTTATTACTATGGCTCTGTAATAAAATTTGATATCAGATAATTAAGCCCTGTCTCTTAAAAGTCCCATCGTCTCCCAACTGTACCACTCTGCGAACCAGGCCTTTCACTTGGACATTTTCTGGACATTCAAGATTGAAATGACAGCGTCATGTTAATATCCCACAAGAGTGGAAGCTGGTTGTAACTAGGATTCTAGACGCAAACTCGGTTTGCACAGGATAAAGTGTCAAATGAAACGACATAACAAGGAAGCAGCTGTCAAGTCTAGAATGTGAGAAGTTTGTGGTGGATGGCCAAGCCCGTTTCTGCAACAATTACGGAGTAGGAGAAAGGAGAGGAGGCCGAAAGCCCTGGAAAGACACAGAAGTGGCCAGAGTGAGCTGTGCACCGTGTGCAGGCATCTTTGACTACTCATTCTCACAGTCAGCTGTGAAAATCTGTGTGTTGTGTGTTTGTTTGTGTGTATGCACAAGTATATGGCATGTATGTGGAGGTCAACATCCATGTGAGAAACCTTCCTCTAGCTCTCTCCACCTTATTTTGTCTGTGTGTGTGTGTGCATATGCAGACACACACATACACACACACACATTCATTATTTCTCCCACATTCATTATTTCTCCCACATTCATTATGTCTGTGTGTCTGTGTGTGTGTTCAAGCGTCTATGTAAATATGGGTACATATGTGCCGTGGCACTCAGGTGGAGGTCAGAAATAACCCCTGGTGCCAGTCTTGCCTTTCCCCTTCCTGGGAGAATCCTGGGTCTCTTTGCTGTTTTTCCATTGCATAGGCTAGTTGACCCACTTGGCTAGCTGGCCTTCTAGTTTCCAGGATTTTTCTGGCTCCATTCTCCATTACCCCATAAGAACCCCGTGGGTAGAATACTCAAGTAATATGTTGTGGTAGTCTGAATGTAACTGGCCACCATAGGGAGTGAAACTATTAGGCGTGGCCTTTGTTGGTGTAGGCGTTTTAAAATTTAAAAATCTACAGTCCATCCGGGGCCATGCCGTCGTCTGGGCCAGGCCTGCTGCCAAGGGCCATGTCCCCGTCCATGGCCCTACAGCAGCCAGGGTCTGGGCTGATGTCTGGGGTTGTTACCACGGAGGGCCATGTAGATAACAGGGGTCTGGTCAGCCACCTCAGACCATGTCTGAGTCTGAGGATCACACCACTGCCAGGGCCTTACTGATCTGAGTGGTTGGTGTTGTCACCCGGAGTCATAGAGTTGTGTAGGCACGGACACTGGGGCAGTGTCCACGGCTCCTGTTACCACCAAGAGCTCTGGAGATGCCCAGGTCAGTCACCTAAGACCATGTTAGTACCTGAGGGCTATGCTGCCACAGGGGCCGTACGGACCTGGGTGGCCTGTGTTTCCACCGGGACATGGTACGTCTGGGTTGAGCTGATGCCAATGGCCATGTCTGGGTCCAAGGTCCTGCTGCAGTTGAGGTCTGTGATGGTGTCCACGGCCCCAGCCCGTGTTAGCACAGGTGTCATTGGAACCGTGCAGTGCTGAGCCAGCCCCGCCCCTCACTGGATACTACAGAGGGGAGCTGGTCCCACCCCTTTGGGAAGGCTGTGTTGGATACCTGCTTCTGCTGGGTGCTGTTGTTTGTTTGCTTGCTTGCTTATTTTATATTTTGTTTCGGTCTCAGGCAGGGTCTCAAAATATGGGCCAGTTATTCTGTTAACAATATAAGTGGACAAGGTGACCTCAAACCCATGGGATCAGGGGATCCCCCTACCAATTCTGACTTAGTGGCAAGACTATAGGGTAAAACAGCAGTTGCCATGGACGGTAAGGGGAGAACAGAAGAAGTGAGTGAGTGAGGCAGGGGGATTTTTTTTTTTTTTTTAGAGGACTGTAAGGAGGAGGTGAACAAATGCAATGATGTAGCCGTCTGGAGTGTAGTGCAGAGATAAACCCTAAAAAAGGCGTGTAGTGCGATGCCATGAATGTAAGGTAACGATAAGAAGGGAATTATAAAGCCACGACCCAGAGCGAGGCAGACAGAAGCCTCCTGATGCAGTAGCGATGGACCTTCTCCTCTGCCAGACCCTGAAGCAAGAACCACCCTACCTCGTCTCAGCTGATCAAGGGTCCCACAGAGCAATGCAGAGGAAGAAGTCATTCAACCCCCATCACTGCATCGTGACAGGTATATGGGGTAGTCGATGTCCTTCATGACTACGGTACCCGGACCCTACTGATGTGTGTGTGTGTGTGTGTGTGCTGATTTAATGTTGAATAAATGAATTAGCCACACGTGTGTATGGAAACCTAATTCCTCCCTCTTGACTGAGAGGTAAGCGCTCCTGACAAGGACTGAAACCATTCTGTGTGAGTCTATGCAGTGTGTACGTCCTTAAAGAATTCGTCAAAAAACCTGTAAACATTTAAACACAGAGGGACAATTGAATGGATGACAATAAAGAATAATTTGTTTAGGCAGTGCGAGGAGGAAGATCGTAGCGGTATTCAGATGGTGACAAACATAAGAAAAGATCAAAACCCCGTGTGACAAATGCCGGGGAGACTTCAGCAAAGGGGCTGGAGAAGAAAGGGCCTGACTCGAGTGTCTGGGGAGCGTTCATCAGGACAGAGCCTCAAGGGGCTGCAAGGATGGGCGGGACAAACCAGTCGGTTGGTGAAGCTTTGCCCACAGGACTTCCCGTTAATAACTGCTGCTGCCTCCTGGCCTTGAATCAAATGGCAGTGGGGAGGGGAACATTTCTCGCTCTGGAGGTGAGACCCAGAGATAAGCAAGAGGCCAGAATGACCCCAGGAAGAGGACGATAGCTAGGCACAAGATTAAAACTCTTCTTGAGGACTAGAAACAGCTCCCATGTGACTCGGGGAAGGAGGGAGAGTCAGGGTAAGAAAATAGAGGTTTCCTTTAGGGCTCTCCACACAGATAATCCTCTTCTCCTTGACCAGGTAAGGGGCTCTGTGTTAATTACCCAACCTAAAGGAGGGAAGGTGGGCATGAAATCCCTCGGCTAGCTAGGACTCTTGACATTCCATAGCTGCTGGGAGAGAGGTAGTTTTTGGGTTTGGGTTTTGTTTTGAGTGATGTGACCCCTATAGGTCAACCACATGCCAGGACAGAACCTGCTCCCAAAACTCGCTGGGCAACACCAACTGGACTTGTTGGGGAAAGCAAGCAGAAAGGAAGAAATGTCAGAGTTGGGTGGGAAGAGATTAGAGGGTAGAGGAAGGAATTGCAGGGGATGATCGTGCTCAAAATGCACTGTAGAGAACTCTCGAAGAGTTAGTAGAAATAGCATTAGGAAAAGAAAATATGGGCTCTATTACAAAGAGAAAAAGAAAGGAAGTGCTTCAAAGCTTCACAAAGGAGTGACAGGCCAGTGGGAGGGACAGAGAAGAGAAGTAAGCCAGCTCACCCTGGTGCCTGCCGCTGCTCTGCGGGGAAGGGGCTGATAGGCAGAAGCCTATGAGAAAGGTACCTTGTGGGCCTAGTGGAAGAGACTAGCAGTTCCTCCAACCAGCACTCAAAGGCCTCAAATCCTTTTGTAGGTTTTTCTGAGACAATAACTTCTCTGGGGTGGGTCATCCGTGGGGAGGAGTTCCACTTTGCCCCTCTGTAGAACCCAGAGGGCACTGGCTGGACACCATATTGGAAGGGAACACGGTTTAAAACTGAGCTGACATAGGAACCTGAGAACAGTCACAAATCAAAGACCCTGAATTCAGCGAACCATGAACCCAGGGTAAGAGACAGCCCTGGGAAGCAGCTGTAGACTCCAAGAAGGCTAAACAAGTCAGGATTGTGAGTTCGAAGCCAGCCTGGACTATATAGTGAGAGCCTGTCTCAAATACACTCACTTGTCTTGAGCTTAATATAGACACAGATTGTTGACTACATCCAGGATTATCTACACATGCTTATGCACGTTAGCATATATGCGCATATTTCCTTGTTCTGCTGAAATTATCTAAAAGAAACTACCCTCCAACAGCAATGGTCATGTCTGGCACCTGATGAAAAAACCCAAAGCGCCTTAGAGAACAGTCAGTTCTAGGAGTGGAGCAGGAGGGAAAAGAAGCAAATACAAGTCAACCAACCGCATCCACCTTGATGTTTTCCAAGGTGGGCACAGCAGACAGCAGAAAGCGCAATGGCTAAAGGTAAAACGACCGGCAACAACAAGAACCGATTAGCCCTGGAGCAGAGCCCAACGAATAAAATGAATCATCACGAGTTTACACTGATATAAATGAGTGAATAAACGAAAAGATGTTGATGAGAAGACAACCCTCTCATGCAAGTGTGGTCCAGATGATGCATGGAGAAGTTTCAGCCGCAAGGAAAAGTAGAGGCTGCACAGTAGCAGGAGGAAAGAAAACAATGATGTTGCCATGGAGACACCTGCCAGCTTCCACTGTAGCCAGGTAGTTAGGGTCAGCAGCCACAGGACAAGTCATGTTGATATTGACCTTTTTGTGCAACATGATGCAAATGTCACTTTATCTCTGTGGCTTCCACAATACAATAACCCTAATTTAACAACACACACACACACACACACACACTCATACGAGAGAGAGAGAGAGAGAGAGAGAGAGAGAGAGAGAGAGAGAGAGAGAGAGAAAACTGTATAGTTGTATGTACTCTTTAAAATGACAAGGTCTAAAAGCAAGAAGACATTCATGAATTATCACACCCCATTGGCTCCTGGGAGGTGGAGCAGCTGAAAGCAATATGGTAGATAAACTTCTGGAATAGAAAAGGACATTGGACAACACTAGGAAATCTGAATAAAGTGTGCCTTTTAACTAATACTATGGCTAATCATAATGCATTGTTATTATCCCATGAACTGCAACAAGTTACCCTGCTAACAAGAACTGAGGAGAGCTGAGGTTAAAAGCCTATGCTTAGCGTTCAGAAGGCCCTGGATTCCACCCTCAGTACCAAGTGGTAGAATAATTGAGGAAGCCGTGGTGGGGATATAGAAATGTTCTGTACTTCATAAATTTCCTGTAGAACAGACACAACTACTACCCACCCGCTCACCCACCCCTCTTTTAAAGACGAATTGAGAAGACTCTAGGAGAGGTTTCAGAGGCAGAAGAAGGGAACACCCCGAACCAATCCTTCACCCACTGCTTTCCCAGGGCTTCTGACTTGCGCTCTTTAGCACACCCCTTCCCCCCAGCCTCCACGTGGATTCCCGACTCTTTCAGAGTCGTGTCCACAGCAGTCAAGAGTTGGTTTGGAACAGGCCTTGTCTTTTTCAGCTTGGTTTCTCACTTCTGGAATCACCTGAGCAGTCTGTGGGGTCTTGCGCCCATCCTAAGTCAGCTGTTCTGTGGAGGGAGAGGAGGCACGGCTAGCTTAGTCTGGTCCCTGTGCTGCATCTGCTGTGAAGCCAGCCAGGGGTGAAGGAAACCTTCTTCTACTCAAACTCTTAGACAGGGAAAGGTGGCTCTGTTGGCGCCAAGAGACTTACAAGACAGGTGGCTGAGCCAGATGATGGAAAAACTTGCTGCTAGTGCTTATAGTGAACAGGCAGCAAACTGATTTCCACAAGGCTGTTAGAGGTGCTTGTAATTTGAAAAATAGATGAAATAAGATAAAAATTTGCTTTAGGTTCTAAGGACTTGACCCAACTTATTTTTTTGAAATGGATTATAACTGTACTCTCTCTCTCTCTCTCACACACACACACACACACACACACACACACACACATACATACACACACACACTGCCCAAATCACTGTTAAGCATAACTGTAAGCTGAAAGAATAAAATGAAATCAAGCTATTTTATGAGGTTTAACATACATCTTCTTTAAGAAAAAGTGTTTTTTTTTTTTTTTTTTTTTTTTTTGGCTCAGTGCAGTGGCGCACACCTTTAATCCCATCACTCAGGCAGACGAAAGTGGCTCCCTATGAGTTCAAGACCAGCCTGGTTTCCATAAGGAGTGTGAGGCCAGCCAGGGCTACATAGTGAGGCTCTGTCTCAGGAGACAAAATGGCAGGAAGAATAGAATAACACTTAGAATTGTAAGACATTTATTTAAAAAAGTAGTCTAACTTTGCTCAAATTCTTATCCGTGAGATATGTCCAATTTTAAAGGATGCGATAAATCTAAATGACTAATAGTGAAAAGTGTGACCAAGATACTTCGTACTAACACCGATCTGCTTCCCTACCACTCATCATGAATTTATGCTTATGGAAATCTCCTTGTCAAAGCTAGCTCTGCCAGACTGACTGTGGCCATAAAGACCTGTTGACAGTACGAGGTGTCCACAGTGGGACCCGCGCATAAGACAACAATAATCCTGTGTTAATCTCACAGTCGAACCCTTTATGTGAGGGTGACGAAAACGGCTTAGATCCCGGAGAAAGTGAGCCCACGCTCTCCGCTCACCTGTGACGACCATGCGCTTTCCCACGGTCTCAGAGAGCGGCTCCCGGTACGAGACAGACATGCTGACCCTTAAGCTTCTGTGCTGCAATTCCTGCCCGAATCGTCCTCAGAACAGTGAATGGACCAGGAATTGTCAAGGACGGGGTCTCTGCTCTCCCAGTCTGTGACCTAGGCTGGATGGTTACTAAGGATGCTTTATGACAGGAAGAGCAGACATTCCTTCTGCCAGAGCTCTGTATTCCAGTGCCTGAGAGCAGACACAACTGGAGCTGCACCCCACCACAACTGTCCCTTGTCTGCCCATATCAACCAGAAGCCTCTGGTCCATGATGTCCTAGAACAGCCCGGCCGGCTGTCTCCAGTATCTTTCAGCATTTCTGGAGAAGGTTCTACAAGGACAAATTGGGGGTTGGCAGGGGAGAAAGAAAAAGAAAGGCAAAGCATGGTTAAACACATCTGAAAGACACTCTCCAGGAAAGTTAAAGCCCGCCCTGAGACAGCTAGACTACACAGACACGCACCAGAGCGCTTACACCGAGAGCTTTCCATTTCCCAGTGTGGAAGAATGGGTCAAACCTGTCTCGTTTTCCTGGCCTTCAGTGTCTTGTCGTTTGACTCAGGCCTGCATTGCACTCTTCTTTGCTGCCATGCTGGTTCACAGTTGCAGGATCTTCTCTCCTCGGAGGCTACCCAGTCCTGATGAGTGTGTTTAATGGTACTGGGTCATCACAACACCTCTCTCTTTGAAAATACTCTGTCCTTGAAATAACCATTGTCCGAGGTATCCAAGTTGGAACTGACTTAGTACAGATAGGGGCCACTGCTCTAGAGGCAGTGGGACCTGGGAGGATGGAGCTGCTAAACAAGGCAGTCTAAAGTCTTGTGTAATAGTCGGTTTTATTCAGAGCATCGGACAATTTCTACTCTGAGGGTTAAGAAGCATCACCAGAGTAAAGTGTCCGATCATACCACAAACAACAGCAAGGCAGCATGTCTTCCCATAGAGGCACATAGACAAATGACAATAGCCGCTTGTCATGAATAATCTAAAGCCAACCCATTCCTACCCACTACTCCCGGGAAGAGCGCAAAGACATGTTCCAAGAACAATTCCACATTCTGAAGAAAGTGAGGTCACAAGGCTCTTGTCTGTTTTCTCACAAGCACTCAGAATTCTCCACGGGGCTCCATTCTTGGACCGTGTTCCGATAGATAGGACTTAAACCCCATGTGTGGTGGCACAAGTCTGTAATCACAACATTCAGGAAGGGGATGCCAGAGGATGTCCATTGTCATCTTTGACTACGTGGAAAGTCCAAGGCTAGTTTAGGATACACAAAACCCTCTCTTAAAAACAAAAATAACAAACAAACAAACAAAATCCCTGGCGTTGGAGTGAGGACTACAGGAACCAGCCCATTCGGATGTGTCCTTGTATTTGTTGCTGTATTGCCCAGGCTTTTACTATTGGACTGAAGGGATCCTCTTGCTTTAGCCTCCCCAGTTATTGGGACCATAGATGCGCTACTAAACATGGTGTGGGAGAATGGTTTGTATTCTGTCAATTATAATTTAAATAAACGTTCATTGACCAGTAGCCAGGCAGGAAGTATAGGTGGGACAACCAGACAGGAAGTAGAGGCTGGTCAATGAGACAGGAGAATTCTGGGAAGAAAAAAGCCTATGCCTCTGCAGTTCTGAGCCTGCCACAGAAGCAAGATGTGACTGCCTCGCTGAAAAAGGTACTGAGCCATGTGGCTAACATATACTAGAATAATGAGCTAATATAAGTTATAAGAGTTAATAAGAAGCCTGAGCTAATGGGCCAATCAGTTTATAGTTAATGTAGACCTCTGTGTGATTTCTTTGGGACTTAACGATTGCGGGAACTTGGCAGGACAGAAACCTCAACAACATAAACATGGCTCACTTGCATTTTTAATAATGCTTCAAAGAGAAAAAAGATGGTTACACCTAAATTAAGGAAAGTAATTATGGACCTGGTGAGATGGCTTGGAAATTAAAAGCACTGGCTGCTCTTCTAGAGGATACAAGCTCAGTTCCCAGCACCCACGTGTCCTCTCACAAATGGCTGTAACTCCCATTCCAGGGGATCTGATGCACTCTCTGGCCTCTTGGGCATAGGACATACACATAGCACACAGACTTACATGCAGACCAAACACCCATGCACATACAATAATTGAACTTTTTAAAAGCAATTGTTTGTAACTTAAACAGAAAAAAAAAGATCACAACTTTGCCTGAGTACCTTCCATTAAGCCATCACGGGGAAGGAAGCTTCTGCTCTGATTCAAAGACTCTTGCAAACTTTCTGAGTTTTAGGGTTAACAACTCTCACACCAAAACACTGAAGGGAAGGAAACAGGGGAGGGGGCAGCAATTCTTCTATTTGAGATTATGGACCAGGTCAATACAAGTTTGGGTTCACTTGTTGCATATTTCAGATTTTAAGGGTTTTTAAAAATAATTTATCTTTATTTTATGTGCATTGGTGTGAAGGTATCAGATCCCATGGAACTGGAGTTACAGGCAGTCGTGAGCTGCCATGAGGGTGCTGGGGTTTGAACCGGGGTCCTCTGGAAGAGCAGTCAGTGCTCTTAACCACTTATCCATCTCTCCAGTCACCAGTTTTTAAGGATTTTTTTTCCTAAAAATTTTATAAAGGAAAATAATGGCATCGTTCATAAGTAAAATTCTTAAAATAAGGAATATTTTTTAAAAGAAAATCTCTACATTTATCCTTGTTAATTCCATAATCTATTCTTTTTCAGTAGTATTTCTAAAATTGAAACTACACTTATATACATATATAGACACAGAGGCGTACTTATATTCATATCTCTTCCCATCTAAAGGAACAGTGATGTGTGGAACACGCTTTCTCATCTTACTTCATAGTCATAGTGCATCTGCAGAGCAGTCTACACAGCACGAGGTAAACTCAGTTCTCATTTTGTGGACACAACTAGAACATATTCAATTAAATGCACTTGCCATAATTCATTCCACCAGTGCATTATTAACGATCATTCAAACAATCCCTTTTTTTTATACAGACAGTACTATAACATAGGTGTAATCTTCTGTCCCACCAACCCACTCCCAAATAACCACAGAGACTTCTTATTAATTATAAATAGCTTAGGCTTGTTACAAACTAGCTCTTACATCTTAAATGAACCCATAATTCTTATCTACGCTCTACAACACGGCAGTACCTTTTTTCAGCATGGCATATTCATCTCCTGCTTCCTCTGAGTCTAGCTGTCAGTCCCATTTCTGTTCTTCTTCCCAGGGTCCTCTCTGCCCCCCAAATCCTGCCTAGCTATTGACCATTCAGTTTTTCATTAAATGAATCTGAGTGACAAATCTTCACAGTGAACAAAAGGACTACTCTATAAAAAACAATTCCTCCATACATCTGCTGCTGGTTTGCCGCCATCTTTGGGCTAGACTCCTGGAAGTGATATGCTGGTCTAGGGCAGATGGATCATTACTGCCCCACCCCATAATGACTGTATCATTTAGAATTCCTACCCACAGCGACAGAATACCTATTGGGGTATTCATATCACCCAGTCATAGAATGCATTGTTCCCTTTGGTTTTTGTCTATGTGACAGACAAGACATAGTGAGAATAATTTGTGTTTCTCTTGCTGCTAGTGTGATTGGACATTCTTCCCCCCCCCCAAGGTGCATTTGCAGTTTTATTTATTTATTTATTAAAGATTTCTGTCTCTTCCCCACCACCGTGATTGGACATTCTTGCAAATGCAGATTGGAAACTGCACATGGTAGTTAAGTACTCAACTATAGACCTGTGCCTCCACCCCATCACTGTCTATGAATCATCTAGTCAAACCTCTTCTTGCATTGTATTTTTGTTCAGGTCGGGGTTTTTTTATAGCCGCCTCTTTAAAAGAATGAGCTAATATTCTAAAGATGAACACAAGGAAAACAGATGAGAACAAAATAAGGGCAAATATGAAGGTGTTATGACAAAACCCAGTGCTTTGAATGCTAATCTAAAATTTTAATTTAAAGACTAAATCACTGGCAAAAAAAACTAATAATGAAATATTTATAATGAAATATTTATGCAAGAATGACTATAGGAGGTAATAAGGGCGATGGTGGTTATAGTAGTACATCTAGTAACCTCCTAATTTTGCTCGCTGAGTCATGGGAACAGGGTATACTTATCTCCAGAGTAGGATGGTGCGTGAGACCTACATGGAGAGAGGTCGGATTTCTTCGAATAGGTGATACCTGAACTGCTTTGAAGAATGACTAGAAGCCAAGAGAAGGTGTGGTTGGAGGACTTTTGGAGGACACCTTGAACCAAAGTCTAGAGACAGTACAATGGAGAGCAAAAATACAAGTTCAATGCTGCTAGTCATTCTAGTCCTCTTTTTGTCTGTACCTGAGGGTATGAACTTACGAGGAATGTTTGTTTCAGAGGTTTGGCCCATGGTTTGCCAGTTCCGTGGCTTTGGGGCTTAGAGTGAGGCCACGCGTCCTCATAGGGAGCACGGACACAATAACACAGAGCTGTTTATCTCAAGGCAGCCAGGAAAGCAAGCCAAGAAGAAAGGCTAGAGCCCAAGCTTCTCTCCAAAGACTTGTCCCCAGGGACCTCTCCCCCAACAGGTTCCCCTTACTAAATATTTCAGCCCTTTCCAGTAGCTCTCAGTCTTGTCAACCAAGACTTCAGCACTTAGGAAAATGTTCTAATTCTAGCAGAGGGTGAGCTGGGTGGTGAGTTGGGAGAGACACTCTAGGCCCCACAACCCACGGTAGTTAGGAGCACCTGTGGAAGGCATCCGCTTAGGAGCACGGGCCAGGTCTATCTTGAAAGTAGAACCACTTAGCTGGAGAACGGGCTTGGTGAAGCAGGCCTGGAGGCTCAGCACAGACAGCTGTTGACTTCAGGCAGGGCCCCTGAACACAGTTTTGACTCTTCCTTGGATAGAAGCTGGAATGTTTTTGGTCTCGTCAACAGGTCTTGTCCTTACCAGAAGATAGGAATGCCTGAAGGGAGTTTATTACTTCTCTTCACCTAAATGACCACCCCTGCCTGGAAACTGTCTGTGAGGGACGTGAAAACAGAGAGGCACTTCGGCAAACCAATGCATTACCCGCCCCATGCCGCACCCCAGATTCTGTCATTAAGTCCTAGAAAAATCTCCATGGCACCCTACTTCTGGGACTAATGCCTGTTATACAGGAACTCTGCCTTATTCTAATTCATAGTAGAAACGGAACCCAGTGCCTTGACCATACCCTGTCAGAGCTTTAGCACGTAGCCACACAGCTATTACTTCCTGTATACTTCTTGGGTGTTTTGAGACAATGTCTCCTTGTAAAGCAGTCTATCCTCAGACACCCCATGTAGCAGAGCCCGTCCTTGAAGGCCAAATTTTCCTATCTCTACCTCCCAAGTGCTAGGAGTACAGGCATATGCCACTATCCCCGTAATTTCTTTATACTTTTTAATATCAAACATGGTCATGCCTCTTACATGTGTTCCTGACTTAGAAAATAATCCGGACAGCAAACCAAATAGTTCCAGGCTTGGCTTCAAATTGCAAGACTTTTATATAATATTGGGAAGGAGATTTTTTTTTTGGTACAGCAATCTGTAGAATAAATGAAATGTATGTAAATGCTTATCAATATTCCAGACATACAGTACATATTTAATAATGTCTTATTGCTGTTATTGGTCTAATTGCCTCTTGCTGCCACTACCCAGACGTCCCTGAAAATATAAACACACATGTCAAATGCAAATGTAAACGATGCCCATTGTTTACCTTTTTTCATTTTGGGGTCTGAAAATTGACTCATAAGGGAGTCTGCAGCCATTCCCCTCCTCCTCATTTGGTTCTAATTTGGGTAAAACGGCACCATTGTGTTGGTTTGTTAATCCCTCTCAGTCTGTGCGGCCCAACTTCCTCATTAAAATACACTTAAATTAAAATCATAAAGCATTTGCACTGTTAACACCCAATCGCTATACTACATGTTAACAATAAATAATTCAAACAAGCATTATGAAGCAAGTGAGCCACACGCCACATACCTCACAATGGTGTGTTTTCATTAGGTATGACCTCAGCCATGATGGAGATTGAGTGCACATTCCCCCCCCCCCCCCCCCCCCCCCCCCCCCCCCCCCCCCCCCCCCGTGAGCCGCGGGATCCCGTGAGGCTAGTTGAGGTCCTAACAGAACGCTTCCTTGGAGATGGAAACAGAGCTGGGACTAAGGGTTCAGTGCTGCTCTCTTAGGCCAGGGTGATTTCCTCTCTGTTCCCCTTTTCAAAGCAACCTAGCGTCTTTCTCGTTCAAGGTGGTGTGATATCGAGGGACTTGGCGTTTGCTTTGGTGTGTAATGTGCCTTTCTACTGATACCAGCTATATTTTCTGGTGAGGCCCTTTTCGCTGATCCATATAGAAATATAGCTGCCACTGCTCTGCGCCAATCACGGTAGCTGTCCCAGTTGCTTTCCTGGACGTCTCTCAATGTCTGCACACAGTGGTGGGATGTAGCCTCACCACTGGGATATTGATGAGGTGAGCCCCAAGGTTTAGTGTTAGCATTTGTCTTTTATATACTCATAACAGAGATGACAGATTCCCAAACCGGGCTGTTTCTGGCTTTGGGTGATCGAAATAAAATCTTAATCTTCAACTATTGTGTTCTTCAAAACGCCATTTATCATGATAGAAATTGCCCCACAGGGAATTTCCTCTGCACGGAGGAGATGGTTCGACACGGTTCCTCCTGGAGCTGTTGGAACTTTCCAGCTAGTGACCTCCAGTGAGGTACCAGTAGCCTTCCATCTTGACCTGTCCTGGGTTAACATCTGTCCCACAGCTGGACAATCAGCTCCCTTGCAGGCTGCTTCTGTCTCCATCTATCAACACGAGTCTCTCAGGTCTCAGAAATCCTACTTCCTTCTCTATCCTACTGGATAGAAGGCCGTTGCCTTCTATGTTCTTTTGTTTTGCTGTACAATCCAAGGCCTCACACAGGGTAGGCACACACACTCTGCCACTGAGATACACCCCAACCTCTGTGTTTCAATTTTAACTTGGCTGCTGCCGAAACATGTCTCGCTTATGCTGGTGGGGAAACCTCTGTACAAAGATCACTGGGTAGAGTAAAATTCTGCTAATCCCTGGAACCCAGCCCTCTCGACTGCTGCTGTGACCCTCACTGCTATGCTACTATGCAGAATAGTATTTCAACTCAGACTTTGTCACAGGAAGAAAGGAGAGACATTTTCTACAGGGCTTCCAGAAGATAATGCAGTCTGAAATTGTAATAATGGCTCGAGTTAGAGAGCAGATAGTGTAAAAAGAGACATCGGTGACTTTACCCTTCAGCTATCAGACTGTTGCAAGACTACTGAAATATCAGGCTGCAGAGACTTAATATTTCCCCAGGAATCCCATGCTGGGGAAAAATGGGTTAAGCCCTGGTACCAAGTAGAGTTGGACCTGGAAGAGATTGTACACTCCTAAGAGCTTAGCTCACAGTTAACATATGCCTATTTCTTGGCTTCAGTTTCATTTTGTTTTATAATATTATCTATCACACTAAGGTAGTAAAGGATGGAGAGGAACAAGGAGACTTCTCCATAGTTTGGGTAGTTTAGATAAGTCCATTTTCCTGTACCAATTTTTGTTTTGTAAGTTCTATTAAGACACGATGCTAACGAGAGGGAGCCCACGGGTGACAGCTCTTTGAGACACTGAACAGGCTACCTGCTGACTGGGCTGGGTCAGGAAGAGAACTGGGAAACTCCTCCATCCGACCCACAGGTCTTCTGCTGGATCCAGAGAGCACCACTCAGCACAGGAGCACCGTGTCTCTGTGACCTTCCCAGCAATGGAGATATTCTAAAGGGACGCTGCGCCTCCCTTTGCTATCAGTCTACTGAGACAAGGTTTTTAAATTTTCTTGACTCTTCACATTTTCTCTGATTTTCTTAAGGGCTAAATTTACACCAGACTTTGAACTAGAAGCCCTCTTCCGGTTCCTGCCGGGTCCCGATTGTTTGCGTTTTTTATCTACTATTGCTTATCACCCACACCAGGAAACAGTCTGCAGGAGCAATCGGTCCTCCTGATCGCCTTATCCATGGGGTCAGCATCACACCACAATAGATTCTCGGTAATCTGACAAACGGCAAGATGCTCTTAGATAAATGAAACCCCAGTGAGGGAGAATTCCCATCATGCTTTTGAAAGCGCTCTGAAGAAAAACACGCAGGAGGTAGTGGGTTCTCTGTGACTAGGGGGCCATTCAGCTTTGCTGGGTTCTGGTTCATGGCTCCACAGCCCAGGGAGTGGAGACTGGGTGTTCTGAAGCCCACGATGTGATACCTGTCACAGAACAAGCAGGTCCTAGGGAAAAAACACACAGAAAAAGAAGCGCAGGTCAAGCCACAGGCTTTAGGGAGAGGATGTTCACTCCCTTGAAGAGATCCTGGCTCATGCTGGTGGTGCCTACTTCTTATAAAGGTGTTGCTCTACCTTTCTCTGGACGGCCTATGCTCACTGGCAATAGAAGATATTCTTATGCCTTCTCCAAAACACCTCGTCTGAGACCAGCCAAAACAGATTGGCATTTTGTCTCTACAGAGAGGACTCAGAAACGCGGTCCTGAACAGGGTTCCTTCAACACTGTCCTGCACCTGCCCCGGAATGCTGGGATCTTAGCGCGAAAGCTCCTCATCACCTCCCGGTTCCACGCTCGCATTCCCACTAGGGCTGTTCAAAAGACTCAGTGTTCTCAGACGTTTCTCTGGATGCAGCTTTGTCTTTTCATCTCGCACAATGCAGCCAGCATGTTCGCAAAGGCTTCCCTTTCTCCAGGAATCTCTGTTGGTCCGGAGCCACGTGGATGGGAGCCCAGGGCAGCAAACGCAGGCCACTGATGCTGGCTGGCTTATAAAGATACTGCCAAAGAAGCATGTTCACAATAATAACTGACAACATTTTTAATTGAGATAATTTACCAAATAATAGGGTTTTAGGAATTATGTTAAATCAGAATGGGAGGTGTATCTTAGGGGCTGTTTTTACCTAGCTTGCTCCAGGTCTTAGGTTTAATCTCCACATTAAAAAAAAAACACACACATATAAACAACATAGGTTTATAACTGGCAAAATGTGGTTTAACTGATTAAAGTACAGACGTTGGGCTGGTGGGCTGGGTACATAGCTTAGTGGTAGAACCCTTGTCCAGCATACACTGGATAAGATGGATAGCACGGATTAATAAAATGAATGAATGCATGTTGACTGTTATCTTGAATTTAAAAAAAATTAAATCATTTTTTAATGATTTAACAATGGCGGGAGGAAGCCACTGTTAAAAACAACGGGCTGAAATCTGGATGCAGAGGAATAGCGGCAGCTCACACAGCTGTTTGGATTCAGTAGACATTAACTGGAGGGAGCATTGGCTTGTGCGTAAACAGCCTAGGAATTACACTCTACACCGGAGTCTTTTCCTGAAGACACGCGTGCGATTGCGTCATCCCTCAGGTTCAAGTTCTTTCTCCACGAGTCATCAGAGTCACGGGATGGAAGAGGCTTTCAAACATCTGCCCTTTCTGGCTGCTGGGTTTCCATCAGAACCTTTTCCTGCCACACGGCCATTTACGCTCGCTTTGTGTGCCGGTGAATAGTCGCCATTTTACTCCACGGCCTCCTCCGAGCTCCTGGGGGCTACTCATGGAGTTGTTAGGTTGGTTTCAAACTCTGGTTCAGATATGTGTGTGTGTGTGTATTAGAAAAAATTACTGACTCACCAAAATAATTTTCTATTTAAATTTATTACCAACTAATACAGTCTTCTGAAAAGTTACTTGAGAAGAGATTTAAGGAAGCTGGAGGTGCTGCCATAGTTCAGTGGGCTACATACATTCAACACCTATTAGGCCCTTTTAAAAAAATATGAGTAATCAGGAAAAGCCAGCCGCACCAGTTAAGCGCTTTGTATTTTTCTATTCTTTCCCTACACACAGAGCCCTGAGACATTTTTATTGACTACAATAGCTTCGGATTATTTTGTGTTTAGTGCTATGTATGTCTATGCACATGTGGAGGTCAGAGACCGCGCCATGTGAGGCCCAGGAACGTCCTCAAGTTGTCAGGCTTTGGCGGCAAAAGCCTTTTCCTGCTGGGCAGCGCTGCCCACCTCACAGAGCTTTAGAATTGGTTGGGGAGAGGTGAATAAGATGTTTAAAACATAGATACTATGGTTTAACAGGATTGCGTGGAATGGGAGCCATATGGTTATTTAAGGCTCAATTTCATTTTATTAATTTTATAATTTCGTCCTATTGCATTTTAGTCCTGGGTAGGAAACCCAGAGCCTTGTCCAGGCTCAAATCCGCTCCAACCCTGAGCGCCACCCAGCCGCCCTTCCCCAGGTGATTTCAAGGACAGCCACTTACTCCATTCCTGGCTTGGGATTTTCCTGAAGCCATTTCTTCTTTAGAATGCCCGGAATTGTATCCGTTCTTTGGGAAACACTGGTCACCTGTTCTCAATTTTGTATACTAGGTCGGGATCTACTTAAAAATAAATTAAAAACCACACAAATTTTATCCCTGCCTGGAAAACGGGATCTAACTTCCACAGATGTCCCAGGGCCCGAGTGCACACTGCTGCACAGCAGAGGTTGCGGTGCCACAGTTATCGGTAGGAAATGAGCATGGGACGGTTGAAGGCAATCTTTTGGTAACGTGCCAAGTAACCAGGGCTTGAGCAAAAAACAACTTTTGGGATAAGTGCCTTTGTTATTAACCGACATGCTTGGGGTCTGCACTGTTCTCTGGTCCGAAGTGGCTGCTCTTGACCCTGCCGGAGAGGCAGCAAAATAGTGACGACGACACTAGGTAAACCTGTTTTATTTTGGCAGCATCTGGAATTCATTCTTCTTACTAGGTGATAGAAGCACCGGACTGCTCCATTTTATATTTTATTTGTTTTATCGTCTGTGTGTGATTTTACTGATAATTCTTGTCAGCCTTCAGAATAGGAAGATAGGTGTGACTATCTTTATCCCCAGCTTTAGTACTAGGGAGAGAGAAAGTGGGGAGAGAGCTATGACAACCTTTTCCACAGACTGACATGGAATTCCTGGAGATATAATGAGAAAATGCGATGTGGAGGGGGGAAAGGAGTCGGGCAGAAACAGAAAGTCACTGTGTGTAGTAACTGAAACCTCCAACCTGGCTCAAGATTGGCTCGAGATTAAATATTAGCACCGCTTACTGTTTAAGATCGTGAAGGAGCTCCCGAGAAAGTGCAATTTTGCACTTTTCTTTAGAGAAACAAAAACCAAGTGGCTGCAGCGAAGTAAATGTGTTTCGAATTATGCTCACATGAATGCGAACCCATGTTTCTGGGCGCGGTGTCTGGTGGGGCGTTTTCGCATTTCTCGGAGCTGTTTAGGATTTGACACGGGCTCGTGGGGAGCTCCGTGTCCCCCTTGAAAATCTATCACTGTGAGCTGCTCCGGAGACATTCCAGCCACTGTTTGCTGGTCCTCTCCCGACAGCGCCCACCACCCTGTGCACAACAGGAGCTGAGAAATGCTGTCTAGGATCGGAGGTGGCTCAGCGGGTAAAGGCACCTGCTGTCAAGCCTGGTGACCTTAATTTGGTCCTCCTGATCAATGTTGTGGAAGGGGTTGGTCCTCTGTGAGTTTGTCCTCTACTCACTGTGAGCGCCCCCTCCCCTGCCCCTGACAAATAAATATAGGTTTTTTTTTTTTTTAATTTAATAGTGTGTCTGAATTGCTAAAGCACCACATTCGAATCACTTTCATGGCTGAATGTAGAGAAGAGTCCACTTGTAGTATGCGTATTTTCCAAATTACTTACTGTAAATAAATGGAATCCTGTCTGTCAAGAGTTAAAGCATCTATTTGGAAAAAAATAAAAATAAAGTTCCTCTCTTTCCTCTGTCATCCTGTTCCTATGACTTACTTGTTCATTTAAGAGCAAACACAGTTGTCTTTTATTTATTTATTTATTTATTTATTTATTTTTTATTTGTTTTTGTTTTTGGCTCCTCCCCACCCCACACACAGTAAAGCAGTCAGCAGTGTCAGAGGAACACAGGAAGTTGCCTGTCTGGGGACTGAAATGCAATCAAGACCTGGCATGCGCACGACATTGTCTCGGTAGATCATAACTCTATTTCGCGACACTGCTCTGTCCTTTGACTCCCTCGTCTTCCTGTGCAGGTCCTGGGTGCGAAACCTTCCATCCCTGCTGGCTCCTCACCCTGTCCCCACCGCCGGCACTGCAGGCTATCGCTCAGCCCGGTGCTGAATGCAAAACAACAGACAGACAAGGACCACAAGAAAGAAACCAAGTTCCCCTGTGCAACTTTCAAATATCCCCTCCGAGAAGTAAGAACGAGTCAATGGAGAGAAACTGACGAGAGAGACCTGAGGGACTGAGAGGCTGCGCTTGGGAGCAAGAGGACCGTGGTGCAGAGGCACAGACATCAGGGACCTCAGTTCTGAGCTCTTTCTGGAAACTACCCCGGGAGAGAACCAAGTACACAGGGGCAAAGCAGCAGTGTCCCGTTCACGCCTACGCGTGTTTGCTCAAATCACGTGAGGTTTGTTTATTTTCATTTTCAAATGCATCAACATTACAATATCCAGCCTCTCTGAAAAAAAAAAAAAAAAAAGACGATCTGTGTCTGTGTTTGCCCTTGAGAAGCCATCAGCAGGACTGAACAGAGGTTCCCAAAGCACGGATCCTGAGAGCCCAGCCGCGCACAACTCCGACTTCTCCACCTCCCTGCCACAGGCTCCCACTGGTGTGGAGTGTAGGGTAAAGATGTCTGAAGAAGGTGAAAGGTTGTGATTTGAAACGTGCCTCTCCCTTTCACAGGCACGCTTTCCCGACTCTGTCTGAGTCCGTGCCTTTCCTTCTGTGGATGGCTTGCTGATGCTACTGTCTCCGTGGGACAGATCGCTGGATGGATGCAAATAGTTTGTAATGATTGGAACGAAAGTACCAAATGCACACTAAGCGGGATAGCTGTTAGCTTCCCCTGGTCATTCCTTTGGGTTAAGCATTACCTACGGGATGTACTTTCTTTTCAAATACAACCAGCCCTGGGTAGTCACTATATTGAGCAATGTGTGGTGTGGAATGCTGCCCTCTGGACCTGGCTGGACGACCGCATTTTTGAAATCAGAGAACCTGTGATTATCTTCAGGAGGCCCTCATGATACCAGGTGGGTTAACGTCCCCTCAGAGAATGGAGGAATGAGGAAGGTCATTAGACCCACACCTGAGATTCCAGCCACTCCTCCTCCATCTGGGCTGCTTTTAGGCACTTGTAGCTGTGCTGGGGTTGGACTTTTCCAAGGAGAATTGTTCCAGAATCCCACGTGCGCTCTTTGTAACCCTCTACCCAGGCTCTTCTAAGTAAGCCAAATAAATTTTACCAAGTTATCCTTTGGAGGAATGCTTACTTTGGTCTGTCCTTGGTGCTCTGCCAGGGATGAGGAGATGTTTGTTCACGTGTCCCAAGAAAAGTTACCCGCAAGTAATGTCTTTGAGACTTCAGAGACGATTGCCGACCAATTAGGGGCACCCTAGCTAGGGAACTTAGCATTTCACAGTCTGGGGGTCCCTCTGACCCACACATTCAGTTAGTCGCTCGAAGTGTGTTCTATTTCTAATTTCTGTTCATTTAATGCCCTCATTTAATGTCCCTTCTCTTCTCGTGTCCATGGACTCTCTGCTCCCTCTCCAGGATCTGTTCTGAGCAGATGGGACCCATGCAGGGCCCTGCAATAGACCCTCATTTCCTTCCTTCTCTTTCCTTCCCCCCCTCCAATTAGAAATCCATTCACAGGCCTGTGGTTCTTGTTCCAAGTGTCAGAGAAGCTGTAAAGGCCCATTAAGGAAAAGCTCCTTCTGGTCAAGAGAACAGAATCTCTGGCTGGACCTGATATTCCAGTTGGGCCAGTTCAAACACCTGACCTAAGGATCATCCTAGGAAGGTGGGCTCACCTTCTGCCACACTAAAGAGATGGGTGGGGAGATTGTTTCCTTAATGAGATTCTGCAGGTTTCCTTCCCAGAATCCCCACCTCCCCCACGCCCCTGCAAACCCCTAGAGAGACCTTTGCTTGGGTCTGATCACCTTTCTGGAAGGGGTAAGGATTCCTTTTTTTTTTTTTTCCCCTTGCTTTAAGATGCTGGCCAGATTTAAAAAAAAAAAAAGATGCTGGCCAGAACCTAAGTAGATCTTCTTTTTTCCTCTGACCCTCCTTACTCTTTCTACACTGCTTCCCTGGCATCGGGTGGCTGCGCACTGGCCACGAATCCGCCTTCCACATCTTCCTGCTCCTCATTCTCTTCTTCCAGCAGCTGCTGGAATTCACTTCGCCTGCCGTCCGTGAATGAGCTTCAGCTTCAGTCTGTTCTCAACTTCTCTTATTAACAAGACTAAGAACCCCCAGAAAGGGCTCTATTTCCCCCAGCATCATCTGGCAGCCATGAAGGGATTCCCCCAAATCCGACGGACACAAGCAACCTATCTTTTCAACTCAACCCTTGCTTAGAGTTCATGCCATCATAACCTTCCTTCCGCTCTTATCTTGTCCTGTTTTACTTGGGTGCAGTAAACACAGCCTGAATCCTGGTGCTTCTCTTCCGAGGTCACGTCCACGTATTCTGCAAGCCCATTGTGGCTGTAACCATAAAACGTGCTGCTTCAGGCCTTTCCCGGGTCACCTTTGCCCTAGCATTTGCCTCAATTCCATATCCACCCCCCAACTCCCACCCCACTCCCAGCATAGGCGCAAGTTTTAGCTGGCTCCTTGCCAACACCACTAAGAGACACGCTGTACTTAACATTCCTTTTAATGTTGTCTACCTACTTATTTAGAGACAAGGTCTCCTTGCGTAATCCAGGTTGACCTGGAACCTGTGAACTTCCTGCCTCAGCCTTCTGAGCAGCTGGGACTATGGGCCTGACCCGCCACGCCTATCTGGCCTTTAACATTCTTTAACAAAGGGTAGGTAATTACAGATGGACATGAACAGACATCATGGAAATCCACTGGACGCTTGAGTTTTTAAATCGGGATTCCTGAGCCACATCATACTTGTGATCTCTGCACTTGGAAGGTTGAGGCTGTAAGATGATCACAAGTCTGAGGCCATCCTGGATGATAGAAGGAGATCCCGTCTAAACAAAAGAAGCAACAGCTACGAAGGGTGGTGGTCACCCTGAACCTGGCAGCTCTTTACAGAAGCTGGCATCTTTCTTGTTCCTTTCCTCCCCACCCCCATCCCCTGTTCCTCCTACAGAAAATGGTTCAAAACATAATAATCTCTGCAGCACGGGCTCTGCTCCCACTGGAGTCAGCCTTTTTAATCATCGAAGACAATATTGAGCACTGCAGGCTAAAGCAGCTGTATTTAACTTATTCATCGGTACAGGATTTCTGCAAAGACATTTCCACGGCTTTTTGTGGCTCACGGAAGTCCCTGCTTACCCAAGAAAAGGAACATTTACTCAAGGATAGTCTTTGATGCCATCACGTGCCTGCTGTACTTTCAGCTCCTGGGCTTCTGGGACATCCTTAAGGAGGGAGCGTTTCCTTAGGGGCTGCGTGAAGAACTGGCTGAAGAAAAGAACGTATTGAACCCCTACCGCACACACCGATGGGGCTCCAGAAGTATTCTGATGTCATCACCTGGTTCTCCCTTCCTCCCCCCCCCCCTTTGAGGATTTCCAAATGTTATCCAGATGAACAAAACTTGAATTCCAGAAATTGTAGTTCTTGCTCTCTCTGTTACCACAGGAACCAAAGCTAAACGAAAACACACACACACACAAACCCCCAAACTGGAAGGGTGAGGAAATAGGGTGGATTTGGGTAACCTTTATGTTCTGCACAGGTTTTGAATTTCAGGGTGGATACAGGAGACCTAGGGACCCCTTTGTCCCTTCCCCCGCTGTACAGGAAGGTGAGAACTTTGATTAGAGGAGAAATACTCTGTGTACCAAGCTTGGCTTCCAGCTTCCAAGGTTTCTGCTGCTGATACCAAACAATGTATTCTTCACACCTGTGTCAGACAGGGGCGGCGCCTCCTGGCTCAGCCAAGGCTCCAGCACCTCACATGATAATGGATGCCACAGCACCCCCACCCCCATTCCCCGGTCCTCATTTCCTCCTTTGCTCCCAACGGTACGTTGTATTTCGCTGGAAAGCACCCCGTGACTGCAGCAATAAGCACTATATAAATAATAAATGGAATGCAATGCAGTCGGAATCGTCTTGGACCCCCGACTTTGGCTTCCTTCCCAAAGCAGGCAGATTTCGACATGCAAAAGCTGCTTCTCTGACAAGCTGGCTTTCCCTCCTCCCTTCTCTAAGACTCCGTTCACTTGCTTGCTGGAAGTTTTGTGCGCCTGTTTGGAAGTGAAGGGATATTGACGGTCTTCCATCTCCAGCGTTCACGATGGCTATGTTCAGTGTGAGGCATCCCTCAGTGTGAAATACAAAGAATAAAGGCAGAGGAGGGAGAGTAAGAGAAACCATGAGCTATACAAACCCAGAACTAAGCACAAGCAATAACCAGTTGCTTTCTTGAGCCACATTGCTGTCACGCTAAGGTGATGTAGGAATACAAGGAACCTTGAGACACAGACTCCATGTCCAAATGAATGGCTATAAATTGTGACCCTTTGGAAAAGAATGGCGGCCGAAGCAAGAAGTCTGTTGCTATTGGACAGTTTATACCAGACAAGCGTCTCCTTCGCTCTTGGATGGGCTTTGGGGCTAGGAAGGAAGGAAATTTGTTGGAGACAATAGTCATAGAGATACAGAACAGAAAAGCATCAAATAGACCGGGGATCCATGGCTGACAGATAACAAGTCTAAGCTAAAGAGACAGGGGTTCACCGCTAAGGTTGCTTCTCACTGTGTGCAGGGAGGCTTTGCACACGAATCCTCCGCCGATCATGCAGCCTTATAAATACCACAACACAGAGAAGTGAGCTGGAAGACAGATTTTTTACTACAGAGAGAGACTTGGGACACAGGCCCTCTGCACACGAGGCAGGTGCCCTCCTGGGTACAGCTGTCCATGCAGCCTTTATAGTCCCTGAACAGGATGTAAGATTTGTAAGTTTATGGATCATAGTAACCATGGAAACAATTTTTTTAAACAAAGGGAGAAATAAAATCAAATGAGAAGAGAATCATCTGCAAACTCTGTAGCTGTTTGTGATCCAACAACCTCTTACAAAGAGTTGGATGGGCCACTTCTGACAGGAACAGAGATTTTTATTTCCTATCTGCCCTTCATATAATATTATATATAACTGATCTATTTATCTGTTAGTTATGATCTAATATGGAATCTTAGAAAGAGCATTCTCTCATTATCTGAATGTAATTGGAGGTTTTTGTAATCCAATGTGTGCAGCAGTTAAAGGTACTTTTCTTTTTTTACTTCCTAAACAATTAATTATACCAAAGACAACTATTCTATAATTAGTACAAATCAAAGTCATTGGGGGCTAGAGCTATGGTTCAGTGGTAGCATACATGCTTAGCATATGGGAGGCCCTGGGTTCGATACCCAGGACACACGGTCACTGGCCAGTTCAGAGCTGAAGTCCTTGTGTCTGCTGCTGATGGAAGAAGAGAAGAGCTGAAGGAGTAACTCGGTCTCTCAAGCCCAACGTTTGCAAAGTTAGATTAAGACCCTGCCTCAAAAAGTAGCAGCAGGGGCTGCAGAGATGGACCCGGTAATGAAGGGAACTTGCTGCTCTTGCAGAGGACCTGGCTTGGTTTCTAGCACCCACTTGCAGGCTCACCACCTGTCACTCCAGTTCCAGGGAACCCAATGCCCCCTCCTGTCCCCTTCAGGTTCCTGCACACATGTGGTGCACACAAATTCACTCAAGTGCACACACATATACACTTTGATTTCTTTTCCTGAGGAGAGATACAACTTTAGTTGGGGAACACTGTTCCCCAAGATGTTTATTGTATCATTACATACTGTTAAAAAACAAACCACAAGTGCATATTAACCTATCAAAATACTGTTAATTATTAAAGTGAGCATTGGAAACTTGTTAGAGACTATTTATAATAGAAGCCTGTATGAAAAAGCTAGGAATGACTGCATTTTTTTTTAAACCAGTACATGTCTTGGTAAATACGGAAACCTGAAGTCGAAAATGACAACTGTTGCCATAGGTCTTCTTGCATTTTGGTTAATTATATGTTTTTGTTGTTGTTTTGTTTTTCGAGACAGGGTTTCTCTGAAACTTTGGCGCCTGTCCTGGAACTAGCTCTTGTAGACCAGGCTGGCCTCGAACTCACAGAGATCTACCTGCCTCTCATTAAATACATCTTTTAAGTGGTGCATTAAAACAGAAATTACATGTAGCGGGCTGCTCAGATCAGCCAGTGGTAGAGCACTTAGTGAGGTCCTGAATTCACATTCTTCGTCCTGTTCTTTACCCTCTGGTCTTACTCAGCTATCCCATTTCTATTACCAGCTTTTCTTTCTTTTGTTTTTGTAGTACTGGGAATTGAACTTACAGCCTCACTAAGTGCTCTACCACTGAGTGACCCGCTCTTTGAAATGCACAGCGCGTTACTGGCATTGCGGTCACCCTGCTACCCCAGTGCACACTGGGACTTCTCCTCCTTACCTGTGGCATTTGTTTTCGTCTAGAAGAAATTCTTGTTAATGAGTCTGAATATTTCTCGCGTGAGTGTATTTACGTTTGCACCTGTGCCAGCGCCTATCGAGACCAGAGGAAAACCCAGGGCCATTCATCAGAGTCCATGTTTTAGCCAGGCTCTCTCCCAGGCCAGGGACTGGCAGAGTAGACTGGGCTGAGTGGCTCGTGAGTCCCAGGGCTTCTCCCACTTCCACTTCTCTGATGCTCTGGCCAGGAGCTTTTCTCCTGGGTTCTGGGTATGGACTGCTCGCACATCCTCTTACTTGCAAGGCCAGCCTCCTTAGCCCAGGCTTTGAGAATTTCTAATGCTATCCTTTTCTAATTATAGGCAGGAGCAAACAGGACAAAGGGGTCAGAAAACTCAGTGTAAGAACACTGCTGCCCAGTCACAATCAGGCACTAGCGAAAGCACAGCCTTTGTTTGGCGCTGCCTCATCTTGCCCTTGATCGCCGAGCCTTATAGTGTCAAACCAGCTGAGGGAACCATGGGTCTTCTTCTTCTTCTAATGTGTAAGTCTTATTTACAATCAGGAACTGTTGTTGGCTTTGTATTTTTCCAATGTTTAAGGGCAGCTCCATGTAATGGCAGAGAAACTGATCAGAGCTTAAGCCTTTTCTTTTCTTTTCTTTTTTTTTTTTGGTTTGGTGTGTGGCTCTATGACTATTATTTTTTAAAATGCATAGCTATTCCAGCACAAAGGCAATAAATAGGTACGGAGGGAATGCATGGCTCAGAGCTTATTTCCAGTTAAAGCATAATTACAGTATAGAGCACAACATGCCTTCCTTATTTTCAGGGCGCATTTATAAAAATGCAGTAACACATGAATGACTAAAATAATAACTTGAATAATATTTTACAAAGCCCTTCCTTACCCATTATCTCTACAGTCCTACACAAAGTAAAATACTGGTCTACAAATGGCTAATAATACCTTTCATTTGCCTTTCCACTTGGATTTTTAAGATAATCACTACTACAAAGATGTAGAGTTTTAAAACCCGTCTAAGTACAAATGCCATGGGGGGGAACTACTTTGTGGCATAATACACCTTGAAGGGGGCTCTGCGTGCGTGAGCATTTATTCTCTACAATCAGCAGAAGTCAGGGCTGAACTCACGTCATTTGTCCAGAAAGTGAAATTCCCGAGGTTTTGTAGCCTAAAACATCAATGGGAATCTAGGTGTGATAAAAACCTGGGGTCCCAAAATTTTCACTTGCGGCAGCCACCATTAGAAGCTCACAACGCTTGCCCAGCATGTGCCGGACCCCCGGTTCTATCATCAGTACTGGGTAGGGAAGAAGTCTTGTGGAACAAATAGGAAAAAAAAAAATGATTTTCCCAGACAATGGGATGAAGTCAGTGCTTATAATAATCGCTTAGATAATCCCTTAGAGGCCCAAGTCAGTTAAAGGCTTGTTCCCTAGTGTGGCACTCGTAGGTGATGTAATTGAGGCTTCCTCCCATCGGCTCACATATTTGAATGCTTGATTGCCAGCTGATGGAACTGTTTAAGAAGGATTCGGAGGTGTGGCCTTGTTGGAGAAGGTGTGTCACTGGGTGGGCTCTGAGGCTTCAAAAGCTCAGCCGTTCCCATTTAGCCTTGTCTTGTGTTTGTGGCTCAAGATGCAAGCTCTCTAGTACTGCTCCAGCACCATGCCCGCCTGCCCGCTGCCATGCTCCCTGCCATGAGGGCCACGGACTCCGTCTCTGAAACTGCCAGCCTCAACAAACGCTCTCTTCTGTACGCTTCCTTGGTCATGGTGTCTTCACAGCAACAGAAAGGCAACTAAGACGGGGGTGGGGGTGGCAATGAACACTTCCTGAGCCGGGTCTTAGCAGGTGTTGATTCCTCTGGGAAGCCAGGACTCTTATATTTTCCTCACTTCCTGGATGCCATGATACTTCCCAGATGGTGAGCCGCTTTGGCACAGACCCAACTGAGCACGGACTAAAACCTCCATAGCTAAGAGCCAAAGTAGAGTTTTCTTCTTCGTAATCTTTGTAAATTGTTTGCATCAGTATGGGGGATCTATAAAGCAGAAACATAGTGTGTGTGTGTGTGTGTGTGTGTGTGTGTGTGTAGTGTCATGGCCAAATATCCTGTGTTGTACATCACTGTGTCTGCTCTACTCGAATCTGAGCAGTACGCACTGTAGATCCGTTTACAACTACATCATCCTAAGTAGGTCATGCTTTGAGGTAAGACAGCATTATGACTCAGCTATGATGTCATAGGTGATAGGAATTTTTCAGCTCCTGACAGCCTTAGGGGACCACCATAGTAGGTATAGGCTATGACTGATGGAGAAGTCACTAATATGCATATCACTAACTATCTCTTCCCTTGGTGCTGGGGATAGTACCCAGGACCTTGTGTATGCTAAGTATACACTCTTCCACTGACCAGTCCCGGCCCCATAATTGCTGCTGCTTCGTCCTCGCCAGAATCCTCTGGCCTAGAAAGCAGCACTGATATAGATTTCAAACTAAGATCATTGGCTCTGGTTACCATATCAATTGTTGCAGGGTTTTTCCTTTCTTAGTGCTTGGAGCCACTATGTTAAGACTCCCATCACGTGACAGCCGTTATGGTGGGACAGAAACTTGACTTCCAGGGTCCTGATTGCCACCTCCCTTGTTCAGTTAATAAATTTGGCCATCAGATTTTTATTTTTCAAGAGACTCACCCAGGTTTGGTTCCTAATTTCAAAGCCCATGCTTTTGACATGTTCCTTTTAACTGCTTACCAAGCTGAGTCAAGGGTAGTGTCTCAGCTCTTAGCCACCCAGTCATGACTGGTTTCAGAGATGGCTTGTGACGTGGTGTTTCTGTGTCTCTCCATTTGCTCTTAGTTCATTCGGGACAATTGCAGTTTTAGTGGTCTGTACCCTTTAAAAAAGTTGGCAAAAATGTATCAAGACATTACCATTCGGTTTAAGTTTAGCTCTCTCTCTCTGACTCAGCCCACAGAGATAATTACAGAATAAAATTTTAGGGTGGCTTTGTAATGCGAGTTTCAGTGCTTTTGCTTTAGAGACCAACAAAAGGATGATACAGAGCAAAAATAGGAGGCTCACACGATGTAATGAAGACTCTCCTGACTCAGGAGATGAGTTAGTTTTGTTGTGATCCAAAAATAAACAAACTGACTTTACGAGTGGTATTTTCCTTGTCTTTTGCCACTGAAGTTTGTTCCGTAAGATTCAGTTTTCATCTGCTTATTTAAGTAGCCAGAGTGTTAACTCTGATACCTGTAATTCATCAAAATGTGTTAGCAATGAGTTGATAAATAAGAAATGAATAGCGAGATGAACAATGAATAAGTGTTGAATCAGCTAATTATTTTGAGCAGGGAGTTTGAACAATGGCCAATGCTCAGAGCACGAAACTTTTTTTGTATTTTTTTTATATTACTAGAGCAAAAGGAACAGGTGATGCTATCACACTATCAGTAAGCTTTAACACACGTCAGATAAATTATCCACAACATATAAATATCTCTAAGAAAGAAGGGGGCTGGCATGGCAGAACATGACTGGAACCCCAGCATTCCAGAGACTGGGGTAAGAGCAAGGAAAGCCCCAGGTCAACCTAGGCTACAAAGCAAGCTCTTATCTCAAGAAAAAACACACAGCAATAAAGCAAAATCCTTCACCACCAGCAAGAAGCTTGTAAGGAAATTGAGGTTGTGTGTTACAAGCTTCAATGTAGTTCTGTCTTAGTGCCCACGTCAGTGTTTCAAAGGACCGTGTTCATTTCTTCTATGTCTATTTTCATTAGAAAAAAATAGCAGGTGCTGGGTGTTGGTGGTGCACGCCTTTAATCCCAGCACCTGGGAGGCAGAGGCAGGTGGATCTCTGTGAGTTCGTGACCAGCCTAGTCTATAAGAGCTAGTTCCAGGACAGCAAGGGCTGTTACAGAGAGAAAAAAAGAAAAATAGCAAGCCAAGCAGGCTCAACAAAAGTTACTTGAGAAAATCACATTTTTGTGTTAGTGATTTGTGGTGATTTGAAAGAAAATGGCCCCCAAAGGGAGTGGCACTATTAGTGGATGTGGCCTTCTTAGAGGAAGTGTGTCACCGTGAAGGCAGGCTTTGAGGTCTCATAGATCCTCAAGCCAAGCTCAGTGTCTCAAACCAACTCCTGCTGCCTGTGGGTCAAGCGGTAGAACTCACAATTCCATCTCCAGCACCATGTCTACCTGCATGCCACCATGTCCCACTGTGATGATAATGGACTAAACCTCTGGAAATGTAAGCCACAACACTAAATATTTTCCTTTATAAGAGTTGCTGTGGTCATGGTGTCTCTTCACAGCAAATAGAAACCCCACCTAACACAGTGATTTTCTTGGAATTCTACACTGTGTCCTGTTTGAAAAACTGAAAACCAATTATTTTTCTTCTTAGTTTACTAACAGTGAGGACTGAAATTTTTATTTTAAAAAACATTACATGCTTTTTTGTGTTACTGCTTCCCTATCACTAACATGATATGATATATAACATCTCTTTCTCTAAATTCTATTTTAATGTTTGGAAAAGAATGAATAACCCCAAAGTTATAAAAGTTGCAATGGATATTTATATATTATATATACACAATATATTAAGAGTAATCATATATATGTGTGTATGTGCGCACACGTGCCTTGTATATCTTCGTGAAAAGGTCAGTCTGTCTATCACTTGTGAAGTTGTATAGATTTTTTTTAAATCAAGTTTCTGGAGAAGATACACACATGCACTGAAATGATAAAGGAGGCATTGATTAGCCCTGCAGTCACATTAGTATAACACAGCCTTGGGATCCTACTTGCTTCCACGCCTTTGCATTAATAATGCATGCACATATTTGCAAACAGAATTTTTGCAATCCCGGGCTGCAGGGTTCTTGGCAGAGGCACTTTGGTTAGGACCTTTCACCGTGTTTCACATAATACCAAGTCACAAAATTGTATATAAATTTGGACTTTTATTTCGGTCAAAGGTGCCTTGCCAGGTCTTTTCTAAACAAATTTTCTAATAGAACTCACAGCTGGGCAGTATGTGTGTATGCACATGTGTGCGCTTGTGTGTGTGTGCACGCGCACACGGAAGCCAGAGGTCAGCAGCTGGTGTCCTCCTCTGCCATCACCTCTATCACTCAGCGTCATTTCATTTTATTTCTGTGTAGGGGACGCACTTTCCACGTGTGTGGAGGTCGGAAGACAACTTTCCTGAGTTGGTCTCTCCTTCTACATTTATTTATTTTATGTAGGTTCTCAGGCCTCCTTGCTTCTGCAGTGTCTTTCCTGACTGGACCAGCTCCCTAGCCCCCTGACTCTTTCCCAAGTGACCTCAGCTGATTTGGTAATGACACTATGTTTTGGAAATAAGTATCCCGGACATCTATAGAAACATTTTTTTTCATGTCTCATACCACACAAAAAAGTATCTTTCTTTTCATCAGTCTTGTTATTAAGTAAAACTGAGATGTTTCAGTGTTTCTTCATTTAGCTGACTTTTAAAAGACAAATTTTTATACAGAATGGGAGATTTTCCTCTGTTTGCTGATCATGAAGATGCAGACAAGCATCCTGCACCTCCATCTCCAGCCTCTCGCCTTCTCCATCATGAGGGATCATGCCTCGGACTCATGAGCTGAAACAGATCTTTCTCCCCTCAAAGAAAAGCTTCATAATGAGGGTTTTATATGAGAGTATTTGTCCTTTAGAGACAGAAAATATTCAAGCGCCAAACTGTTTCCCTTTTTCTTTTCATCTACTTGAAGTGAATTATGACACATTGATATATGTTTAGAAATAATGTAAATTCTCAGCCAAAGAGGGCTTTTATTTGTATATTCATTGTAATTCAGTGTTTCAATTGAAAACAGCTTTAGAAGTCTACAACATTAGAAAAAACTAGGTATTTGCTGGGGGCTTGTGCTGTCTTCTTTCTTTCACATCAGACGATGAAAAATTCTATCAGTAAATATTTTTTTTGAACCAGCTCTGATGGCACTGGTCTTTAATCCCAGCACTCAGGAGCCAGGGAGAGGCACATAGACTTCTGTGAGTTCAAGGCCAGTCTGGTCTGTACAGGGAGTTAGTTCCAGGACAGCCAGAGCTACATACTGATACTCTATCTAAAAAAAAAAATGCTTGAAAAGACTGGTTTCCGGGTTTTCTATAGTCAGAGGATCACTTCTTGTTTGGCAGGCACAGGCAAAGCCCTACATGCCCCGGGGAAGGGCAGTGTGCATGTACTGTGTGTTCTGTGTTAGCACACAGAGAACAGCCTTCTGAAGTGGGGACTCTTCTTCCACCATGTGGGTCCTGGGGATCAGATTCAGGTTTTCAGGTTTGGTAAAAAGTGCCTGTACTCACTGCGTCATCTCTCTGACCCTTCTTTAGCATGGAGAAAAATGTTCCTTCTGAGTAGAAAAGACATCAGTGAGCCCCAACAGCATTGACCTGCCTCATTCCGATGGCAGTTCTCTGAGCTGCTCCAGCTTGTTGCTTCCTGGAGGCTGCACAGACCTGGATAATAACCAACAACATCCTGCCTGCTTCTCCCAGCAAGAACCCCTCACATCCTATACTCTAGCTTTTGTTTGTTTGTTTGTTTTTGTTTTTTTGTTGTTTTTGTAACGTCTCCCTAATGAGCATCCTCTGATCAACTCCTTGCAGCCGTCTGATAGGCTATGAAGGATAATTGCGCTGGAAAATGAGGCCAGATTGTTAAACAATTAAACATTGCTTTCCCAAATAAGATGGTGCATAAAGAGTTCACGTCTCTGCTCCCCCCGTGTTGGAGCAAACTCCTTCCCCTCCTCACCCGGAGAGTTACCCAGACTATCTCAAACAAGTGACCTGCCACAAGTCGCATACAGAATCTCTTTATGTTTAGTCCCTTTGCTCGGAGCCCAGGGGTTGCCATGGAAACGGTGACTGGCTAAGTTTGGCTAGGAATATCTGCTGCTAGATGTGCCTCACATTAAGCACAGAGCTTTCCTTCCTTCACAGAAGGAGCGATGACCTGAAGAGCAATATGGTTGGGCCTATGTTTACTGTTTGCTTCTTTCTTCCCCGCTCCCTCTCTTCCTCCATCCCTCTCTTTGTCCTTTGTTACATTTTTATTGCCCCAGCCGGGCTCTAACTCATAGCCTTCCTGTCTCACTCTCGGGAAGCACTAGGATTACAATGTGACACCATTCTAATCCATTCTTAAGACATCGTTTTAGATTTACAGCAATTACTTTTAAAATAATCTCATGAACTTTATTGTTCAATTAAATCGTTGCAGATGAACAAAAGCATCACTCACCAAAAATAGCCAGACCCTCAGTCTGCACGCTGCCTTGAACTCCTAGACAGTTAGCATAGGCATTCGGGACAGAAGCTGTGGAGGTTCATGTTAAATTTTATACTTTCAGTATCAAATGTGTCTTATGCATGCACCATCCACCACCAATAACAAAACAAAAATTTGTGACAGAATTAGAACTAGAAAAAAATAGCTTTATGTCCCTTTCATAACCAGTGTCCATCTTTGCATCTGTCCAACACAATTACAAGGATCCTAGATTGAGACTTTCCTATATTGGATGTCATTCCATCTTACAGATATGGAGATAGGCTGTCAGACGTTAAATGATGCTTCAGGACCACTGATGTGGTTTGGACATTGCTTGAGTGAATCCCTCGATGGTGGATGTGTGGAAATTTAATTTCTTTTTTTGAGATGGGATATTACTACCCTGTCCACAGGCACTGAAACTTTTTCACTCAAGACATTTTCCCAGTTAGTTTTCCAAGGGTCTGGGGGCAACTATGTTATGCATTGAAATTTAATTCTCACGGAGAGATGTTCCGAAGGCAAGCTGACTATGATGGTCAGAGGTGGCTTTTCGGGGTGACTGGGATTGGGTGAGGTCGTAGTGTGGCGTTCCCTGACAGAGGAGACACTGACTCATGCAAGCATCTCCATCTCTTCCCTCGGCACTCATTGCACTAATCCAGGGCTCCGCCAGCAGGAAGGGCACCACCAGATGCAGCCTCTTGCCCTTCATCCTGCAAGGCTGTGAGCTAAAATAGACAAAAACTCTTTTCTCTAAGACTTGCCTGGACTCTGGAAGCTATTAGCAAGAGAATCAGACAAACGCAGTTACTGAGCAAGGACTCAGATACAGGTAAGGCTGATACCAGAATATTCTGCATTCTGTGGCTACCAACCATTCAGACTGCACACATGTCTTCACTACCTTCATGGTCCACTTCCCTCTCCATATTTCTAGACAGCTTTTATCTTTATGGTTCTACAGAAATTGACTTACTCAAGAGTCTAAAATTGTTTTTGCAAAATCGAAAACTTTTCAGTCTTCCAAAATTGTGGTGATATTTTACATAACGTTCAATTCCCAGAAATATTGCAGATTACATAACTTGAAAAATATTTTGCTACAAAATGCCTGTCAATAGAGGGGAAACAGTGGATGCAAGGCTGATTTCATAAGTGCCATCAGCAGGAGACAGGAATGCAGGGTCATGCGTATAGGGGTTATAGGGATCGAGTTCTATGCAGAAGTGGCTGGTACAGGGGAAAGTCCAGTAATATGAATTTAAGTGTCTCCAGGAAGTGAAGCTTTGTACAAGACGATGATCCCAAATCAATCCCTAGCATGAATTCGGAATGGTCAAAAGGCAATGGCTATGCTGGACATAGTGGCGGATGCCAGGGCTGGGTAGGTGGAGGCAGAACAACGAGAAATATGGCTACATGGTGAGTTTGAGGCCATGCTGGGTTAGTAAGACCCTGTCTCAACTAAACAGAACACAAACAAACAAAGCAACGGCCTCAGTGAAATTGTAGACTAGTATATGCCAACACTTTATCACTAGTTAGACCCTCAGCCTCAGGAGCAAGCACAAAGGTCGCTTTTGACTAGCCCAGGCTAGCCTGGAACATGCTACATGGCCTAGTCTGGCCTCAAGTTCATAATTCTGCCCGAGTCTCACATGTGCTGGAATCAGAGTGTGAATCGTCACCATACCCTGCCCGACAAATGCTTACTGACTTCCGTCTTTCACAGCAATGTCAGGCCTGGTCTATTCGCCACACAGTCAGCCAGGTGTGCTTGTGGTTTGTCACTCTCAGAACTTGCCAGCGCTGCCTTTGCCTCTTTTGCACATCCGATGCGAGGTCATTCTGCTCGTCTCATTTCATGTCTTGTCCTTTGCTAACATAGAGCCTTGTTTTAGGTGACAGTAAAGTCAAGATACAATATTTTATAACTATATGGGCACCTTTAAACACTGAGAACTTTGTAATAGCTGGGTGTGTGCGTCACGCACCTGAAACACACATGTACATATATACACACACATTGCACTTTTACATGAAGATAAAACCTGTCCTGGTTGAATGGATTTGTCAAGGAAGATAAAGGAAAAATTGGTAGATCAAGACAAGGGAACAAAAAAATGGTTTCTAATCACAACACCAGAGGCTGCTTCTCTTTGTTCATTTATTGTTCTGGGTTTTATCTTACTTTCCTAACTGTGTTAATGTCCTTGGTGATTAAAAAAATTGAACTAATATCTTCTGTTGCGTTTGCCTCCTCCTCTGATTACGTTCAAGGTAAACATCTCCAGGAATTTTCCTCTGGTCTAAAGTAGATCATTTTGGGAGCTACCTCTTTAAAGATTATAATGGTTCATCTATAAGATCTTTCATTTCCTATGTACTCTCCAAATCAGTTCGTTGTAGGTTTTTTGTTTTTTCTATTCTGGCCCCCTTTCTCTTTCTCTTTCTCTTGAAATGCTTTTGATTTTAGTATTGTATTGCTGAAAAAAACACTGAAGTGCTTTTGAAGTTGTGATGGCAGAAGTCTTTAGGGAATATGAATTATGCTTTTAACTTACTTCCTATCAGACTAAAAGTAATATACCTGGCTGAAATATCAGCATTTCCCCCACACATTAGAAAGTTATAATCAGTGGAAATGTGATATGTTTGTCTTTTCATGAGTTTTCTTTTTCTTAATTCCTTTAGATGCAGGCATCTGAGAGGCATATTGCCCAGTGGAGCATTCTTGACTAGCCACTTAAGTGACACCTCCATTCTGTTGGACTTAGACCTGAACGGGCCTGGCTTCCCCCTGTCATAAAGCCTGTGGCAAGGGTTTAAAGCCCCCAGAGCAGAGACTGTGTGCTTAGAGCTACAGAGAACTCAGGCTGTGATGTTCTAAGCATGTCAGTCTTCATAACCCTCATAGAGCACTGGCAAGAAGGTGGTAGACATGTGTGTGTGAGAGAGAGAGAGAGAGAGAGAGAGAGAGAGAGAGAGAGAGAGAGAGAACAATTAACCACAACAGAAGGACTCAGAGGCAGAAAAGGACAGATGGCTCTTGTTCCATTCTACCCCTAACTACAATTCCCATTCCTTACCAGAAATGGGACAGGGTACCAAATGACCTAAGATAAAGATCCATGCTATGTTCATGTCACCGAATTGTTTAAAATCACAATGTAATGAATACGGTGAGAACACAGAGAACGAAAGTAGAAAAAGACCTGTGGATCTAAGCCGAGGGTTTCAGCAGAAATACAGATGACTAGGAAATATTTTAGAAACGGTTCACCATCTTTAGGCATCAGGGAAATGGAAACGAAACCTGCTCTGCGATGGTATCCTACCCCAGTTAGAATGGCTAAGGTTGAGAAAACCAAAGATAACAGATGCTGGCGGGGACGCTGGGCACGAGGATCCTCCTGCACTGTCTGCCGGAGAACAAACTGGTGCGGCCACTCGGAAAATCAGAGAGGTGGCTCCTCTGGAAAGCAGAAGTAGATCTAGCGTATAACTCAGCCAGACCACTCTGGGGCACATGACCACAGGGCTTTGTTTTCTGCTGCAGAGTCCCACGCTCACCCATGTTCATGTATGTGCTGTTCACACAGTAGCCTAGATGTCCATCGGCCGATTAATAGATAATGAAAAGGGGACACAGACACGAGGGGATTTTATGCAGCTGTAAATAAAAGCGAATTTTCGGGTTGACGGCTGGAACTTGAAAACATGCCAAACATGAACATGAGACCACCCAAACCCAAGGAGACACATGTCATGTGGTCTCACTCACATGTGGACCATGGCATCAAATCTATAGATATGTGTGTTTAATCTGGAGTACCGGTAGATTTAGGGAACTGGAAAGGGACCATTCGTGGGAGAAGAAAGAAAGATCTTAAGTGTGGGGGGGGGGGGGATGAAATACAGGTAATAAGGAGGAGAAAGGGGGAGTCATAGGGAGGAAGGATTAAGTAGAGAGAGAGAAGGGAGAGGCAGGATGGGAGGGGATGAAGAATGGGATAACTCACCCTAAGGATGTTTGAAAAAGCCATATATGGAAACTTACTATTTCGTAAATATACACACACAAGGGGAGGGGGAATTAGTTTTCTTTAAGAGTAGGGCCACCGTTAGGTCAACCAGACTCCAGAGGATGCCCTCATGCCCAGGAGAATATCATGTAGCACAAATTAGACTCTGTGGGATTCTAAAAAAAAAAAAGATATAAAGCTGAGCTAGTAAGTTGGAGTGGATAGGGAGCTGAGGGTGGATCTAGGGGAAGCTAGGGGAGGAAGGGGATGAAAGTGTTCTAAAAAAATTATATCAAATCCTCAAAAAATTAATAAAGTACTTTAAATTAAAAAAATGAATAGCCACCAAGTAAGCGATTCACAGGTGATGCAGAGGTGGCAAGTGACCCTCCTGGACAATAGTTATCTTAAGGGACTCGCAGGTATGGCTGCCACATTGTTTAGCATCATCTTGACAGTTCCACCGTGAATGCTAACAACCACTTTAAAGTTCACGCAACTCTGACCGAGACATGGCAAGCTTTTCCTAATGATTAGACTTTCACGTTTCTCGTTTTAACCTCTCCCCCAGAGATTTGCCAACGTAAAGGCACATGTGTGGTTTAGAAAAACCTAAAATACTATTTGCAACCAGGCGTGGATGCGGCGAAGACGCTGGTATTTTGCAGACGTTTCTCACCTTCTTCTCATGTAAGGTCTCTAAATTTGACTGGTACAAACATAAAACTTATATATGGTAAGAGGGGAACGTGTGATATTTTGACACATGTATGTGTTACGCAACATTTGAACATACTTATCCTCAAGTGTTATTGTTTCTGTATGATAAAGGCAAAGTCCTTTCTTGCGGTTTTTTTTGAATGTATAATGAATTGCTGCCTGCTATTTATAGCTACTTCTTGCTCTTATCTAACTGTAAATACGCAGATTGCACTGGTTATGTTTAGGCATTATATAACTCATTTGGCATATATGGAATGGTGCTTTAACATCTAAACTGAAGGTGGAGAGATGGCTCAGCTAGTAGAGGCACCTGCCGCCAAATCTGGTGCCCTGAGTTCGAGACCCAGGCCTAACTTCTGAACGCTGTCCTCTGACCTCCACCCATGCTCTGTGAAATGTGTGTGCCCCCAAAGAATAAGATATAATAAAAATAAAACTTCAGTGAAATCATTTTAAAAATTCTAAACAGAATGCTTACTTGTGCGTGTGTGCCAATACACTCAGAATTTTCAGAACATGGAGAGATGAGAATGGTAACCGTGTCAGAGAACATACACTTGGGAGGAAAATATTGGTTTTTATGAATGCTTTAGGTGGGGAAGATTGCTAAGAGAAGTCCCATCTTCTGAGAGGTCTTGGTTCGCTGTCCAATTCTGATGACAAGTCCTACCAGCACCGTGGTTTTCAGGAAGAACCATCTAAACAGATTCCGTGTGTTATCCTGTGGATTGATTCCAGGGAACATTTCCGTCTTTGGATGCTCAAAGCATAGTTTGATAGACTAAGACTGCAATAATTGTAATAACTAGCTAATAATTTTGCAGGAAAGAAAAAATCATTAGTTCCTATTAACTCCTCTGCGTGCTAATGATTCGGGGGCATGGGGAGGTGGGGAGGAGGGAGAGGAACTTCAGAAACTTGTTTAAAAATGCATTTCAGTGTACCCTGTAGCTTTGGTTGCTGGAAGTTGTGTGTTAGTTACATCGTTCAAGTCCTAGGACCCTGCAGCTGCTGGACCTGCCTATGGTGGCCGACGTGGCATACTGTGGTGGGGCCACTTAAAGTGAACCTGCCCTTGATGACAAAGGACGGCTTTTTCTGTCTTTCCACAAGAAAGAAGATTCCAAACACTCACCATCTCTCACAGAAGAGCAACACAGCTATGTCTCTCAAACTAAATGAAACACAGGGCGAATAGGTCAGCGTTCAGTTGCTTTGATAAGACAAGATGACCATGGCCACTCCTATAAGAGAAAGCATTTAATTGGGACTTGCTTACAGTTTAAGAGGTTTAGTTCATTATCATCATGGCGGGGAGCCTGGCTGCACACAGGCAGACACAATGCTGGAGAAGTAGCTCAGAGTTCTACACCTGCAGGCAGCAGGAAGAGAAAAAGATACTGGGCCTGACTTTGGCTTTTGAAACCTAAAAGGGTGCCCCCCAACTCCTCTTCCCCCTCCCCTGCCTGCCCAGCAACACTTACTTCTTCCAACAAGGCTATACCTACTCCAACAAAGCCAGACCTTCTAATCCCTCTCTAGTGCGACTCCCTGATAACTAAATACTCAAATATAGGGCCATTTGCATTCAAACCACCACAGTATGCCATTGGAGAACTTAGGCTCCTCTTTTGGAAGTTCTTGGTCTCATACATGAGATACTTTACAGACACAGACAACAAATTTCCCTGAGTAAGGTCAAGTCAATGAGCTCTGGGTATAGTGAGAGGCTATGCCTCAGTATATAACATGGAATGATTGGGCTGGACACTGAGTGGCAACCTCTGGCCTCCACATCCATGTGTGCACATGCACCTGCACACACATGCATGCAGACATACCAGGAACATGCCTAGATACATGCATATCACAGGCATACACACATAATTTTTTAAAAAATCTAGATACTTGCTCTTCAGGGAGACTTTGGATTCTTTATCATCAAAGCAATGCAAATATCGAGGTCAGAGGTTATGCCTGGTATTTTCTTAAATCACTCTTTACCATAATTTGTTGAGACAGGGTTTCTCAGTACACCTGGAACTCAACATTTGGCTACATCTCTTGACCAGTCCCCATGTGCCTAGCACGGTTGTTACAAGTATGTGCTGCAATACCTGCCTACTTATAGGGGTGCCAGGGATTCGAATCGTGTCTCTTGTGCAGCAAGCACTGTACCCACTGAGATGTCTCCCCAGCCCTTCTTTTCCTGGGCTAATGGGACTGCAGACCTTCTCATGTACACATGCACAGGCTGATCTGGAACTGGCTATGTAATCCAAATCTGCCTCGAACTCCTGATCCTCCTGTCTCTACCTCCCACTTGTTGGAAAATAGGTGCGTGCTGCCATGCTTGAGATGCGGGGCTTTCATGGCTGTACCAAGCTGGACATGACCTATGTAATTGAGTAGGGATTTCAAAATGCTGTTTCACTTGAACTTCTGCTTCATTGAGTGTCCCAAGCTCTGTCTGTATTGGTTTTATGAAAATTGTTACTAATAACATTCACTTTTAAAAATCTTTTTTTTTTGGTTTGGTTTTATTCCTTTTTGTTTTTAGATATTTAGACATGATTTGGAGGACACTGTTTTAAAAATAGTCCTTCTCTGGCATTTAAATTCCGCCTACAGTCTCAAAAATAATCATTTGCTCATAACACTATGTCTCATAATTATCAAAGTAACAACTATCAGTTATTTGTTATTATATTGGGATCTGTGAAGAGCTTGAGTCAAATTCCTTCTGACTGCTAGACACGTTCCATCCAGAAAGATGCACAAGGCACAGAGACAGAATGGACTCTCAAACTGATTTACAAATGGGCAGTAAACTATCCTAACATCCAGATTGATGGTAACTAGAGATTGGGGTAGTGTTGTAAGGAGAAGGCCCACTTGTTCTTCCCAGCTGCCTAGCTAGCTTATCCCAGAAATAACCACACAGAAACTGTATTAATTAAATCATTGCTTGGCCCATTATATCTAGCTTCTTATTGGCTAACTCTCACATCTTGTTTTAACCCATTTTTATTAACCTGTGTATCGCCACCGTGTCAGTGGCTTACCGGGAAAGATTTGGCATGTCTGTCTCTGGGGGCTCCATGGTGTCTCTCTTCTACTCTGTCTTTCTTCCTCCCAGCATTCAGTTCTGTCTTCCCCACCTACCTAAGTTCCACCCTATCAACTAGGCCAAGGCAGTTTCTTTATTCATTAACCAATGAAAGCAAGCAAGCATAAACAGAAGGACCTCCCACACCATTGGGCGCCAACTGATGATGTAAGTCACAAAACAATCTCACACCAGTTCAGAATTATGGATAATAAAAGGGTTATTTATTTAAGGGGAAAACTTACAGATCACTGTCCTAGACAACAGTCCTCTGAGTAAACAGGAACAGAGTCTAACAGCTGGAAGCAGGAGCTGGAAGGAAGAGAGAGCAGGTGCATTTACACCTGCTTTTTACAGTATAAGAGACCACGCCCAAGTGGGCTGATATCTTAAAGGCTATTGGCTGAAGGAGCAGAGTGTGCTCCCACAGCACTTTTTGTTTAAATAATTGAGTTCCAAACCCAATACAAAACTATATACACTAGGAACAGATAGCAAGTATAATTAGAATTACAACCAGCATAAACAATATTAACATAGCAACATATGCCAAATGTTTTAATAAACATTCTACCCTATGGAGTCCAAGTCTTGTATAGGAAATGGGGCTTGACTAGATCATAAGAGTACAGTAACTACAACTATCTAATCTTCAACCCCATCAAAGGCCTGAGAAGGGAGATAATATTATTTGAGCAGACAGGAAGTACAATCAAGTAGCTTCCAAAGTGAGCAAAAAATGACAGACAATTAGCTACCCGAGCAATCACCCAAAGTCTCGTTTTGCAACATTGAAGCAACTTTGGTTAAGGCCTAGTGTAACTGACAAGCCATTTTCAGAGGCAGGAAAATTTTCAAAACTGTCTTACCTTGTCTTGGCAAGATTTGACAGTCCTGATTATCCATTTCTGGATACTATGTAACTTGTCAGTGGTTGAGACATTGTTAGTTCCTTGCCCAAAGGCCAGTTTTGACAAGAAGAAAACAAACTCCAAGTGGATTGTCTTCAGTGCTCAACATTCTATCAGGAATACATTGGTGCTCTCATAAGCAGATGTGTCTTACTGTCATGAAAAGTTCTAAGTTCTTAAAACATTTTAAATGCCATATTCTGAAGGTCTCTGAAAGATATGAAGAATACCCATCTAACTGAAATATATCTCTATACATCTAGAAAATCTAACTAACATGAATACAAGTGTAATTATTATAGATGACTGTCTATTACCCTATATTTATTAATTATACATTACATTTTATAAACGAGCTACATAAACATAATATGTTAATCAAGATCAGAAATATATATACATATAACAAGACAGACCTTAAATTTGTATCAATAAACCAAGATTCATACTAATCCAAATTATTCATATGTATATCAGGGTAGGGAAAACCAGCAGACTGAAAAGGGACAAGAAAGTCCCACAGATCTGAAAGCTATTCTGAGATCCTTTCGAGTAAACAGGATTTTATTAACATCAGCTCAAATAGCCACAAACACACAAATGCAGAGTTACATACATGCATACAAACTTCAAAAAAGATTAATAAAGCAAAGGCAGCCACTGCCTGTTAACACCTGGATATTTCCTTATGTTGAGAGTCCTTTGTGCTCTTCCTCCTATCTCTCTCCCCTTCCCTCCCTCTTTCTTTTCTTCTCTTCTCCCATCTCTTTTTGTGTTTCTTCCAGCTTAGGGCTCATCACTAGCACTCACAAATGCTAGGCAAACACTTTACTAGGTTTATCTTTGTAAACTTAGGTTCGGACTCCCTCCCTCTTTATACTAAATACAGAGTAAGCAGGTAGTGTTATTGTTAAATGAGCTTGAAATTGTGATTTGAGTAGTTCTGTAGTATTCCATTGTTTTAGAATTATTTGTTTATTTATTTTGTTGTTTGGGAAGTAGGGTCTCACTACGTAGCTCTGACTGTCCTAGAAATCGCTAGGTAAAGCAGGCTGGCTTTGAACTCACAGAGATCCGCCTGCCTCTAATTCCCAAATGCTGGAATTAATGGCGTGCACCACAGTGGCAATACAATTTATTTAGTTAAGGCTTTAATTATTGATTTTTTTTAAAATTGTTACCACTTTCTTACTTCTGTAAGCAAGTGTTATCTTCAGCTCTTATTTATCGTCAGTATGTAGAAGTATATGGAAAGTCAAGGACTTGGAATTCCATCTTTTCTCATCCAGTCTCAGCAGAAGACAACAGTTGTTTACTGAACCAGGTCCTCAGAAGCACTCCCTAAAAGCTGTGCTTCTAGTTTAATTAAGAGATAAAACCGCAGAGAAAAAGTAGAGCAGAACAAAAAATGCTCTTCCTTGTCTCCCTCTGTGTTTTAGATCTGAGGATGAGGACTGACCACACAGGAGCAGAGCAAAGATGAACTCAAAGCTGGGGTTGGGCAGAGGTGTGCCTGTTAGAAAAGTCCAAAGTTGAGCCGAGAGTACCGAAATGGTCACTTCACATAAATCTGGACAACTTTTAAAATGACTTAATCACTTTTTCTTGCTTTCTTTCTTAAATTATGATACAGGTTCTCCTGTATTCCAGATTAGTCTCAAATTCCGCAAGTGGCTGAGGCTGACCTTGACCTTGTAGTTTTCCCGTCTCTGCCTCCCTAATGGTGGGTGTGCAGCTAAGCGTCCTGTACCCTATTTGCCTGCAGGGGATTCAAGCCAGGCCTTGATGCCTGCCAGGCAAGCACACTCCCAACTTTGCTACATCTCCAGCCTCAGCCAGACTCATTTCCGAAATGTAATTAATCTGACAATAATTGGTTACAAAGTTTCAGAAACCCTCCTGGCTACATAGCGGAAGATAAGGCATTGATTGAACAAGGGAAGTGCTTGTCACACGTGGACTCAGACTTTCGGCTTCCCTCACTCTCCTGGAGTTTGTTTGACTGCCTGACAGCATAATTGGAACTTAATTTTTTTGACTCCTGGTATTTTAAGTTAGACTTCTCTTTAAATGCAGCTTTTGATGTTTATTAATCATTTGGGAGATGGATTCACAATGGTAATTTCCTCCCTAAATTGATGCTTAGCAGTCATCATGGCGAACAGCATCGCTACGTGTGCACATCAAAGTCAGACTCCAGATAGGCCACGTCTTGGGGGATGAGACGCTGCTGATTTCTCTCTGGCAGAAACTGCCTACTGCTTTCAGATTTCAGTGATGCAGCAGAGTCCCCGGTGTAGCCTAAGTAGAAATTACCGTGTAATTTTTGAGATAAAAATTGTCTTTTCTCAATATTCATTAGACTCTGAAGCCGTAGCGGAGCTGGCATATTTTGAAAACATGTCAGTTTTTGCTGTGCTCTCCACCCTTCTCAATTCTGAGAACTCAAACTCTGGAAAGTAGGACAAGTCGACTTTAATTAAATCTTCATAATTCTCTCCAGAGTACGTTGTGATTTCCATTACTTTAAAGGTGCTCCTGCAGTCACGGGGGACTCCCCAGTTTAACTGCATAGGCCCAAAGGGGTGCAGTAAACATTGTGTGATGCTGAGATTTAGGATATTGTTGAAGCCACTAAAGCGGTTGTTGAAAACATAGGCACAGGGTCCTTTGCAGTTGCGTCAGAGAGCCTTCTGTCAACTTGACACAAGCTAACATCATCTGAGAGAAGGAACCTCAGTTAAGAAACTGCTTTCAGGCTGGACAGTGGTGGCGCAAGCCTTTAATTCCAACACTAGGGAGGCAGAGGCAGGCGGATCTCGGTGAGTTCAAGGCCAGCTTGGTTTACAGAACAAGTTCTGGGACAGTCAGGACTGTTATACAGAAAAAACTTGTTTTGGAAACAAAAAACAAACAAAAAAAAGAAAGAAAGAAAGAAAGAAAGAAAGAGAAGAGAAAGAAAGAAAAAAAGAAAAAGAAACGTCTTCCATAAAATTGGGCCATAGGCAACTCTGTAAGGTATTTTGTGAATCAGTGATTGATGGGGGAGGGCCTAGCCCATTGTGGGTGGTGCCATCCCTTGGCAAGTGGTCTTGGGATCTAGAAGAAAGCAGACTGAGCAAGCCACAGTGAGCAAGCCAGTAAGCAGCACTCCTTCATGACCTCTGCATCAGCTCCTGCCTCCAGGCTCCTGCCCTGCCTGCTTGAGTTCCTGTCCTGACTTCATCCACTGATGGACTGAGATGTGGAAGCATAAGCCAAATCAACCCTTTCCTTTCCAACTTATTTTTGGTCATGGTGTTTCACTGAAGCAACAGAAGCCATAACTAAAGCAGAAATACTATGTTTTTATGAATGCATTACCTATCTTCGTGCTTTAAGAATACAGATGAAAATGAATTCTCTGTATGAAATAAGGAAGTGTAACATATTTAGGGGGGAGGTATAATTATAAAAGTTAGTGGGCTGCATGTAGTGCAATCATTTAGCTTTGATAATGTGAGGCTAAGTGACCACAAGAATTCTGTCTTCAAGTTCCTGCGTCGTAGAACCAGAACATGGCTTGACACTGGGTGACATGACTTAGTCACCATGGATGTGCTAGACACAATGCATCAGCCTTCCTATTGTACCAGGACCGAGGCTTCCCTGTTTAAAAAGTGTACATTTAACCTTACATACTGTTCTGGCTGCTGGTTCTCTCCCATTACGACTCTCAAAAAAGAAAACATGACTCCAATCACAGTTGATAGCGAACAGCCCTGCCTGCTTTTTAATCTCTGGCAAATTGTCTCTCTGTAAGTTCTTGCCACAGCCAACTATCATTAATTGCTGGCTCAGAAATCTTACACACACCACTCTTAATTCTCATTGAGACAGGACTGCTTTGTAAGACGGCGTCCAACAACTTCTGATTACTTTTTTTCGTGTATGTGTTTTTCTGAGACAGGGTGTCTTAGGGTTTCTATTGCTGCGATGAAATCCCACGACCAAAAAGCAGATTGGGGAGGAAAGGGTTTATCTGGCTTACACTTCAGCATTGCTGTTCATCACTGAAGGACGTCAGGACAGGAACTCAAACAGGGCAGTATCCTGGAGGCAGGAGCTGATGCAGAGGCCATGGAGGAGTGCTGCTTACTGACTTGCTTCCCGTGGCTTGCTCAACCCACCTTCTTATAGAACCCAGGACCAGAAGCCCAGGGATGAGGCCACCTACTATGGTGTGAGCCCTCCTGCATTGATCACTAAGTGAGAAGATGCCTTACAGCTGGATTTCATGGAGGCATTTTCTCAACGGAGGTTCTTTCTCTGATGACTTTAGCTTGTGTCAAGTTGATGTACAAAACCAGCCAATACACTATATTTCTTTATGTAGCCTTGGCTGTCCTAGAACTATTTTTGTAGACCAGGCTGGCCTCAGACTCACAGAGATCCACCTGTCTCTGCCTCCCAATTGCTGGTATTAAAGGTTTGTGCCACCACCATTCGGCTTTTTTTTTTTTTTTTTTTTTTTTTTTTTTTTTGGTTTTTCGAGACAGGGTTTCTCTGTGGCTTTGGAGCCTGTCCTGGAACTAGCTCTGTAGACCAGGCTGGTTTCAAACTCCCAGACATCCACCTGCCTCTGTCTTCCGAGTGCTGGGATTAAAGGCGTACGCCACCACCGCCCGGCTCACCATTCGGCTTCTGATTACCTTTTAATGTATCCTTTGGTGTGCTTATTCTTTTTTCTTTTTTTAACATTCTTTTACTTCTCTTTCTCCTATTTTTGTTTCTTTCTTTCCTTTGGACTATCTTACTAATTTTAAAATAACTTGTTTAGCATGGTGGCTCATAGCCCCGTAATCCTAGCACTAGGTAAATAGGACAGGAGTTCAGTCAAAGCCAGTCTGGGCTCCACAGCAAGACCCTGGCTCTACCCACCTGTCTTCTCCCAACACACGGCCCAGAGGCTTCCAGGAGGTATGCAATTTGCCTCTAGACAAGCAGCTGCGCTGTGGGAAAAGATCTAGGTGAGAGGTCTCTTCTTGCAACATGGCAAGGGAGCAGACTCCCAGCTGCAGCAGGCAGAGTCAGGACAGGACAGCCATGTGGAAAGTTGCTCTTGGTGTTTGACAGAGTATCATTTGAGAAGGATGCAAGTACAAATGTAACCAAAAGTGGCATTGTGCTTCCAGAAAACTCTCAAGGAACAGTGTGGTAGGCAACAATTGTTCTGTGGGATTGGGCTCTAAAGGAAGGGATGGAGAGATTCAAACAATGGCTGTGAAAGGTGGAGATGAAGTTTTTCTTCCAAAATGTAGAGGCCCCAAAGCAACGCTAGGCAACAAAGATTCGCTCTTACTTAGAGATGGAGCCACTCTTGGAAAGCATGCGATTGAAGTCACTTGGTGGGGTCACAGGAAGCTTCCCATGTGCTGAAGTTCTAATGTTTCATCAGGTAAATACTTTCCATGACTCCCTTTGCAATCAATGATGCTATCTAAACTAACGACCAAAGCCAACCAAGCAAGCAGAAAACCCTCTTAGGAGACCCCTTTGATTAGGTAAGTCTTGCACCCAGGAGAAAACCATGGGCAGGAAGTGCATCAGCAAGACATTAAAAAATTAGGGAACTTGGCAGATCCTCAGAGGCCCAATTAGATAGAATAATTGGAGTAGAAAATTATGTGGGTGGGAAGTGCTGGGGGAGAAACCTAGATAGGGGTCCCTGCAGCGAACAGGGATATCATGGAAAGGCACTGGCTTCTTTATTTTATTTTTCGGTTTACTGGAGTCAGTGTTGGGAAGCTACTGAAGGACTTTCGGCTTTAGAAGTCTACACAGTCATAATTGCCTTTTAGAGAGAGGCCTCTGTAGAAACAGATGCAAACAAGACTGTGCTTGCCAAAGCAGATACTGACAAGAGCAGAGCCAAGGCCAAGGGCCAGTCAGGGGTGGCATCTGTGTTTGGGCCGGGGGCAGCTGGTGGAATAAAGGGTCTTCCCTCTTATTCGTGATCTCTCAACAATTTATGGGTCTCCTTTGACAGGATAATTGCAACCACATCTTCTGATGGTAAACACACAACCCATCTAGCCAAGATGTTTTAAAGAATGTTAAAAACACGCCAGTTTGACAAGTGGTACCCAGACCAATGGTTTCCTCTGATACTCTGGTCACACGTCTCAGGTGTTACCTTGGGTGGACTGAGCACCAGAAATGAAACTCCAGGAAAGAGGGTTGAGCTAGGTCACTGGTAGGAGAGGCGGGGCCACGTGAATCAACATAATGTCACCGATTGAACTCAAGAACTGAAAGTGAGACAGTGAGTCAGAGGTGACGTCCATGGCTGGGGTAAACGAGTGGGTGGCGCTGGCACATTCCTGGACTGGGGAGATTGTCCCCCTTAGACGGTTTCACTCTGAAGCCCTGGCTGGTCCGGAACTCATTATGTAGAAGAGGCTGGTCTCACGGGTCTCCTGGTCTCAGGAGGGCTGGGATTAAACATCTACACCACCGGGTGTGCATAAGGAGTGTACCCCTCACCTGGGTATCAAAATTCTTAGAGCAACATTTGTTGAAAAAAATTAACACCCTCCCCCTCCTCAAGTCTAGATCTTATACTTCTTTTGGGACATCTGTTAAGACGTAAATTCATAGGTACTGGGCTCCTGTCCCTGAACTTTTCCCTCACTGTGTTTCTCTAGAGGACAAAGCCAGACTTCAGTTAAACACAGGCTCTTTTATGTTTGACTTCCTTCTTGCTACCTGTTTTTTTCTTTCTTTCTTTCTTTCTTTCTTTCTTTCTTTCTTTCTTTCTTTCTTTCTTTCTTTCTTTCTTTCTTTCCTTTTGTTTTTTCGATACAGGGTTTCTCCATAGCTTGGGAGCCTGTCCTGGAACTAACTCTTGTAGACCAGGCTGGCCTCCAACTCACAGAGATCCACCTGCCTCTGCCTCCCGAGTGCTGGGATTAAAGGCGTGCGCCACCACTGCCTGGACCACTCTACCTGTTTTTCTTTACCTGTTTCAGAAGCCACCTCATTTCTCAGGGGGCTCAACATGCTCAGGACAGACTTTAGTTCTCAGGGAAGAACTTTGCCTTTGACCTGCTTGTTGGCAACCATACCAACAGCATATTGAGTGACAATGGGATCTCCCATTTTGTCATGGTAACATTAATGGGGGATATATAATTTTTTAACAGAACCTAGTGCCGTGATTTCTTTGGTATCATATATACATAAGTTTGCATATTTGTGGCCAAGGGAACAGCCCTCTGTTTCCTAAAGTTCTAGAGAACATACATCTGCTGCCTCGTCCCTTTCCCTTCGTTTTTGTCCATTTGGCCAACGTTGGAAGACAGCAGATGAACATATTTTTTTGGCCTTTCTATTTTCTGCCAAGGTCAAACTGTTTTGATGAATGTGGCTGTATAGAAAGTCATGGAAAGGGTAATGTGAGATCTTTAATTTTGAAGAAATGAGTCCTATTAATGTTCTTACTCAGTAGTTTGTTCTTTTTCATGAACTCAAACAATTTTTTTTTGTGCTGTCAACAAAGGCAGAGATGCCCTCAGATCTCAGATACCAGAGCTCTTCATCTGGCCCGTGGAACATCTGTGGCTTGCTGAAGACAGCCAACTCTGTCCCACTGTGATAGTGCTCAGTGTTGTGAAATACGAATCACCCAAGCTTGGAACTGCGGGTCCAGACAGAGAATTATTTACACTTGAGACTGAGTCGTTTACCATAAATGAACTCGCATGCTTTGGTTCACTAAATTCAATGTTCCGTAAAGCTAATTAGATAGGCTGATAATATTTTTAGCCTAAAAACTTTCCTAGAAACATTCAGGGCTGGGTGAATCAGGCCACATTGATTCTCCATGACTAAGGCAGCTCCTGTGTGGGGAGAAGAGAGGGATGAGAAAGAACACTCACAGTTGTTAATCCCGGTTCCAGTCATCACCCAGCAATGTAGCCACAAAGATACTGTCAGTCACACTGACAAAGGTGTGGAGACTAAGGCTCAGAGAGTTTAGTTCCTAGCTCAGGGTTCCAGAGATAGTAATGGGCTTCTTCATCAAACCTGTCTGGTGTCCCAGTCCAAGAGGCCTCCAGTTTATCAGCATGGGTTTGCTTATGCTCATGGAAAGAAGGGTTAACCCCACTGATAATGCAGATTTGCTCTCTGGTAGCAACGCGACAAACCTCTGTTAACTACAGCCACTTCACCACTACGGCCTTTGTACCAGTAGGACCATCAGTGGGCATGCGGCCAGGTTGGGTGTGGAGCGCTCTGAGTTTTTATTGGTCTATAATTTGGTTTAATTATCTCTGGATTCTTACAGAAAGGATGTGATGACACAGACCCATTCCTTGTAGGTGAGATAAACATCAGGTGAAACCAAACTCTGTTTTAAATGTCTCACCAGCTCTTAACCATATTTATTTTATGTGGTAATTACCAGGCCAGTATATGAAAAATCTCAAAGAGAGTTAGTCCCCATCATGTCTGCCTCTGATGGGATGGGACAACTGTATTCTTCTGATTCCAGTCTAGGGTGTTGTCTTGACTTAGTTACGGTATTATCTCCTGCTTACTTGTCTACATGACACAATGTAGAATTGCCTGGGAAGTGAGTCACAAAGAGGGACTCTGTAGGTCAGATTGGCCGGTGGGCAGGTCTGTAGGGGGTTGTCTTGATTGCCTTAATTGTTGTGAAATTAACTTGAAAGCGTGTGGTACCATTCCTGGGTTTGGGACCCGGCCTGTGCACATGTAGAGGAAGACTGAGCATCAAGCGTGGATGAATTCATTCCCCCCTGCTCTTAGTTATGACGTGACTAGCTGCTTCGAGGTTCTACGGACTCTCCTGCAGTGACAGACTGTAGCCTGGAATGTGCACCCTTCTTCTCTTAAAGATGCTTTTGTCAAGTCTTTTATCACAGCAACAGAGGTGAAGCTAGGACATCTGCCCACGGATCAGCTTGTCCCTTTCGGCCACTTGCTCCTGCTCTCCTCCTTTCACGGACTGACGTTTAAGATTTCCTCTTTCCATCTCCAGAAAAGCCAAGCTCTTTCCTCCTTCGACTATCTTCTTCTAAGATTTTGTGTTGCAACATAATGGATCTTCTGTTAGTTAAGACTAAAATAGCAATACAAATAAAACAGCCTCGTTTTCTAAGCAGGCCCTCAGCGCTGTTTCCCATGCCCTTGTTTGCCCTTCACTTCCTTTGCCTAACTTTGATTTGTAAGCTCAACGCATAGGCTCTTTTTCTTTATTTATGTACATATGGTGCCTAGCACTCGTCCCGGATTTAACAAATATTAAACAAGCATGACTTCGGGGTGATTATTAGTATTGTCAGTTGAAAATTCACAGCTGGCCAAGAATACATTGTTTACTGTTGTTGTCATTGTCGTTGTTGCTGCTCAAACGACTTTGATTTTGAACCACTTCGGGTAGGCAGCTGTACTCCAGCGCGTCGCGTTTACCCTTGAACACCACCTGGAGACCTGAGCTGGCAATAGATGAGGTGATCTTCTTCTTTGGAACTCATACAGATCCTTGCTTTGCATTCCCTTGCCCTGCATTGCTAGGTTTGCACAATTTTGCTGTGTCTCTTCACCTTCATACAACTTGTAAATCTCGGCAATGACCTTACACAGTGTTTAATTATGAAATGACTGCTTCTAACTTTGCATGCTACAGAGGGAAGGATTATTTTTCCTTCCTGAATTACCAATTTGTACGCCCTCAACCGTGGCTGTCAAGATGGCTCAGTGGATAAAGGCACCCGCTGCTGAGCCTGGTATGAATCCATCTTGAGCCCTATGTGGTGAGAGGAGAGAACAACTTCTGTAAGCTGTCCTCTAACCTCCACACACAAAACATAAATAAATAAATAAGTAACGTAATACATTTTTAATGTACTTACTCATCGCCTCAGTTTATTATTCTGTGGTATTTATGCTAGGTTTTTAACACTATCCCAATTTTACTTATTTTCAGGCTTGGAAAGACTTCAGTTTGCACACCTTGCTTTTGTTTGTGGTTTATTTATTTACTTTTTCTTATTTGAGACAGGGTTTCTCTCTCTGTAACAGTTCTGGCTGTCCTGTACCTTGATTTATAGACCAGGCTGACCTCGAACTCACAGAGATCCCCCTGCCTCCGTCTACCAAGTGCTGCGATTAAAGGTGTGTGCCACCACGTCCGACTCACTTTGTTTATCTTTTTTTTTTTTTTTTTTTTTTTTTGGTTTTTCGAGACAGGGTTTCTCTGTGGCTTTGGAGCCTGTCCTGGAACTAGCTCTGTAGACCAGGCTGGTCTCGAACTCACAGAGATCCACCTGCCTCTGCCTCCCGAGTGCTGGGATTAAAGGCGTGCGCCATCATTGCCCGGCCTACTTTGTTTATCTTAACTACAGCATTTATTAGTTCCTTTAAAATTGGCAGAGTGATTTCCTATACATTATTTGCTATACATTATTTTGTGTGTGCATATGCATGTGCGTGTGTGCATGCATGCGTGCATGTGCATGCTTGTGTACGTAAGTGTGTATGTGTGTTGAAATAGGAAGCGGTGGCGGGGCTGCGTTCCCAACACCCAAGCCGCTTGGCTAGCTCATGCCCGAAATAACAACACACAAACTGTATTCATTTAACTGCTTGACCCATTTCTATCTAGCCTCTTCTAGGCTAATTCTCACATATTAATTTAGCCCATTTCTAATGATGTGTGTAAGCACCCCAAGGTGCGCTTACCGGGAAGAGTCTAGCCTCTGTCCATCCTGGTGTCTCTGCTCCAGAGCAGAGCTGTCGAGTCTACCCAGGAGAGCTGAGCATGGCGTCTCTCCGGGAGCAGAGCAGAGTCTGACCTCACTTCCTCTTCCGCCCAGAATTCTATTCTGTTCACTCCTCCCACCAATGCTTTAACCTATCAGGGCCAAGCAGTTTCTTTATTGCTCAGCCAATGAAATCAACAGATTGATATATGACACTCCCACATCATATGTGTATGTGTGCATGTGTGTGCATGTGTGTGCGTGAGTGTGTGTGTGTGTGCAGGTGTGACTATAATATGGAGAGTGGCTGAAAGTCAGAGAACTAACCTAGGGAGGGAGTTCTTTCTTCCGCTGTAGATTCTAGGATGGGAACATCCTTTCTGTTTTTGAGGCAGGGTCTTACATAAGCAAGGCTGGCCTCAAATGTATTATGTAGTCAAGGATCACCATGGACTTCTGATCTTCCACGTGCTGAGATTACATGAGATTATGATGCTCTATGGTGTCCTGTTGGTTTCTGTAGTCCCGAGGATCAAATCCCCAGCTTCAGGCATATTAGGCAAACACTGCCAAATATGTCATGCCCCAGGCCCGACAGACTGATTTGGAACCGCAATTCCATGAGCACTTTACAAAAATCGATGCTAAACACACGACCATCAATAGAAAGCATTGCTTGTGGTCAGAAGTATAGCTATGTTTTTCCCCCACCCTCCAGCTCTCTTACAGTAGAAAGAACCAAGTTTTTCCGCCTCAGTGCTCTGATATTTCAGACCCAAAGAAAGCTAGGAAGGAAAGCGGTTGTGTCAGCGTGAGAGATTTAACAGTGTGATTGAGCAGAGTGCTTTTGCTAGTTTGTATATTTGATATATATTTTTAATTAATTTTATGTGCAGGTAGAGCCATGATAAAACATTGATGAGTCAGGGGAAAATGTATCTATGTGACATGTCATTGGGATCCGTGGGACAGCCATCCTTCACTCTGAACTGATGCCACCTCTAAAATCAAACCCAGGATTCTGACTCTGATTGTGTCTTGATATACTGTATCCAACCCCTCTCAAGGCCTCTAGCCTGAGACCAGCCTTACTTCCCTGGCTGTCAGTCACTGCGCTCCCCATGGAGACCCTCTGGATGCTGCTGGCAAGTGAATTCAGTGTTTGCTGGGGGAGCACAGACTGAGAATGACTCAGGCTCTAAATTAGCTTCAGCTCTCCTGAGATTCTACTCATCTGACCTTAACGGTTAAAGGAATTGGAAAAGTGCATATTTCTGAGGAAGGAGAAAGTTTGAAGAATCAAGCTCTCAGACAGAAACCTGGCCTTGTGGAAAGGCTGGGCAAAGGTGGAAGGCAGAGGAAGCTCTATTCTAGTAGAGCAGGGCAGCTTTCTGGATCTTTCCATCACCTCACCTCCTCCGTGGAAAGGCAAGTTATTTAAAATAGTGCCTGGCATATGACACAAGCAGCTACTCATCTGTCTGTCCCTTTGAAGGAACGAGACAGTGTGCAGTCTGTAGCAAACAGCCAATGAATAAATATTGAACTGAGCACTAGGTTCTGAGAAGGTTTTAATGAGGATCTCTCCCAATCTTCTCTTGTATGTAGCCAAAAACCAAAACCCCAAATGACTCAGAACACCTAATCTACACAACATGCTTAGGGATGTATTAGAAAAAAAAAACCTTTAAAGCTATAAGTAGATGTTATCTTCAAGCCAGATCTTGAAATACTTCTCTGGATTTATCATCACATTTTCTAGGTGGATGAACGAGCACAGGACAGAAAGCCCCTCATTTTTACACCTGCCAGTCGGAGGCAGTATAAGAGATGACGCGCTTCGATTATGGGTGGCTTGGTGTAGGAGTACTAGCTGGCATGTTAGACCCGTGCTTGATTCTGGCTAGTTACACCCAGCGCAGCCCTGATGCTCACACGTTAAAGCAGCACTGCATGGCAAGGACCGGGTGTCCTGGATTCCGAGTGGTGATAGCTTTGTTTACATATGTAGATAAGTAGATTATAAATAGCGAGGATATTGGCTTTAATTGATGTTAAATGATAGCTTAAAAGTTGAACCCGAGTTAGTCATTTGGTTGGTGCGTAAGACATACTATTAGGCCTTACCTAAAAGGTCATTGGTACAGTTCAGTATCACAGTGGAGTACCAGGAAGGGAGGGAAGGGGAAGGACAGGGGGAGGGGGGAGAGACAGACAGAAAGAGAGGAGGGGAGGGGAGAGGAGAGGAGTGAGGTTTGGAGGTGGGATTCACAATATTCTGGCTGAGATTTGGCTGAGGATGTTGCAGCCCAGGGGGTATGTTTTGCAGGTCCCTCTCTGAATTTCATCCTTTCCCATGAGACAAGAAATTCACCAACTCTGAACTCCTGCCTTGCTACTTTCTGTCTTTACCAACCATAACTACAAAGTGTCTCAGGGAGAGGCTCTGGGTGACATTTGTGAGGCGGGTGGTATGGTTTAACTGCATACTTGGCTGACTTCAAATGTGTGAGTCCTGGTGAAGGGTGAGACGCGGGAGAGGCAGACTGAAGAGGGGTATGGTGTGCAGGCCAGCAGTCAACACTCCCTACACCCGGACTTACCTGGTTCAGTTGTGGCTTTCAGAGTTTACGATAGGGAATAGGAGGCCCCTGTGTTAGCTTGCTCGAGATCACTCCAAGGCTAAAGGCAGGTCAGGAACTAGGGCAAATCACAGTCCATTTTATTGCTAGTTTCCCCATCTGTAAACAGGATGATAATAACTGTCCACAAACCTCAAAGGGTGGGGATGATGAAAATGATCTTAAGAATAACAACCCTCTGTTGAGTTCATACTATGGCTCAAACACCATGCAAGATACTTTGCATGCGTTATATTTGATACTCATAAATCTTCAGGGCATGTAAATGCTTTCTTTTTGTAGAACAGAAAACAGTCTCAGGGGGGTTTGTTTCCTCTTGCATTCTCTACTTCATGTATCTATCTGATAATATTAGTTGATATAGTAAGGATATAGCAGTCAACAAAATAAGTAAAAATTATTGACTTTCACAGCTGACATTACTGTGGAGGGGGTCAAAAAACAATAAATATAATATGTGGGATGTGAGCTGGTAAATAAAGCCAGGAACATAGGCTATCCAAGTATGGGGAAAATGACATTTGACTAAAGATATTTGAGAGGAGAATAAAGGAGGTGAGAAACAACATTCTGACTGTTACGTATGCTTTCTTTTTTCTCTGGGTGGTGGGGGTGGGATGGGGAAGGTAGAGAGAACATGGCAGTAGAAGGAACAGCAGATGGGAGGCCCAGAGACCAGAGTTTGCTCACGTCTCGAGAAACAGCATGGAAGCCAGAAAGCGAACGCACCGGAGGAAATGCGTGGGGGAACATGATAGATGTTCGGCAAGGCCAGAGAGAAGTCAGGTCAGGGGACTATGCTCAGGGGTCACTCAGGACCACAGGGGCTTAGGCTTTTGGGGTGAATGCCATGGAAGATAAGCAAAGACTCAAGTGGGGGTGAGGACAATCACTTTGGCTGCTGTGTTGAAAATGGCTCTTTGGAGGAAGAAGAAGAAGAACAACATCAACAACAAAAATGGGCACAAGACGTGATTTCTGCAAAGTGTTGTCAGGGGATAATACTGCTTTGGACTAGGATAGTGGTAGGAAAGGTGATAGAGATTAGAACGCACATCTATTAGCATTTTGAAAGTTGAGCTAGCAGGTTTAACCCAACTTTGTTGCATAGAGGAGAAAGAAATCAAGAAGACACTAGGGTGCCCCCCTCCCACCGGGATGGTGATAATAGCACAGGTAATAATAGTGTGTTATTAATTGGGAAGGTGAAGGCTATGACTGGGGTACATTTGGGGAAAGAGAAGTGGAACCAGATTTGTACACACACACTCTCTGCAATGGTGACATCCAGGTGGGGATGTCAGGTATATTTTTTTCACATCATTGGGTCTGAATTCTTTTTCTGTTTCGTTGCCTTTTGTTTGTTTGTTTGCTTTTTCTAGACAGGGTTTCCCTGTAGCTTGGGAGCCTGTCCTGGAACTAGTTCTTGTAGACCAGGCTGGCCTCAAACTCACAGGGATCCCCCTGCCTCTGCCTTCTGAGTGCTGGGATTAAAGGCATAAGCCACTACTGTCTGGCTGTTGACCTGGCTGACTCTGCTGAAGAATGTTTGTTGGTGATCTACTACCATAAAGTAGGAAGCAATTGTAGCAAAAGCAATACAAAAGGATCTGTTAGATACACTTTGCATTAGACTCAGTTCTCTAAGATTCGGTTGGGCACGTAGGTCCTTTCTTTTAGAAGCTTTGCAACTTGCTTAGGGCAGTGTAGGTGACTAAGGACCCCCTCCCCACCCTGGTATCTGACAGCCTGTCCCAACTGGTTACAATAAATTGGGTGCTGAAAAAGCATGCTTTTTTTTTTTTTTTTTTTTTTTTAAAGTTCAATGTAGTAGCTCCCAAGAAAAAAATAACAATTGTCTTTAGTCTCCGTGCAGATTTCAAAACACAGCAATCTGACTTCAGGCTGACGCTGCACACCTCAGGCCTGGACCCAGAGGGATGAACCCGCAAGAACAGGGAGATCTTACCACACTAATATAGGCTTTGTACCGGGCAAGTCCGGATCGGAAACTCGAGATCCTGAGAAGGTGCTCTGCCCAGTGGGAGGCAAAGTCCAGTCTAGTAATAGACATTCCTGATTATGTTAGAGAACTTGCCATCGTGGCCTCTCGCTCACGACTGGCTAACCTAAACAGGTATCAGCTCTGGGGTCGGAAAGCAGCTTTCCCGTCTACCTAACGCAGGGGTCATTTAAGGGCTTAGGTGTCAGTGAGCGCGGAAGGCGGGAGGGCAGCACCGTTCTTGCAGTCATAACAAATAAACAGACTCCAAGGAGGTTTTTTTTTTTTTTTTTTTTCCACCGAAGCAAAAGCCCAGTCCCGACCTAGGCTCGGGAAGACCCGCCACTGCAGCAGAGTCGCCGCGGAGACCTCTCCCGGGTGGGGTCAGCTTCCAGTCCCGGGCGGGGAGGGGGAGAGGCCACGCAGAGGGTGGGCAGGGTGCATCGGGACCAGGGCGGCGGGGTGCGGCTGCTCAGCTACGGGATCGGCGGTCGCAGCAGCCTCGGCTGCCACGGCGCCGGTCGCACCTGGCCCCGGCCGAGCGCGGCTCGCAGCGAGGGCGCGGCCCCGCCAGGCCAGCGAGGGGGGCGGGCCGGCGCCACGGGGCGCTCCGCCCCCGATGATGCGGCGGCCTCCGACTGGCCTCCGGCCCGTCACTCACTCCTCACCATGGTTGCAGCACAAAGCAACAAGCCCGGGAGGCCGCTTCCTCCCTAAAGAGCGGCTCGGGCGGCCGCGGAGGCGCTGGAGAAGGAAGAGGCGGGGAAGAGGAGGGCGGTCGCGGCTCGGCAGACGCTCGGCGGGGCTGCGCGCTCCGATCTCGGCCTCGCGCCCGCCGGGGACCCGCGCCCGGCCCGCCGCGCCCGCCCGCCCGCTTGCACGGACGACGCAGAAAGTTGCCAAGAGCGCGGGGGCCGCGCGGGGAGCAGCCGCGCTCGGGCGCCGATGGGGGCGGGCGGCGGGAGCTGCGCGGCCCGCGGGGATGCAGCAGCAGTCGGGAGGCGCGGCCGACAGTAGACGGAGGCGCGGCGCGGCGGTGGCCGAGGCCAGCGGGCTCGGTGGCGCCCGGACCTGAGGCTCAGCGCGCGGCCCTCCCGGGACGCGTCAGAGCGAGCGCGGCCGGAGCGCGTCGAGCTAGGGCCCCGCCGGAGAGGCCCCGCCCGCCGTTGCTGCTTGCACCTCCCTAAAAATAACTCGGCCCGCCGGGGCCAGCGCGAACGGCGACGGTTCCCCAGCGCAGCCCGGCCATCGCCGAGTCCGGCTCCACGGACAGCGGGCCGCGAGGAGGAGAGCAGCTCGGGGCTGCACGGACCCTCGCGCTGTCTGGGCCCCGGCCCCGCGCCTGGGCTGCTTTCCCTCGGGCAGTGGCGCTGGGCCGGGAGGCCGGCGAGTGTGTGGAGCGGTCCCGGTGCGCCCCGCAGGGGGAGATGGCGTCCTACGTGGATAATAGCTTTCGCCAAGCGGTGATGAAGAACCCCGCCGAGAGGACCCCCCAGGTGAGACGCGCGGCTAACCGCCGAGGGTTGGTGTCTGCAGTCTGCGCCCTTCCAAGGACCCCGGCACTGCTGGGCTGGGGAAGCAGCCGGTTTCCCCATCCAGGACTTCCCCTGCCCCAACTTCCAAGGGCATTCTTTTCAGACCGTCCTGCGATTGTTGCCCTCTCCTTTGCTGTCCTTTACGCTGCGCTCCCTGTGACTGACCTTGCCCATGGGTCTGCGGGGACGAGGTGCTGTCTCTAGGGCTTGTTTCTCTCGGGTCCCACTCTCCCGGGCCTCTGAGTCTTGGGGTCCGGTCTTACCTTCTCGGCCAGCCAGGTACTGTTTCCCTGACTGCAGGCTGTTATTCCCTTACATCTCTTCCATCTTTAGAGTTTAGGGATGCTTCAGGAGCTGTTAGAAGGAACTGTGGTGCAGAAGTCTGATCGTTGTGAGCCTTACAAAGCGAGACACCGAGGCTCCTGTCTTTCTTTCCCACTTTTACTTTCTTGAAAGAGGGATGCTGCTTTCCACCGAAGGGAAGAAGTTGACAGCTAGGCTAGCGCTTTAAATTCCAATTGTAGACATACTGCAGAACGGGCGTATTCAGTTCCCTCTTCCTCTCAGGGCAGATTCTTTGGATTTACACAACCTTGCCAAAATTAGATAAGTGGTTAAGCTTTATACATTTGTTGATCCTCGGGTTTCTTTTATTTTTAAACGGAGACATTGCTGGTGGGTTGGACTTGATTTTCTTAGGTTTGGATTAGCAAGGGAGGAGCGTTATAAAAATGTGGTTTGATTTCTTTTGCTTACTGGATAATGACGTGCATCTCTAAATGTTGGGGTGGTGACTTCAGGGGATCCTGCTTGCCAGCCCTGTAGGCAAATAAATAAGGTCTGCAGATCCTTGGGGCCAGCAGTAAATACAAGGAAGATCTGAGAGTTGAAAAAAGTTGCTTTGCTTGGGAGGCGTTGGATGCCATCTGTCAAAAAAAAAAAAAAAGCCTGTCTGTCTCTAATGATGATTATTTAATGGGCGAGAGAATAAAATAGAGTAGAATCTTCCATTGGCTGCCTTTGGACCAGCACCAAGAATGGCACCTGGTCCTGTTTTTGGTGGTTCTCTTTTTGCTGGATGGAGGTGTCATGTGTGGGAAATGTGTCTAGATTACATATTTGCCAAACCCAAGGAAGATGAGCTGTAATTTGACAAGAACGTTCATTTACGTGTCTCCAGAAGTGCCTCTGCTAAAGGGCAGTTTTTATCCGGCACTGGGCATGCCCTCCTTTGATTCTGGTGGCGGTGCCGCTGCCCTTCTTGCGCTTCCGTCATCAGTGTTGGTGGAAACCGTCGGTTGTACCCATTTTCTACTCTGGGAAAGGCACTCCCAGTTGACTGTGTAGGCAGAGCTACTTTCCTGAGATCTCCCAGTTCCTTTCAAGAACAGAGTTTGAAGTGCCAAGTGAAATTACATGCGCACAGGACCTTAGAGCCCAGCAAGGCTGGTCAGAAAGTGATGTCACAGGCCTGGAGTAGGAATTAGGGGTGGGGGGGGGGGCATGGTGTGCAGGGTTGACTTAAAAGAATAACAGCGAAACCTCTTATCAGGTGTGTCCCTGTGGAGGGGCAGGGAGGTGGGGGAAGAGGGGCAGTCACCAGAGCAGGCTGGAAGAGACAACACTTGCTCTCCTTTGACAGCCTGTGGTTTGGCCAAGTAAATGGGCGGTTGTTAGGTTTCTCTGCTGCTCTGCCAGTGCTGTGGAATATAGAAACAGACCCAGCAGAGGACTCCTGGCCCAGCCAGAAAGAGGGCGGTTACCTGCAAGCTGAAAGCGCCATTGAAGACCTGGGAGCTCCACAGGTCTTTCCCCCACCAACCTCAGGAGAAGTAGACAGAGAATCCTGCCAACTCAGGGGTGAACATTCTCCGTCGTCAGCCTGCTGACCTGGGTGTTCATTTTTACTAGTGCAAACCCGCACCTTTGTTTATCGTCTTCAAGAGAAATTAGTTAGAAATATGGGTGCTTTCCCGTCCTTACCCAAGTTGTCAAAGATGATTTCTCTAGATTTGGCGACCTCCTTGAGTAGAAAACATGCTGTGTTGGCACACCACTGGAAGGGGTTCCTTGTGCAGTGCGTTCTCATGGAGGCTTGTCTTTGTAATATAACTAAGACAGCCTCGTGGGCATAGCTTGAGATGACCGGAAGAGCAAGAACTAGGGAAACTTGGCTGTGGACTCTCGTGCTTCCGAGGGCTGACTTGATAAAGTGAACGTGTCAGGCAAAAGCAGAAGGTGCTTGAAAAGAATGAAAGAAAACAGTACTTATTCATTCTTGCTGGAGTCAGCTCCCCCTCCCTTGCCTCCTTAGCCCTTTACCAGGCTCTCTGAAGACAAGTTCTGTATGTGGGTCAGTCAGTTGCTTCAAAGTCTTTTTGACGGCTACACCCGTGCAGTTAAGCAGTCGATGCTTAGCGCATCTGGGGCTGGAGAGTCGTGGGGATTTGACACTTAAGAACTCTTCGCATGTATCCGTGAGGTAGCGAGCCACTCTAGGCATGGCCCTGGAAAGTGGGGAATGGGAAGGAGAAATACAAGAAAAAATGATCCCCTGAGATTCTAGCCAAGAGGCCTCCACTGTTTCACCTGATGTTCTTAGAAGAGGAAAAGTCTTTAGTCTGGTGTTTACTCTGTATTGTGTGTCTGGAAACCTGTCCTCCTCCTTCTCAATGGGGCACTGTGTTCTGAAATAATGTGCTCCCTTGAAAAGAATGAGCCATAGCATTCTATTGATACCGTTCAATGCACCTCTGTTGAAAACCCGGATTGCTAAGTAACTGTGTTAGCCAATGATTTGGGTTTATGTCTTTAATCACCTAAACGAGAATTGTGGTCACCAAGGCAATTTAATGAAGTTTAAAAGATATAAATAAATTACAAACAGCGTTATACCCCAAGGCTTCATACAGTAAAATTTTTTTTGTTAAACTACTTTTATTAACTTGTTGAATTCAGACCCTTTGAAATTGCTTCTGTGATGTGTTTAAATATTTACTTTCAAAATTGTATGTGTAAAATAATTCTCATCCCATCTCCTCCTAGATATTAATATTTATTTTTCAGTATTAAACTTTTTTTTTTTGCAAAGTGACTCAGTGGAATTCACTGTGTCTTAATGACAGCTGAAACAAAATAAAGTAGGCCGTCTTGGTAAATTGAAAGTGTATTGAATATACCCATCCTCACAACCCACTACTGCCGAGTATCTGCTGTTTACCTTCAGATGGCTGCGGCCTGGGAGCTTCCCAGTTGGAAGAATAGCATAATGTATACTGCTGGTCTAGGAAAGGTCCAAAATTCAAAACCTACTCAAGCAGGGTTTCTGCTGAATGCATGCATCATTTGTAATTGTAAGTAAAATAAATAAACAAACAACCCCCCCAAAGCCCAAAGAAGACAAAACCCAAAACAACGAATCCTATTGAACCCCGAAAGTCGGGGGCCATCCGCTTCTGACTTATACCATTGTTGAAATAGGAGCGGCGGGGCTGCGTCCCCAACACCCCGGCCGCTTGGCTAGCTCATGCCCGAAATAACAACACACAAACTGTATTCATTTAAGAACTGCTTGGCCCATGAACTCTAGCCCTTACAGGCTAATTCTCGCACCTGGACTAGCCCATTTCTAATCATCTGTGTAAGCACCCCAAGGTGCGCTTACCGAGAAGATTCTAGCCTCCGTCCATGCTGTCCGGGAGCAGAGCAGATTCTGACCTCACTTCCTCTTCCGCCCAGCATCCTATTCTGTTTACTCCACCCAACCTATGTTCTAAGCTATGAGGCCAAGCAGTGTGTTTATTACATAACCAATGAAATCAACAGATTGATATATGACACTCCCACATCATACCATGTATAATAGCATTTCTTGACGTGGTTTCTAGACAGCGCCGTTGGGAAAGGTGGGGGTGTACTGAAGCTTAGGAGGTGGAAGCCTACTGACTGCCGGTGATACAGTGTAATAGTGATTGTAGCTAGTGTTTGAGAACAGTTGTTACACTCTTCCTTTATAAAGAGAACAGGCTTGCCTTGGCTCAGCTGAAGAAGTACATGATTAGGTAGGCCTGCTGCTTTTCGGGGCCCTGGTGGACTTCAGATGGTGATACAGGGACACATACCCATCTTTTGGTCAGGAAGCAACGAGAGAGGAAGGAGCTGGTGACCTTGGAGACCTCCCGCTGGATCCCCAGCTCTAGCGCCTGCTACCACCTCCCAGTTGTGCTTCACTGGAACAAGCCTTCAGCAGGCCTTGAGGGACCACTCAGCATCCACGCTGTAGCTGTAGCGCGCCGTGTGTTGCTTAGCTAATGTTGGCACAGTAGGAGGGACAGGAGGGATTCGTAGCACAGAGTAACCACCCTTTGGTTGCTCTGTCCTAGCTAGAGGTTAGCGAGCCGTAGCCGGTCAGCATACGCTAGTGTGTACATCCCTCACCTTTGTGGGTGCCATGTTAATTGTGACGGTTTTTATATTTTTGAGGGGAAAGAAACCTTTTTTTTTTTTTTTTTTTCTGCGCTGACACGATAGTTAACCGTGTGCTGACCTGGGTGAATGTGCCGCTTGCTGCCGGCCGTCAGGTCTGTCTTTTTTCTCCGTCCATCTTTGAAAAGTTATGCTTAGCGCGGTGTTGGTGGGCTTTGTGGAGAGGCAGGTTGGGATGTCCAGTGTTCTGAGAGTGAGGCCAGTGTGTCATCTGCAAATGTGTTGGGCTGCATTCTTACCTGTCCTGGGGTGCATGGGGCCTGCTGGCTGCAGGTTGGTTTTGTCTATTACATCAGGGGTTTTTGTTTTTTGTTCTTGAGGCCAGGGCTTTACTGTGTAGCTCAAGCTGGCCTATAACTCTTGATGCTTCTGTTTCCACTTGTGAGTTGAGTGTTGGATGTGCCTCCATGTCTGGCTTCATCTTTATATTAAACGTCTTGCTTGGGATGGTTGTACAGTGTAGAGTGCCGTGTGGCTGTTTGTGAGTGGCGTCTGGTGAAGCAATAGTGCGGTGTCACCGCTAGGATTGTGGTGGGATTCAGTGACCATACAGAGCGATATCTGCCTGACAGAGGAAACGAAGGATCTCCTCTCGCCATTTGGTACGTTTTTTTTTTTAATTTTTTATTTTTTTGAGTCAGGGTCTTGTGTAGCTCACACCGATCTCAAGATCACTACCTAGCTGAGGGTGAGCTTGACGTGCTAATGTTACAGGCATGCACTGCCATCCTGCGATTTCTTCTTGTTTATAATAACCGCTTCCGTGCCTACTTCTGGCAACCTGTAATCTGCTTTTTTTCTATAATTTTGTTGTTTCAAAACATTACATAGATGAAATCATTCAGTGTGGGACTTTCTGGGATGGACGTCAAATTGCTACAGTTGTCACTCAGTGATTTGGCCTTAAGTTCCTAAAGTACCAGTGATATCTGGGATTGGCCAGATGGATTTAAATTGAGGAGGGAATTATATAATGTTCACAACACAGAGACCTAAGGTCATGTCTTGGGTGAGCCATAGTTCTCATCACGTGAGGATGTGGGATGGCTAAAGAATGCCATTAATTTATTGGTAGCAATGCAAGTAGTAAAAGTAGGCTTAGTCATTATGGGTCTCTCATTCAGGAAATCACTGGGTGTACACCAATCGGACTTTAGAAGAATCAGAAGGAAGTCCTGTGGACATACTGTAGGCCTTATTTTTCTATTCAAGACCCGAGAGGATGATTAGAACCACGGATAGTGCCTCACCTTTTCGTACATGTTCCCCTATACCTTCACACCTATAATAAAACTTAATTTATAAACTGGGTCCAGAACGAGATCCACAATGATAATTGTAATAAAAACAGAGCAGTTATAGCAATATGCTGTGATAAAATTGCCAACATGGCTACTCCTGTGCTTTGGGACTGCTATTAAGAAAAGCAAGGTTTCCTGGGGTCAGATGCCTTTCACCCATGGTGTGCCTGAAGTAAGAGTTTCGTGACTACAGACCCTGCATTCGGCAGCTGATCTGGTTATCCAGTGCGTGCAGGAACAGGTATACCCAGCAAATGGTGACTTTCTTGCATGTGATTCCTTCTGGTGGTCGGAATTGAGAGCCTCCAGCAATGAGCTCTGTGTCCACCGTTGCCTTCCTGATGTGATGCACGGCATTGGACACTCATGGCCCTGAAGAGGCTAAGTGAAGCTAGGATGTTCCCACCAGACTAGATGGCCTCTTAACACGCAGCAGCCAGCCAGGACTCCTGAGTGACAATTCTGTCTCAGAAATCCCACAAAAGTAAAGAGACTTGATTTCCAGAGACTCGAGCAATGGTTCAGAGTACTTACTGCTCTTGCAGAGGGCCAGGGTTCAATTCCTAGCACCTGCGTGGTAGCTCCCAGCCATCTGTAACTCCAGTTTCAGGGAATCTAGTGTCTCCTTTCCACCACCATGGGCACCAGACTTGTTGCACATAGTTACTTACAAGCAGGCAAAACACTTATATGCATAAAAATAAAATAATAATCTTAAAAAAAGAAAAAAAAAACAACTTTCAATTTCAGAAAACAGCAGGCAGATCAGCATTTGAGTGAAACATTTGGGCAGTACTTTCTGGAAGTGCTGGAGGTGTGGACATTGAAGAAATGCTCAAGGCGTCACAGTTTGGAAAAGAATAAAATATCATGTATAACCACATGCAGTATGGAATTATGGATTTTGGACCACAAACACAAAAAAACTGAATGCTATCAGATGGAATCTCAATATTTAAATTTTCTTACGCTTGTTTTAGATGTTACCCTAAGGCAAGGGTTCTCAACCTTCCTTAGACTTGCAACCCTTTAACAAAGTTCCTCATGTTGTGACCCCCAACCATAAGATTATTTTGTTGCTACTCCATAACTTTCATTTTGCTACTGTTATGAATCATAACTGCATAAAATGTGATATTTGACCCCCAAACGAGTTATGACCCAAGGTTGAGAACCACTGCCCCAAGGGGACCTCTGTGTGGTGCGCATGGGATCTCTGAACTATTTTATAGAACTTTTCCTTTGGTTTTAGTTTGTATGTGTGTGTGTGTGTGTCCATGAGTACACATGACTGTAGAGGAGTGTCTGTGAGGAGGTCAAAGGATAACGTCGGGAGTAGCCTGTCCTCCTCTCTCACCCCGTTTGAGGCAGGGTCTGGTTACTCTCCTGTCTACTCCTCTCATCTCTCTATGGAAGCAGCGGGTTTATAACGGGCTCCCGTGGCTTTCTTTACTTAGCTTTACGTGGCCGATTTGAACTCACGTCCGCACACGTACCCTCCTTCTAGCCCTTATAAAGCTTTTTTAGACTAAGCTTTTCAAAAACTGAAAGTTAGAGAAAGGATGTAAAATGTTTGGAGCACCTTTGTGACCCTGGAGGGGAACTACCAAGTTTCAAATAATTTTTTTCCTGATGAGTGATTTACTCTTAATGAGGAGCCCTGGATCTTTCGTCTGGATTTTTATTTTTCTGTTTCTGTAGTGCGGGGAATTGAGTCTTCTAATTTGGTGCCTTGTGTCTACAGTGCAAACACTATTCCACTGAGCTGTGTTCCCACCTCTGTGTGTTCTGTTTGTTTGTTTTATATTTTTGAAACAAGGTCATACTGTCCAGGCTGGCCTTAAACTCACTGCTGTAGCCCAGGCAAATATTCAATTTATAGTCTTCCTGCCTCAGCCTTTGGAATAGCTAGGACTCATAGGCCAGGCCAGCAGGCCCGACTAGTTACAGTTACTGTTGTTGTTGTTTTTTTTTAGGTTTGTTTTATTATGTTTCGTATGTGTTTTGTCTGCATGTATCCATGTGTGCCATGTGCATGGCTGATGCTCATGTATGCCAGAAGAGAGTGTTTGATTGCTTGGAACTGGAGTCACAGTTTTTTAGTCATCTGAGTACAGGGTGTGAGACACCATGCTGGGCTCAAGTNTTTAGCTGCACAATTATCTAATTCTCAAAATGTATTTCAGCTGAGTCAAATAGCACACATAATGTTTCAGAGAATTTAAAATTTTTTTTTGTTTTTACTTGATAGTTCTAGTAATTACATTTGAGAGAAAAAATGAAAAAGAAAATTTCAGGTCAAGTTTTGAAGTGATTAAAATCTTACAAAACTGTTATAAACATCGAGCTATGACCTAAATCTATTTAACATGTGATTATTTTGGTATAATTATTTGGATTCTGCCAAGCAAAACATTTTGCGGTGTTTTCCCTCCTCTCCATGCTACACTACATAGGTGTACAAACTTCATTTGTAGGTACAGTCTCACTGTGTAGCTCATACTGCCTTGAACTTGTAATCCTCAGCTCAGCCTCCGTCCACGATGCTGCAGTTGCTGGCCTGTATTCCTGCAGTAGTTTTACCCTTGTGAGTAGTGTTGGGAATTGAACACAGGGCTTCTCCCTTATTTTATTTAATTTTATTTATTCTTTATAGTCTACATAGCAGAGATAGGCCTCAAATTGATCATCTACCTCTCAAGCTCTGGGATTCCAGGCATACACCCCATGCCCAGATACCATTTAAAAAAAAAAACACATTCAAATTTATTAGGAAATGAATGTAAAAAGTATTCGAGTGGTAGTCTTGATTACATTATTTAGATACTGTATTTGAAACCCCTTGTTGTATTTAAACATTTCCACACACGTAGAAGCGAGTATTGAAACACTGGTGAGTGGAGAAACTGAAGTACAGTATGGTAAATACCAAGAGTTGAGGTAAGGGAGACTGGCGGCCCTGATGTTCCATTTACTGGTATCTGATTCCCCACAGTACTTTGCATGGATCTGAAAGAAACCGATGCTCTGGCTTTGGAAACATCTTATGCATGCTTATTCCTTGGACTTGGGATACCACAGACTTCGTTTAGATGTAGCCAGTGTACTCTGAGAACCCCAAATTCCTTATTCCTGAATGTGAACCTCCAACCCTAATCTTCCTCGGAGACTTTGATTTGGGGTGGGTGGGAATTCCTGTCTCGATTCCATTTTCTCTGGTGTGGTTTCAATCTATAGCACAGTTATTCTTCACTGGCAGGCGTCGGAGTCAAGCCGTTTCACTTTAAAAGTCCTCGCTCTTGACTGTGAACTGGCACGGCTGCTTTCCCTTGTAATTATAAGTTTATATCTTTAGTTTGGTTCGTGGGATTGTTGCAGTGTATTTCTTCCTGTCACAGGGCGGTTTGATACTGTACTTGTCAACATCCTGCTTTATGGCTCCAGCCAGTCACTTGGCCTTGGTTGGGGCTCAGGCTTTGGCACTGCAGGAACTCATAGTCTCCTAACACAGTGTGGCCCTGACCTTGGCTGGCCACATGCGTGCTTTGCCATCTAAGCCCCTCGGAGTAAGTGTAAGCTTGAGAGTCTTTATTTTCATTTAATGAACGTTTTACTTTCATGCTTTATAAAAGCAGATGATAACCTGAGTACCTTGTTAGCTTTGTCTCACCTTGCTAGCTGTGTTTTTTGTCAAAGGCTTTTAGTCTTAAATACTGCATGCATGCATGCATGTATGTGTGTGGCATGTTGTACGTGAGTAAGAAGAGGGTGCTGTCTCCCCTGAAGATGGAATTACAGGCATCGTGAGAGTCTGACATGGGTGCTGGGAACTGAATTCCACTAAGCGTTCTTTCTAGCCCTTTGTTAAAGATGAGGAAAAATTTACAGTGGACAGAAATAATGATGCCACAAACTCCATATTGTTGTCTCCGGAGTGGAGCGCGTCAAACGTGTTGGCCCTTATTTCTGTTTCCCAGCATTTGGCCCTTACCACTCTGGCCATGCTTTTTCATAGATGACCTCTTACTATCATTTTATCTCATAGTTTAGCCTCCTGAGTGGTTTATAGTAAGTTGGTTAGGTAGGCTTGAGCATAGCCTTTGATTACATTAGAATTACATTAGTCTACAAATCACACAACACTGAACACACAGTGGCTGGTGGCCTGATAAGAAATCTAAAGCTCAGTAGTGCTAGGTTGGGCTTCGGGTGTTGCTAAGGATCACAGGATGACTTAGTCCTCAAAGGCACAGGTTCAAGGTTGCACTACCAACTGGGAAAGGGAAGGGGTGAGGATCCTTTTGGCAAAGGTTCTGTTCTGTCATCCTCCATATTCTCATGGATACCCCGCCCCCATCCATGGCCTCTCCTACCACTGCGGCGGACCCCTAGCCCTGTTTTTATTTTGCAAGGGTTTGTGTAAGTTTTTGTTGCTGGCCAGAGCTTTGCCTGATGCTCTTGGCTTGCAAAGGTTGTTGGATATTTGAGTGTTTTAGAGCCTCTCAATACAGAGCGGCGGGGAAGAAAGAGATTGAGATTAATGGCTACTGTGAGCAGATAGTATTTGTCTAATTTACTTTGCATAAGAAATAGATGATTGTAGGACATTTATGTAGTGATCCTCTGGAGACTGCTCTGAAAGTCTTATTGGATTAAAGAGCTGCATTAATGTAGCTCAGTAACAGAATCGTGTGGATGTGTTCAACTACTTGATTCTCATAGGTATATGTTTGCTTTCAGAATTTCAGCCTCTTGTTTAAAGATAGGGATACATACACTAGTAGATGAGCAATATCTCTAAATATTTACTTATAAAACATGGCCTGTAACTATGATTTCTGTGATAATTGGGTTTTAAGCATGTCATATATTGTTTTAAAAATACAAAATACAGATTTAGGGCTGGAGTAATGACTCAGTCAGTAAAATGTATACACATGAGGATCTGAGTTAGGATCCCCAGCATATACATTTTTAAAAAAAAGCCAGGTTTGGTAACATGCATTTGTAACCCCAGTACTAGGGAGGCAGAGACAGGCAGGTCCATGAAACTCATTGGCCAGCTATTTTAATTGAGTTGATGACTCAAAAAATAAGGTGGAGAATGGTCAAGGGGTGTGCTTGAAGTCAGACTTCGGCCTCCACAGACATGAGCACATACCCACGTGAACATGTACATGCACTATACACTCAGCGTGTAAGCTGTAAGCCTGTTTGTTACAGCTGCCCAGACCTGAAATAATCACACAGAAACTATATCAATTACAACACTGCTTGGCCAATTACTTAAGCATATTGCTAGCTAGCTCTTATATTTTAAATTAACCCATTTTCATTATTTTATATTTTACTACAAGGCTCATGGCTTACCGGTAAGGATCCAGGTCTCCCTGACTCTGCCTTCTTTTCTCCTCTATCTCTGCTTGGAATTCCTGCCTTACTCTATTCTGCCCTGCCATAAGGCCAAAGCAGCTTTATTCATTAACCAATAAAAGCAACACATGTACAGAAGGACATCCCACACCAGCTCTACATGAACACACAGAGAAAATACTGGCTTATGGTATTTCTAAAGCAATTCCTTTTGTTTCAAATTTATTCTCTTTTTAAAAATTGCTATCCCCCCTCCCCCGCCCCGTTCTCTACCTATTCTGTCTCTGTGTCTCCCTGTCTTTGTCCTTGTCTTCTGCCATGGTTGGCCCTGAGGTTTCACACATGGTGGGTAAATGTTCTACTTAGTATATCGTCGGCTCCCTTTTTACTTTTTATTTTGGACAATTTCACTGTGTTTGCCCATGCTGGCTCACCCTCTAGCCCAGTCATCCCTAGAACTCACCATCTGCCTGCCTCAGGTTCTGAAGAAGCTGGGATTTACAGGCCTGTTCTACTCAGCCTGAACTATTTCCCCCTTCCTCCATCTGTGTGTGTGTGTGCGCGCGCGCGCTCCTGTGGTGCATCCTGCCATAAAGGTTTTCCTGACATATAGATAAACTGCTCTTGGCGGTTTGTGGTGGCATTAATTTGCTATCAGAAGCCGATGGCTAGGAAGGGCTACTGGTAAGAATAGAAGCCTTAGTCTTCATGAAATGTTTATTTGTCTTTTAAACAAAGACCATGTTTCTAGCATATCCTAGGCCCTACCAAAACGCAGTCTTTGCAAACAGAATGTGTAAAGAGGATAAATGGCCTCCACTCTTCCCTAGCAGGTCTTGTCTTTAGCAGATTAATTTGAAGCTCACCAATTAGCTTTACTAGACTAGCGCTTATTGGGCCGGGATTAGCCTTCATCCCTAAGGCTCAGTGCTGAGTACCTCTTAGGCGCAACTGGAGCTAATACATGCTTAAGGACTCAGTGTTGCTTTCCTTGAGAGTTGATGCATGCAAGGAAGATACTATTATAGACTTACTCATTAATAGCAACTTAAAAAAGAGCCAAGAAGGAACAGTAATTTTTGGTTCAATTTTTACAGAAGTACTCTCCCATAGAAACAAATAGCAGCAGGGACTGAGGAGATGGCTTAATAGTACCGTGTAAAACATAGACAAACATTACCTAGGATACATCTATTAAGGTTCATTTTTAAATACATTTTAAGAAATGATACAAACCAGTAAATAACCTAAAACTTCTTTGGGACATAATCAGTATATTCCTGATAACTCTCCCATTCATACTACATGTAAATCAATCTACAATTTAAAGGGTCTTCAGTAGAAAATGAACCAAAAGCAAGCATGAGAGCCTGGGTTCAGGTCTCCATCAGCCCTGCACACAGATGGGTGTTGCTGGGATCCCACAGCTGATTAGGTAGAGGCAGGGCTATTGGGCAGCTAGTCTAGCCCAGGTGGTAAGCTTCAGGTTCAATGAGAGACTCTTAGGAAATAAGGTTAAAAGAGTGAAATTAGTAGTAAGTATTACACTAAGTTGTTTCTCACTAACATTGGTAAAAAAATAAATAAAAATCACCTAGAATACATTTTATTAAGATTCACATCTTTACAAATAAGTATAATATGTATTTTACATATTACATAATATGTATTATGTATTTATATATGAAAATATCAGTATGTATCAAGACTTTTGGAGCATGGCATTATGTTTCGGATTAACCCCCTATTAATTTAAAAAGCCCTCAATATCGAAATGAACCTTGCAAGGCTTCATTCTCTAAAAACCAACCAGAAAGCTGGATCTAGAAACAAAAACTAAATTTTCTAATTTAGTTATGTCATTAATTTAAAATATTCTTTGTAGCAATCAAAGTATAAACATAGTTTTGCAGTTCTGAAAGATAAAACAGAAGGGTCCCAGGAGGCCAGAACTCCCTCTTCATTAGATGCTGGTGGAACTTCCCTGTGCAGGACAGTTTCAGAATATCTGCACCAAGGAATGAACTTCCAAGGAGGTAACTCCTTAACACGTAACATCCCTTTGTCCATAGTTATGTATTTGCGGGCCCACATGTTCACGTATGTGCGTACGTTTCTGTAGGTGCAAGTACATGCGGAGGCCAAAGGTTGGCTTTGGCTCTCTTCCCCTGGCATGCTTCCACAGTTTACTGTTACTAGAACAGAGACGTTCATCACTAAAAACAGATCTGAAATCCCAAATCTAGTTTGGAGTCCTGAGGAAAGGAAATAAATACCAAAGGTAGATTAAAGGGAATTTCTCCACGTCTTAGGAACAAAGCCGTCAGGTGTTGGAGAATGAATTAGTCCCTTTGATGGAGGTGGGCAAATCCCGAAGCGCTGTCTGTGTGCAGTGAGTGTGGTTAGGACACTCCAGCTCTTTCTCCAGCCTGTGGCTGCTCTCCCGCTGCAGAGACTGAACTGAGCAGTGGACGAGCCAGGCTTGCCTCTGATGTCCCAGGGAATTGTGGCTTGGGGGTTACTCCTGAGCAGTGTTTCCAGTCCTGCATCCAACGTGGAAAATTCCTTCATATAATTGATGGGGTGAGGAGTGGGCATGCCCCAGTTGAGGGTGGCTGGCTGGTGACTGGACTCTCAGAACAGAGCCTTTCTTTGTCTTCATTTCTGAGCGCAGTCTCCATAGTGTAAATTTGTTCTCGGTGCAATCTGCTTATTTCCGTCCCTTAGTTGTCTCGGGGCGGCTCAACGTGATAGAAGAGTTTTTGTTTGTTTTTCATTTCACTGAAAACAAATTTGTTACCTTAGAAATAAACACTTGTTGACTGGTTAAAGTGATATATGCAGTAGCAGGAAATAAAATTCTGTGCATACATTAGCTTTGTTTTCTTAAATGCCTTAAAAAAGAGATAAGTAATTTTAGTCCTTCAGGTTACCAATAATAACAGTAAAGGCTTATGAAACATTTAAGTTGAGTATGCAGAAGTTACCTGTTTAAAGGAAGGGAATTTGTGTGTGTGTGTGTGTGTGTGTGTGTGTGTGTGTGTGTTTCAAGACAGGGTTTCTCTGTAGCTTTGGAGCCTGTCCCAGAACTTGCTCTGTAGACCAGGCTGGCCTCGAACTCACAGAGATCCGCCTGTCTCTGCCTCCCAAGTGCTGGGATGAAAGGCATGAGCCACCACCGCCCTGCAAGGGAGGGAATTCTTAGCAAGATCAATGTTGCCTTGCTGACAGTGTCATTTCCCACATACACTAATTTTAATCAAAACACAGATTTGGGAGGGAGCGGAACCAGCAGTGGCTCAGGTTCTGCCTCAAAATGAATGATTGTGTATTGTTCTCTTTTTTGTGATTTTGAGTGAGCTGTGAGGAAAGGATGGGCACTTGGGCATCTTTGTGCTTATTACAAGTGAGATAGTCATGTTGTAAGAGACTGGTTGGGGCTGGTGAGGCGGGAGTGAGTGAGGAAGACACGGGTTGGAGGATAGGTGTGGATTGCTACAGTCTTGTTTTGGCTGTTGTTCTGTTGTCTTGCTGCTTTGGCTGATGCGGTGCTCAGGTATGTAACCCATCTTCTAAAAGTAGAAGCTTGAAATCTGAGCTGAGCAGCTCTTGGACAGGATAGAGGGCCATGACAGAATCTCACTGTTGTTTAGACACAGCAGAGGTGAAGCTCTTTTGTCTTCCCCAGTTACTTTTCTTCTTCCCAGATATGGCCAAGGAAGGACCAAAGCTTTCATAACTCTAATGAGTATCTCTTGGTCCATATTGTAGATGTACTGCGGGGAAAGGGGAATTGATTTCCAAACTAGCATCATATTGCCGTTATTATTATTACTGTTAGTTTATTTTTTTGATACATAGTCTAGGTAGATCAGACTGGCTGGAACTTTTCATCCTCCTGCCTCAGTTTTCTGAATGCTGGGAGTACAGGTGTGTACCAAAACTCAGATTCCTCATTCTCTTTATGAACAAAACTGTAAAAGCTTCTTAATGACATCAGGTGTCGAATTGTCTGTCCATCTATCCATCCGTGTATCATCTCTGTATCTATGTATTGTATCTTTTGTGTCTATTTATCTACCTGTCTAGATAATCGACAGCCAGTGTGGTTATTTCTGGCTCATATACTGAGTTTATCCCCCTGAGTTTATCCTCTGTTGTCGTGTGCTGAGGAAGCGTGCTGTCTGTCATTATGTGGCGTGGGGTCTGCACAGTGCTACTTCTTGGCAGCCGCAGTGACGTCCTTTACATCATTAACGTTGTAATTTGCACAGCCGTGCCAATTAATTCTGTCAGTGGATGTCAAGATGAGAGACAGTTCTGGTGGGAATCGGAGACGAGAAGTGAGGTGGCTTAGTTGAGAGAATGGGCTTCGTGATGGCTGGGGAGAAACACTGATAGATTGGCAGCCACAGAGTCCAGCGATGGTGAGTCCACCCCAGCCACCAGGGAGGAACTGGCCGCGGTGTCCGGAGTAAAAAGCCAGCACCCGTAAACACGTGTCCCAGCGTTTACCTTCCTTCCAGCTCATCAGTCTTCATGGACAGCACTGAGAACCGTTCCGGCCTATGCCTCACCTCAAAGTATGCGGGTGGCATTTTGTGCATTTCTGCTAATTTTCTATGAGAGGCTAGTAATAAATATCAAACACCAAATGAGTTTTCAGGAAGCTGAGTGAAATAATACAAAATGGCCTCCAGAGAGAGGAACCCCTCCCCCCCCTAGCTTTTCCAGTAAGCGAGGTATGAGACTGCCCGCCACTCTCATCAAGCTGAGTGGAAATTCTTAGGAGAGATAAGGAGGTCTCGGCCATGTCACCTCTAATCTTGCCACTCGCTTGCCTGCGCCTCTCCTCCACTGCCACCATAGTACTTGGCTTAGTTTTGTGGTACCTGGGTTTGAACTCGGGATCTCATATGCTAGGCAAATCCTCCACCTCTGCAAGCCAGTCAGTCAGGCCTTAACCTTGGGCTCTCCTGTCCCAGATAGCTGGGATTACAGGTCTCTGCCGTGCAGTTCTTGTAGTTTTCATAATAGACGGGACATTTTAAATGATTTTGATTTCACCCTTCTATTGTCTGCTTCAGAAGGTTATCAGAATTTCTCCAGGTTTTCTTTTTAGCTTAATGGATGAACAGCTATCCCTCTGCAGTGGTAGTAGCACTGCTGATTAAAGATGGGAGCCTACACGTAGTCTCCTTCCCCGCTAACTGTGCTTTCAGGTAAGACTCCAGTTTCTGTTTTACTTTTTCTGAGTTGATGAGAGAGATGACTGTAGTTGCACCAACAGAAATGTTTTTTCCAGATCAGCGGGGATGCTGTGTTAGAGACAGAAATTCCAAAGCTGTGTTTCTCATTGTCAGATGAGCCCCATTCATGTGGCTGGGAATTACTAAGAGTCACACTTGTGGCTGAGAACAGTGGTCCCGCATTGCCTTCTGGGCATGCTGCTGCTGGGCTGGCTTTGATTTCTGAAGGGATGACTGGAGTTGGTGAGAGATGGTGTTAGCTTACTGTCCATTCGCCACGCTAATGCCTGCTCTCCTGGGTCTCTAGTGCCAGCTAACCTCAGCACCTTTTAAACTGCTACTATCCTTAGTGCAGCCCTCTCTCCTCACTCTGTGTCCCTTTTTATCTTACTTATTTCCAGACAGGGTCTCACTATGTAGCTTTAGTTGTTCTGGAACTTGCTATGCAGACCAGGCTGGCCTTGGACTCACAGAGATCCGCCTGCCTCAGGCACTGCAGCGCTGGGTTTAAAAGCGTGCACCACTACTGCCCAGCTAATTTGCTCCTTCTTAAAGGGTCGGCATACCATCTGCAGGAAGCACTCTGGTCGTTTGGCTTTGGGGTTCGTTGCTAGATGTTTCTGTCCCGGTGACCCGGTCCTGCAGCCGTTTAGTCCCAAATGAACACAGAGGTTATTAATTATAAACTGATTGGCCTAGTAGCTCTGGCTTCTTACTAATTTTTATAACTTATATTAGCCCATAGTTCCTGTCTGTGTTAACCACGTGGCTTGTTGGTACCTTTTTTTGGCGAGGCAATCACATCTTGCTTGCTCTGTGTCTGGCTTTGTCAGTGTCTGGGTGATGACTGCAGACTGAAACTTTCTGCCTCTACTTCCTGCCTGGTTGTCCCGCCTATACTTCCTGCCTGGCTACTGGCCAACCAGTGTTTATTTAAAATATAAGTGACAGGGTACAGACCATTGCCCCACAGCAGGGGTTGAATTTCATTTATGAGATTCTCCTATTCTATTGTTTTGTGTTTGTGTTCGTGTGTGTGTGCCGGTGAACTCACCCACGTGCATGTAGAGGCTGAAAGGTCTGTGTTGTGTATTCCCCTATTTTTAGTCTCTACTGTGTTTTTTTGAGAGAGTGTCTCTTTCTGAAGGCACTCCCTGTTTTGGGTCATCTGCCTGATGGGGTTCCAGACCGGGCCACCATGCCCAGCGCTTTTAATGTGGGGCCTTAACTCGTGTCTTTATGTTACCAGTTGGGGTTTTAGCTGGTGATTTCTAGTTTTTTGGGGTGTCTGCTAAAGAATGAAATAGGCACACACAGAGTGTAAACTTGCAAGGAAACTTTATTCAGTTCAGAATATATTGCCACAATGACAGCAGCCCACGTGAATGAAAATACTCAAGGATCTTGATTTTTATTTGGCGGGGGTTTCCTTTTACAGTGCTCAAGAGGACAGGGGACGAGGTCCTGAAGGGGTGTAGTGTGGTGGTTCTCCGTTGTCACCGGCAGGCTTAAATTGCATAAGCCGTTGTTTCCTACTTCCCGTGGTGCATCTGATTTTAATCATATACATTCCTAACTATGCATAGGCAGAAGATGGTAAATAGTGGGTTTCCCTAAACGTTTGCTCAGCGGACAAAGCTTCTCTTTCTCTGCACTGAAAACTAGTCTAGGCTGGGTCAGGCCCCCTGCTTTTTACAAATCAACGCCCACGAAAGGCGAATTTTTGATGGCTTCAAGAGGAGAAGAAACACTGTTGCTTGGAGTAGGGCTTACACACACCGTAGCCTGGGCACAGAGAGGTATCTTAGGCTCCCAACAGTGTGCTGTTCACTGTTTGCCTGTTTCACTCACGTTTTCCCAGCAAGCATCTTGCCCATTCCTGGACCATCTCCCCATTCCGCTTATGGGAGTCCTATGTTTTAGTTTGCATTTATCTCCTGGTTAGTGATTCATAATTATTAGATGTACACACTTAAAAATTTTCTTTTTAATTTACTGGCCTCCCACATCTTCCACTAAAAGTTAGTATGTGACCCTCAGAAGTCCCACTCACTCCTGGCTCTGTCCCGCTCATCCCTGGAACTTAAGAGTTCAGCTCCAGGGTGCTGCCCACCTGGGCCTCCTCAGTGACTGTATTTGCATGTGCCATGGAAACGGCCCCTGCCCTTGGGGAGGGTCCTCTGCATCTTTGTCTTAGTTACTACACCAGGTAGAATCCACCCTTGGGTGGCATTTCTTGACAATATAATGGCCTTCCTGGCCTCTTTGAGCTTGAACGAATGTTCTTGGCTCATTTCGGGAGTCTCTTATCAGTTTCTTATAGCAGGACTTCCTTGCTGTGAAGAAAATGTTGACCTTTTCTTTGTAGCATATTTGGACTGGGTATAGTCTCCCTGGCTGCTCCTTTAAGCAGCAAAGTTTCTTGAGGGGAAAACCATGTTATTAATTTTGTGTTTCCATGACTTGCTATAATGCTATAGCAGTATGTAAACATTTAAGTGCATGCAGTGTGCGTTAGAGGTTGGTATGAGCAATACTGATAGAGTTCAGAGTCCTTTTCTGCAATGTAAAGAATTTAACTCTTAGGAGATCCAGCCAGGGCTTGGTGCAGGCTATGTGAGTGGCTCTGCCACTGGGTTATATCTGAAGCCCCACGACTGATGACAGGGACCTAGTATTCGTGGCTCTGATTATCTTAAAAGTGAGTCAAAACTGATTTGTCTAATTGCCTTGTTAGTGATAGTGATTCAGATTTTACTTAGTTATCATGGCTCTTGTAAGTCACAACTCTGGTGATACTCCTGACTAGAGCTTGTCCTATGGGTTATATTTAGGTATGCTGTCATTGGCTTTTATTTGATTCTGACACCTACATTGTAACCTCCCCTTAGACACAGCACCAAGGTTGGGAGATATTAGGTTGTATAATTCACTTTCCTCTAAGATCTTGGGAGAAAATCCAATTGAGATTAATAACGCCTTGATCTCTTTTTGCCCCAGTTTTGTAGTTCATTTCGTCTCCAATTCTACCCAGGAAGAGCTGCCCGAAGGAGAGACTGGTGGCCTATCCCAGACTCTGTCTGATCATGACAGAGTTCACTAGGTCTTAGTTTTCTCAACTGCAAAAGGAGTTGTATCAACTTTTCAGGTGATCATGAAGTAGATTGAGCATTTGTATGCGAAAGTGTTTTGCAAGGGGGAATGCAAGAGTGTAATGTAGTCAGGTCTCCCCATCATTGACATGAGAGCCTTAGTGCAGGTGGGGATTGTGGGAGACGCTTAGAGCAGCGTGCTGTGCCAGTGTTTTGGCGATCCTGGTAGCTTTAGGCAAGTGCAAAGCAGTAAAACTGTTTTAAAATGATTTATTTGGGCGGTTGGGTTAATACTTACCAGGATTAGTTTTAGCATAGGTTTCCTGTGGAGTATTGTTAAGAGCTTTAGTGTTTTCAGGCTTCAAAGAACCATCTTATTTAAACATCTACACTAGTGTATTTCAAGTAGGTTGGGTCATTCTGTCATGAAGCTGACTCTAAAGTTTCCCACCTTCATGAGTCGCTGGATCTCTTCATACGTGTAGCATGCATTTGTGTTTGATTTTAAGTGTGTTCTTTGGAAGACATATTTCTAGGATAAAATATTTGTAATTGTGTGGTTTGAAAGGATATAGTTTTCATCTGATTGTTGAGATCTCTCAGGTTTCTGTATTCAGATTTGAATGTTGTTCTTGGCCACGGAGCTAGAAAGGATCAGCAAAGCTGGGTGTGGCGGCTCATGTCTTTGATCCCCGGAGAGGCAGGTTGATCTCTGGGAGTTAGAGGCCAGCCTGGCTACACAGTGAGTTCCAGGATAGACAGCACTACAGAGATGCTGTTTCGAAAAAAGAATGTCAGCAATCCAATATGGGATAGGCTTCTTTGTGTCCATGTCTGTGTGCTGTGCATGCCTGTGTGCTGTGCATGTCTGTGCGCTGTGCATGTCTGTGCTGTGCGTGTCTGTGCTGTGCTTGTCTGTGCTGTGCATGTCTGTGTGCTGTGCATGTCTGTGTGCTGTGCATATCTGTGTTCTGTGCATGTCTGTGCTGTACTTGTCTGTGTTGTGCATGTCTGTGTGCTGTGCCTGTCTGTGCTGTGCATGCCTATGTGCTGTGCATATCTGTGTTCTGTGCATGTCTGGTGCTGTGCATGCCTGTGTGCTGTGCATATCTGTGTTCTGTGCATGTCTGTGTGCTGTGCATGCCTGTGTGCTGTGCATGCCTGTGTGCTGTGTGTGCCTGTGTGCTGTGCCTATGCACTGGCTGGAACTCAGGGCCTCATGTGCTCTAGACAGATGCTTAACACTCAGTCACAGCCCCAAACCTGAGGAATCTGGCAAGGACCTGGAATTGCTCTCATACTGTCTGTTTGCCAGCAGTGCGTGGATCTGTACCTTGGGTGTCGGGTGGTCTTAAAGCTACCTTTAAGATATAGTTCTTTTGAGACTGTCTGCTGGCTCTGTCGGGGTGATGCTCCTGTAACAGTGTGTACTGCTTTGATTTGTCCCATTCTTCTCCCGTGTTTGGTAGCACGTAATTCAGGAAGAGCAGTCAAGGAACGATGGAGAAAAGTGATTGACATTAAGCTTTTGTGCTGTGCCAGGAAATTGGTTGCACGTTTCTTTACAATTGAATGGTTATTTTTGTAGCATTAATTACACCATTAGGGGTTTTGGCTTGTTGAAGAGAAATCTAAAGTCCAGTTGAGTTGTTCAGGCTTTGGTTCCTCGGGCTGGATTGTTGGTCACTTTTTTGGTTGTTCTCTGTGTGTGGTAGACAACCAGTTTTTCCTGCAGGTCAGCTAGCCAGGAGTCTGGGATTATGGGGAACACAGAATTGGCAGGCTTCTTATTTCCATTCCTTGTGAGGTGTCAGTGTGGACTTCCCTAACGCTCTCGGTGTAGGGTTTTAGCTGGGGTTCTCGGCTTTGGATGCCAGACTAAAAATGCCTCAGGAAGCCTCTCAGCCAGGAGCCCGCTGCTTTCGGGGTTGATGTCACAGCAGGAAACTGGTTGGCCTGGGAGTGTGAAACATTCCTGGCATTCCTGACCTTTGCCCAGAGGACAGTGACTTCACTTGGGAGCGAGTCTGTTGGCTGACAGGCTCTTCTTTCAGAGAGTGGGATTAGAATATGACCAGGATTGAGAAACATTTATTTGGTATCCTGAGTTGCTCTAGAAGATTGCACCTCACAGAGGAACACTGTTCAGATCCTCTCAAGTTATGTGACTTGAGTGACGCTGTGGTTCCCTCCTTCCCTCTCTGCTTCCCCTCCCCTCCCCCCCCCCCCCCCCCCCCCCCCCCCCCCCCCCCCCCCCCCCCTCCCCTCCCCTCCCCTCCCCTCTTCTCTCCTTTCCTCTTTTTTTTTTTTTCCCACAAAGCATTGCTCTGTAACTCACTGTGTTGCCCTTGCACTTACTCTCTTCCGCATTCTGAGCACTAGGATTACAGGTGTGTGCATCACCACGTGACTCCAACACCCCTTTGTGATTGTTCCTCACAGTCTTAAGAACAAAAGGAAAGACAGATTTAACTTGGCATGTTTTGGAATGTGAGATTTTAAGGAGTTCCAGACGCTTCTGAAATACTAAAATAATCCATTCTGATGTTTGATTGTAATGGGTGTGTATGTTTAAATATGTTGTCGAGTCTTAGGCTTGCAGAATATTTGTGTCTGTCTGCGCTAAAAAGCCTTGCTTTGTTTCTCTGGCTCTTCCGGTAGCAGTCAGCGCTTTCCCTACTTTGAGAGAGACTGTCACAGCACCTCCGGGTGGAGATCTTTCAAAGGTGTAGTGAGTTCTTGCCTTTTCTGTGTGATATTTCTTATTTGTCCTACCCCTCCACTTAAATTATAGCTTCTCTTTTCAAACGGTTCTTTGTTCTCCCTTTTCCACACTCCTTATTTTCTTCTATTTTTGCGGGACGCTGGGTCAGAAAGGAAGGTTAAGTACACAGTCTGCTATGTGGGTGCCTGTTTTCCTCTGGTAATTGACAGTTAGCTCGCATTCTGAGTGCACGTGGTCATGATTTCTGTCTCTGGAATGTTTTCAGGGCTTGAGAAGTGCTAATCACTTGTACCTCCACTATATATTTTTAAAACTAATATCTTAAGTAAGTTGTTTTTTGTGTTTGTTTATTTTGTTTGGTTATTATTATTATTTTTTGGTGTGGTTCACACGTAAAAAATATAAAGGGTGCATGATAGAAGGTTTACTCTGTCTCCTGGAGGCACCTGCTCGGTTTCCACTCCCCTTGTGTTGATGGCACGTTCAATGCTTGTTTATTCTTCTGGAGATGTCCTTACCAGCCAGATTACGTCTACATAGCACTCCCAATGTACCTTGCCCATTAACAGAACACGTAGTCTGAGCTTCAGAGACAGCACGGTCTAGATTTTTCATGTTGCTGCGATGAGAACCCTCATGCACATGCAGGCCACAGGGCTGTTCTAGTTTTCCGTGTTTACAATACTACCATTGAATTGGGGGCATTTCCTTCTTTTCTTTTTAAATATAACATTTCAGCTAAATTGGTTGCAGCTTGTGGAAAATTCTGATGTAGTTTACATGTGTTAAGATACATTGGTGTGTGTGTGTGTGTGTGTGTCCTGAGGTTGAACCCAGTACCTCATATGTGCTGGGGAAACATTTTGCATCAGAGCCATATCCCCAACCTCTTCCACATTTAAAAGTCTATTTAACGTTTGGTCTTGGGAGAGGGTTTGAGGTGGGCCAGACTAGCCTTGAACTCACTATGTCGCTGGTAGTGGTTTTGAATTTCTGACTCTCCTTCCAACCCACCAAAGCGATAGGATTATACAAGCATGTACACTGGGATAGAACCCAGGGCTCCATACTTTCTAGGTAAGCACTGTAAAGCGAGCTACGTTCGAGGTCATTTGTGTTGTGTTCTAGCTGCTCAGCAACCATATAAAGACACCTGTCAGAGCTGAAGACATTCACATTGTCCTGAAAAATCTCCAGTGCAGGTTTTTTTTTTTTTTTTAAACTTAATCTTGCCAAGCCCTGCCTGATATTCATTGACCTGATTTCTCTCCCTATACTTCTGCCTTTTAACAAGGCTGGGGAGATGGATAAGTCAGTAAAGTGTCTGCTGCACAGGCTTGAGGAACTGAGCAGTCTGGTGCCCTGTGTGGCCCTAGCCCAGCCCTGGGGACGTGTGTACAGAAGGCTCATGGAGCTCCGTGGCCAGCCAGTGAGCTCCAGGTGCAGCAGGATCCCCTGCCTTGGAACAAGAAGCCCGAGAGCACCCAGTGACTGCTGGCAGTCGGGTCTCAGTATATTTGCAGAAACACAACCATTGCAGAGGCCAGTTTAAGAACACATTTCATCGCTGTGAAAGGAAACCAGCGACCAGTAAATAGTTCTGTCTGCAAATTTTTTTCCTATTTCTGGACATTCCTGTAAATGGAATGATTTACCACAATGTTTTATGAAATAGCCAGCATTTGCTCATGATGTATTGACTGCGGAGAACATAGCAGCAGCAGCTCAGTCCCTTTAAAGGCCCAGTGATATTCTAGTATATGAATATACTATATTTTGTTTGTCCACACACCAGTTGATGGACATTTGGGTTGTTGCTGCCTTTTGGTTTATAGGAGTAATGCTGCTATAAACATTCGTGTCTGAATTTGCGTTTTCTTAATGATTAGTGATTAGTCTGGCCGGGAGAGTATAGAGGCCAGTGGTAGAAGGTGTGCTTAGCATATATGAGACCCTAGTTTTGAACCTCTGCACCAGAAAAATAGGGAGGTTAGCGACTGATGGCAAGAACCTCCTGTGGACTTATCATGTATCCATATTTCATTGGTAAATGCCATTTCAAATGTTTTGGTCTCTTAATTTCTTACTTTGAAGTACGTTTTGGGTTGCGGAGAAGAGTTGCCAAGGTGATGGATGCAGATGCCCGTTGCATGGTTTTTTCTGCTCTTCCTACTGTAGAGCGTAGTTATCAAGAGAAAGATGAATATTGGGCTGGTAGATACTGCTCTACTGAGTTGTAGACTTTATTCGACATTTAACAGTTCTGGTGAACGTTTGGGAGCTGGTCACTGTCCTTTGGGGATGTGGCTGCTGCTAGGTTGCTTGCGCCCCAGAGGATGGTCCCACACCCCATGTGAATGTGGGAAGCACTAATTGGACTCAAGGGGCTGTAGTCACCACAAGAAAGAAGACAAGGGGCCAGGAGGATGGCAGTGTAGGGGACACTTGGGGAGTCGGAGATGTTTTTGATAAAAATACATTCTATATGTATTGTGAGTTTTCAACAAATAGATATAATATTACCTTAAAAATTTTGGGAGCTGGGTATGCTTATAATCTTTGCACAGAGGCAGGGGGATCAATAGTTCCAATGAAGCCAACCTGAAATACATGGTGATATTTCATGTAAAAAGTCAGAACAAAAATGTTGGGTGGTTTTCCCTGACTCTGAGTTTTTTTTTTTCCTATTCTTGATGCAAGTATGTTATTAGATGAAAGGCTACTCTTAAAAACAGAATTTATTTTTATTTTATATGCATATGTGCATGTATATATACACATGTCTTTGTGTTTGCCACATGTGTGTGTGTGCCTGAGAAGGCCAGAAGAGGAGCTGGGGTTATAGGTGGTTGTGAGTCACCTGACATGGGTGCTCTGGAACTCAGGTCCTCTGGAAGAGCAGCAAGCGCTCTTAACCACTGAGCCATCTGTTCAGCCCCCAAATTTTTAATTTAAAATATTTATTTTAATTAAAAATATTTATTAGTATTATTTAATTTGTATGGGTGTTTTTCCTACATGTTTGTCTGTAGCATGACTAATAAAAACCTAGAGACAGATACTGGGTTCAAGCTGAAGATCAGAAAAGCAAAACAGCTAAGCCAATAAGAGAATTCTTACCTCTACCAAGGCTCAGACTAATAAAGAGGTGATCCTGTCCTCAGTGCTACTGCAGACTGCAATGCTCTCCACCTGCCTCATCTACCGCCCTCTGCCCGGCCTTATCACTCCTATCTCCATCTCCCTAGTGCTGGGAACACCTTTGTGTGAGTTCTATTTCTCTTTTTAGGTAGAGTCAATTTCCTGTAACCCAGGGTGGCTTTGAGTCCTGGGATTAAAGGTGTGGCCACCACTCCCCGACCTCTAGTGGCTTAGCTCTGCACTCTGACTTTCAGGCAAGCTTTATATATTAAAACACAAATAAAATATCACTGTATGTGTATGGGTACAACACATGCATGCATGGTGCCCCTGGAGGCCAGAAGACAGTACCAGCCTTCAGAACGGGAGTTTCAGATGCACTGCTAAGTCGGGGCTGGGAATAGAATCCGGGTCCTCTGAAAGAACAGCCATTGCCCCTCACTGCGGAGCCTTGTATCTCGCCCCAATAAAGGCTACTTTTCAACTTGGAAAAGTTCTGGAGAACTTTTCATTTGTATGGATTATAATGTTTTGATTCAAAGCAAAAGAAATCTATACTTTACGTGTTGACTTACGTTACTTAATATTAAAGGTGCCCAGTTTTCTTCATGGTGCAGTAAATGAATTATGTTCTGAAAATTGTAAAAGGACACCCTTTCTCTCGCTCACCTTGTTTTTTTGTCAGTGTATTCCTAAGAAAACATTTTCTCGTGTAAATGTTGTTTGATGTGATTTGTTGACAACATAGAAGGTCCATGGAAACCACAAGGCTGGGGTGCACATCGGAGGCACCTAAGGCTTGGGAGTGCAGCTCAGTAGTACCACATGTGTATACCATGCATGAGGACATGTGCTCAGCCCCCAGCACACATAGAGAAACTCTGTAAGAAGGCATCTTGTCTAGAATATTGGTACATATTTGTTTTCTTTTACTGTGAATGTCACTACAGAAATGTTTGTACCTTGGCGGATGATAGTAAATACTTGCTACTTCTATGAGTTACTGTAGTAGAAATCAATTGAAATGGTCACAGGGGTTTTCTGTGTGCCATGTTGTGTTGTGGCTGCTGAGGATACAGATGTGAATAGCAGAGGCCCTCATGTAGTGAGCGCATGGGACCTAGTGAGGAAGCCACACCTGCGTGAGCTGTGTAGCCTGACTGATGGATGCCAGGTACTGTGGAGATAGTTCACGGGAGCTAAAGTGATCTTTGGCTGAGGGCTGACTGCAGTGGGAGCCAGTCTTATGGACATAGGACACAGAGTCTGGTGTGGACATGTCTAGGTGGCCTCTTGCGTGGTGAAAAATGCATACATTGGGACTGGGCAGTAAGTGCAGATGGGGGGCTTTGACATCGGTGTTCGTGGGCGACCTGACTACGAAGGAACTTTACAGACTTTGTTGGGGGAGCTATTGGCAGACTTTGGATATTGGTGAATTGCTGAATGAGAAGATACAGCAGGAGAGGCTAGCCGTAGGGGACACTTAGTTAAGTGCTTGGTGCAGTTGCCCTCGTGACTGCGGATAGGAGTAGGAGGGTCACTTGTGGGACATATAATGGAGACAGCACAGAAAAGGATGCTAGATTTGGGTGTGAGGGAAGATGACTTAAGGACATAGACTTGGTGGAAAGACAGGCATGCCAAATGCTGGAGAAGAGGCCTTCCACAGGCCAGGTGGAATGGCGAAGCCTTTTAACTGAGACCTGGCTTCTGCTTATCCTTAGAGGGGTCCTCATGGCGAGCAGCGTGGGTTCTGGCACAGCGCTTGACATGAGGTAGAGGCTGATTGCAGATGAGGTACTGCTCTGAGCATCGCTTTCTGCAGTTTCTGTTTTCTCTTGTTTCTGGTGTTTGGAGGATACATCACCTACTGTAAATTAACTTATGCAAACTAAAATATTATTTTATGGGATCTTGAGAAAGTGTGTTGACCCTCATTAAGGCTAGCCCACTGCTGAGTGGAGCTGCTCCCCGGGGCGGAGGGTGGTCATAGCCACTCTTCTGAGCTTTCTGGACAGGGCTGATTTTGATTCAGGACTCTCGGTTTTCAATGTTAGGGCTGGGTGAGAAATTGGATTTATATGCCCCACAGGTTGTTTGTAATCTAGCAAAGTGACGGCATGGGTAGTAACGCTTTAGCTGTGTCCGTGGACCTGCAAATCCCTTTGAATGTCTTGTTTAGTGCTGCTTTAGGATGTACGTTGGTTTAATAAGTGTGCTGTGTTGTTTTGTTTGGGTCACCATTACAAAAGTGCCGTGAGGTGGTTGGCTTAAACAAAAGAAACTATTTTTTTTTCCCCCGGGTCTTTGGAGACTGGACCCCCGTGCAGGAATGTGGTCAGTTCATGTTGTAGAGAGGGCCTTTGGCCTGGCCTGGGGATCACTTCCTTCTGTGTGGTTACATACCTTCTCCTATGCTTGCAGGTGGATGGAGGGAGGAAGTGAGCGAAGGAGTTTTCCAATGTCTCTCAAAAAGAATAATCCCACTGAATGATTATTCCGCTATTATGACCTCAAATTACCCCCCCACCCCCGNCCCCCCCCCCCCCCGGTTTCTGCCTCCACGTGTGATCACTTCAAATACGATTATGCAGTTAGGACTTCAGAGAAATGGGAATTGGAGAGGAGGACAGCACAATTTGTAAACACCGTGGTAGCATTTTTAAATATTGGGGTTCCTTAGCATTTCTTGTGTGTGAAGTGAGCCAGTGGCATCGATGGCATAATTTTTAGGGGTTCATACTTAGGTGCTCTTCTAAGAAATGGAAGAGAGTTAGTGAAAAGCGATGGGTCATGGGGTGGGCGCCCTAAATTCCTGACATGCTCACAGCGAAGAGTATTTGAGAAGTGTTGGCAATGCGTTACCTATAGACACAGGGAACATTAATTCCTAACATTTCTTTGTTCTGATTGAGCTGATTCAATGAATTAAGAAATTGTTCACTTGTAATTAGTGTTCAGCTAACGTCTTATATTCTTGAGTAGGGTAAAGGTACCCACGTACAGATTCATCTGTGTTATTAATTTGCATAGCATTTTCATGCTGTAATTGGCTTTCACGCATACTGGATTACTAATTAGCGTAATGATGATGACTATAGTTCAGTTTTATCACAAAATGTGGCTTGTTACATCAACTATAAGTTTCCTCTGGGGAGATAACCCCCTTTTATTGAAAATAGATTTTTTTTTCTCACATAATATATCCTGATTACATTTCCCCTCCCTTACTCCTTGGGAGATACTTGCATAGGAGGTGTTTGTTCTCAGAGGTTTTATTATTGTTTCATACTACTCAATACCCTGCTGGAATGAGTCCTTAATCTGATCTGAGATGGATGGTGATAGGTACACCCCACTATGCGTGCACATAGGTATGAAGTGGGTACGTGTGCATTAGAACATCTGAAGACAGGTGTACAAAGGATCTCCTCTATTTGCTTTTATTTTTGAGACAATAATTTACGTAGCCCAGACTGGCATTGAACTTTGTGGGTTGCTGAGGATGACCTTGAACTTCTGACCCTCTTGCCTCCACCTCCCAAGTGCTGGGATTATAGGTGCCTGCTGCTGTACTGGTTTAATGTTTGTAAACTTGTCTTTCTTTTTTTGTGGGGGGAAGAGGGTGTTTCTCTGTGTAGCCTTGGCTGTCCTAGAACTAGCTTTATAGACCTGGCTGGCTTTGAACTCGCAGAGATCCACCTGCCTCTGTGGATTACACAGTAATCCCGAGTGCTGGGATTACAGGCATGTGCCACCACCACCACCTATTTTATTCCACTTTTCAGAGTGTAGGAAGGGAAACTTTTCCGAGTGTAGTTTCCCAAGTTATACAGCTGAAGTTGTGAGCGCTGGTATGTTTAGTTTGGTTATAGTTTTTTTGTGCCACACAATATATTTTCATCTTTCATCATTTGAAATTCAGGCAGGTATATGGAGAAGGAGTAAGGACGGCGAACCTGCTCAAATTCCCCTGTGTAGTCTCTGAGTAACGGACCTTCTGCTTTAGCCATAAGAATGATTTTCCTGGCAGCGAGTCAGCTGACAGTGTTAAGAAATGAGCTTCCACGGAGGAGTAGAATTTCTAGGTCCATATGTGTGCCCCATGGGCATATGAAGTTGGCTAAGATCACTCAACCACAGATAGCAGGGTGAATGTACCCGTCATGCAGTCCTTCACTAGAGTTCGTTCATATGCATTTCAAGAATACCTACTCAATCACCACAAAAAGGAAATTTCCAAGATCAAAACAAAAGAGGGCAGGATACTGTACAATTTCCATGAAATAAAAGTCCTAAGCCACTCGATGCATCTGGTTAAGCGGCAGCTCTTAGTGAACCGATGAGTCCAGCATTAAGTCTCAGCACAGCGATCTAGGAAGTGTACATCCGAGACCCCCTGCCAGTTGCCAAGCACTCGTGCACGTACCTGTGTGTTAGGCAGTATTGCTGAGAGCATAGCTTGGTGCCGGGAGCCTGTAGCCCAGGACTGTGCTTGCAGGATCGTGCCTGCAGCAGTGTGGGGTGCAGTGGTGCTGTTGCAGAAAAAAATAATGCCTCAGAATGTAGTTTATGACACCAAGAAACTGTGTCTGTGAAAAGAATCGTTGCTTTCGTCTCTGGACTTGGTACAGTCTTATTTCAGATGACTCTGTAACAGTGTTGTGAAGAGCAGAAAACACGTTTAAAGGTTGACCGGCAAGAGAAGAGGCTAGAGAAGTTTGTGCAACATTTCCTTTACTAACACGCATGCCTCACCCCCCTTTTCTCTTATCGTGCTTGTGACCTAACCCAGGGCACTGAGCTACATTGTACCCCACGTGGTGGAACACTTCACTTTTTTTTTTTCCCTTAAAGATTTTACCCTGGTAATTCCAAGTCCTTAAGTTGCAAAGACATTGAGCTCAATAGTTATCTCTTGGTGTTAGTGAGTGGACCCGAACAAAGCTGCAGGTCCCTGCCAGCTGTGAACAACTCGGCATCCTGTTGATTGAACAGAAATTCCTCAGTGAATGTGTGTGTGTGCTGAAAATAGATTCCTTCAGGTTTTTGGTTTTGTCCAAATAGGGTGGAGTCATTGAACAGGAAGAAAGAAATCCGGTAAACAGGAATCTCTGCTGAGAGGTGGATCGAAAGGGAAACGGGAGCTCATGTGCCCCGAATTTAGCCTTGTGAGAATGCTTCACCAGAGCTCTTCCATCACCACCGTGGGAGGACACGTGATGTTCGCCGGTGCTGCGAGTTGCTGCTGACAGGATTCGGAAGTTAGGGCAGTAGGTCTTCACAGTCAGGCTGTTGTGTTTAGTTTGAATAGTCTCGGCATTTGCACTGTCGGGAGATACTGTTCATCTTCTTAGTTTTTGAATAATTTCTTTTATTACTTTTTTTTGGTGTGTGTGTGTGTGCACGTGTGTATGTATGGTTGTATGAGGCTCTCGTGGAGGTCAGAGAAGAACTTGCAGGGTTGGTTCTTTGCTTTTCCCACTGGTCGCCAGACTTGGTGATTAGTGCCGTCAGGTGCTGAGCTTTGAAACATTGTCTTGTTATGTAACTTCCTGCTGCAGCCTTCCAAGTGTGCCTCTATGCTTGGCAACTTCATGTTTTAGTAAAAATACTTTTAGTTTGGTATGGTTACTACAGTTTCAGTAGTGAGGTAGCCATTTTTTTTTTTATGTTTACATCCGTGTGTTCACGTTGGGAAAGTGGCCTGGAAGGTAGTTAAAAAGTAATTTCTCTTCCCAGAAACCAAGCAGACAAATGGTATAAAAACACCAAGAACTCGGGGTCTGCTGCAGGCTGGGGAACATCTGGATAACCGAGGTGGTGCTGTAGGACTGTTGCCATTATGGTGAGGTCCCACCGGAGTCCGTTCTAGTAGATGGGGTGGAAACACTGGTTAAGAAAGCCCTGTTAGTATCGGAGAGCTGGGAGGAGAGAAGCAAGCGTTGATGATGCCATCTCGTCGGTGAAGGAAATCTGCCAGCGTTGACGTTGAGTCAGCGCGCACAGACGCACATACGTATTCTTACCGTCCAACAGAGGTCTACCCAGGACTGTTCAGACCCATTCTAAAGCTAGCTGAAGAATGGCTCCCTACCGCGCACCCATTCCAAAGTCTCCAGCACTTTTTCACGTACTTGAGGACGTGTCTTCTGATGCTAGGTAGTTACTGGTTTTAAGTAAGCAGGATCACTCTATATCAGTCTAGATCACGGAGCTCTCACCTTTACTTCCACGTTTCTGTCAGCTGATTTGAGTCAGAGGTCAGCCTCGTGCTCACAGGGCATTCCAACCATTGTAGATAGGATCAACTGCCAGCACACACCCGTCACTTTTCACCAGTATACCCCTAGACAAATGTCAGCCAGTCAGGGGTCCTGAACCTTAGAAATCCCTCACCCCTACCTTTGCTACTGTAAAAACCCAACTGCAACTGAGCTCGGGGCTCTCCAATCACTCCAATACGCTGGACACATGGAGAGACTGAGTTTGCAAACTTGTGTAAGAATAAAAGCTCTCTGCTTTTACACACAGGACTCGATCTCCTAGTTGGTTCTGGGGAGACTCCGTGATCTGGATGTACCATATGCATGTTGTTTTGGCAGTCCTTAAGGTTATGATGTGCAGACTCCGTGTCTCCTTACAAGTAATGCGGTGTTGTGATTACCGCCATGCACATTCGTAGATTGCCTGGGTCACTGTTCTCTGTTGCTCTCGAGACACCATGGCCAAGGTTACTCTTATGAAACAGAATTTCCCCGGGGACTTGATTATAGGGAGGGAGCACGGCAGCATACAGACAGGTGCTACAGCAGTGTGAGAGACCTTCGCATCCTGGTCTGCAAGGAGACAGACAGACAGACAGACAGACAGACAGACAGACAGACAGAAGTAGAGACCAAGACCAAGTGGATGACTGGGCCTGACATGGGCTTTTGAAACCTCAAAGCCTACCCCAAGTGACACTTTCTTCAACTGTTCAGTCCTTTTAATCCTTTCAAACAGTTCTGCTCCCTGGTGACCAGACATTCGAATACACGAGCCTAAGGGGACCGTTCTCATTCAAAGCACCTCATAGATCTCTTATGTGAGATGATTATGGATTCAGTTCCTGGTAATGGAATTAATGAATGTGTATGTACATATTTAATATTTCAGTAGATATTGCCAAGCGGCTCATGGAAGAAGCAGTACCTATTTATATTTTTACTGACAGTTTGTAAGAATCCATCCCTGCAATGAATTTTTATTAAACTGCCAATTTGGCTGATCCGAGAAATATGTTAGTGTTAGATAGCATTTCCTTGGTTATGAGTTTGAATGTATTTTCCTATTTACACTGACTGGTATTAAATGTAGTCTGAACAGTTTTGTTTATTTCACTCAAAAATACTGATTATTAACTGGAGGGACAGGCTGAAGAACAGTGGCGTCCTACAGCCTAGGTTGTATACAGACACTGTTGTTAGGACAGTTATAAAAATGGCTCAGTGTGGATATTTATTTATTTTTCTTTGCTATCATGTCGCTTAGAATCCCACAGGTCATAGTAATACCCTGTTTTATTCTTTTCTTTTTGTTATGGTCATAAGATAGTGGATTTGGGAGCTGGAGAGATGGCTCTGTGATTTAGAGCACTGGCTGTTCTTCCAGAGGACCCGGGTTCAATTCTCAGCACCCACATGGCAGCTCACAGCTGTCTGTTACTACAAAATATGACACCCTCACACAGAGACATACATAGAGACTAAACACCAGTGGACATAAAAGTAAATAAATTATTCAAAGAAAGATAATGGATTTTTAGTTGTCAAGTGAGGCCCGTTTTCTCAGGTACACTGGATCTTCACAGATTTCTGATGAAACCAATAAGCAATTTATTTTGGAAATAAATTAAGGATGGAAAATCCTACAGGCATACTGGCAAGTGGTTTGGGACAGATGATCAAATATTTCAGTTCTATGTCTACATTTCGTGAGTCAGTTTCACACAACAGCTGCTGTGGGGGAAGGGCTGACTTAATATGATTTGTTCAAAAAGTCAGACAGAAATGCATTTGGATCCTTAGAGATGAAGTATATTGCTTAATAAATAAGAGATCATTTAAGATGTGTCCATAATTTTTTTTATTTTCAGTATGGTAAAATAGTTTTCTATATTACAAATGGAATTACATGACAGCCATATGAGTTACTGGCTTCTCTCGTGCCAGGCCCTGTGGGTGGGGTCACCTGTGCCGTGTGAGCAACCCTTGCCACCGTTCAGAAGCATGGGGGGCAGTCAGGCCGAGTGCAGTGTGCAAAGGTGGGGCTGGTGGTGTAGGCCAGGCGTGGTGGTGCCCCTCTTAACTGATAGCACCTGGATGGTTGAGGCGGGGGCTAGTCTGAGCTCCATGGTGAGACCTTGTCTCAGAGAACAAACCAGCAAATAACCAAGAACCCAAACCAAAATGGCACAAGCATTGTGAGAATTGCTCCAAGTAATAGGAAAGGATGTGCATTGTTTGTCCTTTGAGCCTATTTTATTAACGTAAATATTTATCTCAAAGCAGAAATCCTTGTGCACTTTTCAGTAACTCAGGAGGAATTTTTTTCTTCCTATAGTTAATGCCCATTTCCCTTAACGTTGTTTACGGAAAATGTTGGTGTCTGTTCTCAGTGTAAGCCTTGTGTGTGTGTGTGTGTGTGTGTGTGTGTGTGTGTGTGTGTGTGTGTGTGTGTGTGGTGTTGGGGATCTGTTCAGTACTGTAGATTACGGTTTGTGTGACTGGCTGGGGAGTTGGCTCAGTGGGGAGTGGCTCAGATGACCACTGATGTGCATCTGAGAGCCCTACATAAAAAGCGTGGCCTGTGTTCTGCCTTCCTCTATCCTGGCACTTGGGTAGAAGAGACGGGGGACCCTTGGGGCTTGCTGAGTGGGCGAGCTGTGGGTTTAGTGAGATACTGTGGCTTCCGTGTGACTGAAGAAGACACCCAGTGCCAACCTCTGACCTCCCCGAGTCTCTGGTGGTCTAGCCTGGTCTGTGTGCCACACGCAGACTGGGCTGTGCTGTGTGACGTGCTCCAAGCTCTGCCGTCATGTGGTTCTCTTCAGTTACCACAGCTGCAGTCAGACGTTAGGGCTTACATGACGATACCAGTTTGGTGCTGGTTATGAGTGCGAATAAAATAAAAGAGAGGATTTGAATGCAGCCAGATTGATCACTTTACGCAGACGGATTATCAAGGGTTTTAAAAACAATTATTCTTTTTTTTTTTTTTTTTTTTTTTTTTTTTTTTTT